>NC_087246.1:50655000-51010000 GCF_037042905.1 Lytechinus pictus
ACGGAAAGTGGCTACTAGGTCTCTGCCGAACTTTGTTCAGGCGAGACAAAAAAAGGAGGAAAAGTAGAAGACTGTGACATCGAGCCCAAAACTTTCATTTAAGTAACAACGATGCACTTTGATATTTCTTCACTCCTTCATCTGTGACTGGGTGGAGGTTAAATGGAAGTAGAGTCGGTAAAAGTTTTGTAGCCCCATTTATGGCTAAGGTCTTGCACTCCATCAAATGGTCTTTATGAACCATACCCAATTTCTTTCTCGATTCATCTACATGTCTCTCTGTATCTTCTTGTCTCATCTCTCTTCCTGGAACTCTCTTACACAATCAACATACATGTATACAGTGGCGTACCTTGGATTTTCCAAAGGGGGGGCAAATTCGTCCGCCCAAAAAAAAAAATGATTTTGCCTCCGACGAAGATTCTGCTAGGATCGAAAGCTTAGGCCCCTTTTGACTTTCTAATTTACTCCATTGGCTCTCTTTTATTAGATTAGATCTTTTTTGCCAAAAAAAAAAAAAAGGCCTTCAACCACAAGTAAAAGACAATTCGCTCCAGAAAAAAAATTGACAAGCCCCCCCCCCCCCCCAAAAAAAAGGTCTTCAAGTTCAGAGGGGACCACTTAGCTCGCCAGGGATCAGTTTTGACTCGTCAGGGGGGCAGAGATACGTCCCTTGCATGTGTTGTGACTCGTCAGGGGGGCAGTCTGCCCCCCCCCCCTTAGGTACGCTAATGCATGTATATACACAATGCAAAACCAATGTTATTTCATTTTCCTTCCTCTAAATTTCGGCTATGATTTTCCTGTATTCTCCTTATAAACTTCTTCACATCATGAGGCTACAAAAAAACACTTTGTTTTCATAACAATTTCAAATTATATTAGACAAATATAAGAATCAATTTATTTTATTTATTTCATAATCAAGACACGATTGGTATCAGAGTTATTTCAAAATACATGCAATAACATATGTCGATTGTAATGCTGTAATACCGAGTAATACAAATGTAATATCAAGGTATTTTCAATTACATGCTGAATTTAAAGAGTTGAATGACAAACATCTACACATTTACAAACATTAAGAAGCACTTTTCTAAATTCAAACACCTTGTGTACATGGACCCCGTAACACAAAAATTTATGATGGACTGCAAATATGAGAGAATAATGCTGATTGGTTCATGGTCAGTGTTTTGAACATAATGTGCATGCGACAATGATCATGATTGGCCAAAACTCTAAAATAAAGGGCTCTGATTTCATCCAAATTCAAGGGCAAACCACCATGAACCAGCATCTAAACACACAATGCACCTTAGGTGATTAATTGCAAATCTTTGGGTCGCAGAGTCCTGATCATGATTCCTGCAAGGTCTTCAGTGCTTTCTACTGACAGTAAGGACTTTCTTGCAGTAATATGATTGATGTGGTACTAACATACATGAATCATGTGAAAGCACCATTTACATCGTATATTTAACGAAGGCAAGAAATTATTGTCTCTATGTAGAGGAAAAACATGATTTTTTGAAAAGACACAAATATTTGGTATCAACTCAATTTGGCAACATGACTCAAACACACCAAACATTATTTTAGACAAAAATAGAATAAGAAAATCTGTAATTAATTTTTTTTCCAAGGAAAATGATGGCAATTTTATTTTTAAATAAAGATTCGCTTGAATTCATCAGAAATATGTCAACAACAAATTTGACCCTTGGTCAGGGCATAATTTTATCATGGGCCCTTCAAAAATCGTCATAATCTTTAAGATCTATAAGATAATATATCTGTTGCTGAGTAAGTGTAAAAGAGCACTACTTTTCAGAAGCTGATATTTCAGTCAATTTGTGTTACTGAGATTGAGCTATTAAGATTTGAGAAAAGTGTTACGAATGTCCAGTTTTTAGGTTGGAAAATAAAAAACTTTCAGCTCGCGCTTGCATTAATTGTTTAGATTCATATCCTGTTCATATTCTTTTTAAACTGCTTTGAATGTCCAGTTTTGGAAAATCAAAAATTTTCAGCTCGCACTCGCATCTATTATTTAGTTAAATTCCTATTCTGTTCGTGATTTGAAAAAGTGTTACGAATGTCCAGTTTTTAGGTGATTCCTATCATGTTCATGATTTGAAAAAGTGTTACAAATGTCTAGTTTTTAGGTTGGAAAATAAAAAAACTTTCAATAATAATAAAAATTTCTGATTGTTACAGACAAATCTCTGTTAAGGTTGGATATCCATTCAGCTTCATTTTAATGAAAACATACTTGATCTTAAAATATATATATTACAATATAGAAACTGCATATATATTTACAATTAAAAGTAATAAATTACTTGGACTAGAGCTAGAAACTCCCAATCCTCTTTGGTGTGAAAGGTAAAAAGAAAAAAAGATGGCATTTTATCTTCACATCATTAAGGAATGTTTTAACAGAGCAAGTCATAATAATAATAATCATAATAATAATAGGCAGGCCCATAGCCAGTGTTTTCGATTAAGGGGTTTCCATCCCTTCTCTTCTCTTTCTCCTCCCATTTTTCTTGCTTTTTAGCAAAGGGAGTGGGGGGGGGGGTTAGGGGGTTTGATTGAACACCCTGGAACTCCCCCTGGCTACAGGCTTGTGAGGCATCTATAGAGCACCATCTACTTGGAAATTATCTCCTCTGGAGGGCACTAACAATAATGATAATAATGTCATATTTATCCAGGGTAGCCACTTCAGTTCCAAGAATTGGTCTACCAGTGGGCCCTGAATAAAATGATATCAACAATTAAACTATCATTATTTGATATAGCACTGTCTCATCCAACAAACTATCTCACCCTGCAAAACATACATTTAAACTGTGGATACATATTACTGAATCAGCGCAAGAAGACCTTGAGCACATTTTTGCACATGGGTGTTTTGCAAGACACATCCTTACACAATATGTGATACATGATGCTTAGGGTATTCTCTCACCAATGTATTGAGCAGGTTCCAAAAACACAGTGGAAGGGTGGGCAGAATGTTCAATGTTGAGTAAAATATGGTCATTCTCATATCTTTCAATGTCTTGGAAGTGGAGGATGCAGCAAGTCAGCAAAAATGAAGGATAAGGGACTTCATCATGACATCACAATTAGATTGTGTAGTCAATCTGATGAATCGCATCAAAGCCGTTCTTTTGATTGGCCTCAATCTCATTGGTCTGGAGGTTTGTTATGACCTTATTTATTTGTTCTATTTGTAATGTAATGCGCCATATAGGTAAGTGGTCCAACCCTTTAAGTGTCGAAATTTAAGGCCTGATGAAAACTGCGCACATAAGCATGCAATTTTCATAATCAATTTGCTCATTTTTTTTTTATTTGCTGGTACTCGACTCCCAAGCTGATGACCAATTATTTGTATTGAGCAAACACCCTACACATCATGAGAAGACAGTCATGTTTCGGAAGATCATGAAAGGAAATCTAAAATCGAGTGTGCAATGACAGATTTTTAGCAGACTCTTGCTCTCTTTCCCATCCATCATGTTTTCAAAAGGTGTCCATAAACTTGTTTTAATCTTATTGAAGTACATACTTCAGATAATTAAATTTGTATACATCCCTGTGTCTGCACATGGAAAGGTGGTTACTACATGAAAACATAAAATCAAACTACATGAAAATAATACCTTGTTGAACAATTCTGAATAAAAACCTCCTGCAAAATGGTGACAAGATCATGTCCCTAATAACATTAGAAGGAATCTAAGCAGAGCCTAGCCAGATGCAATCACACTTTTGACTGGGGCAGACCAAATATATAAGAGTAAATATTTTGCAAGTAAAAACAATACATTTGAATACATTTGTAAACTTCATACAAGAATCTGAGTTATGTGACATGACACCAGGGTCCCGTTTCATAAAGGAATTGCAACCGTTGTTACTTGGCCATACTTGGCCATTATTGGCAACTACCATGGTAACCTTGATTATGATTGGCTGCTGAGCCCTGTAACCATGGTTGTTGCCATTATCGCAAAGTTACAACATTTGCAAGTCCTTTATGAAACGGGCCCCAGATCAATAGTTAGTTACAATAATTCACATTGATTGAAATTAAGTGATTGAAAAGAGATAAGTATATCATTCTTTGTATTACTTGCAATAATCAAAACAATGAAAGCATGATACAAATACAAAGTGACATTACATTAAAAAATGACATTAACAAAAAAATAACAAATACTGAACAATGATAGTATACTAGCGGATTGGCACAAAATAGAACTGTCATTAGGGGTGGATCCAGGATTTTTTTAAGGGGGGGGGGGACATTTTCCCGAGGAAAAATTTGACAAGCAAAAAAATAAAGGGGTTTCAATCAAAAATTAAGCGAATTTACAAGCAAAAAAAAAGGTTTTCACTTTCAAAAGAAGGGGGGGGGCACACTTCTCTTTTAACGGCATTTTTATTTACAAATTTTAATTGTGCCTCTCAAAAGGGGGGGGGGGGCGCCACGGGCCGGCTGTGCCCCCCACCCTGGATCTGCCAGTGACTGTCATTTACATTGCTTGATATCACTGTCTAGTAGTTGTCTTTTTTTTTACATTATCCTCTAAAGGAATATGGTAATGCCAAAGCTGAAGATTGAAACAACCCACAAAACAGAAAAAAACATAAACATCAATGTCTTATTAAAAGAAAATGAGCATGATTATGCTTGTTGAACCCAACTTTCTGCCATTAAATAAATTCCGTCCAGAATTGCACTCATACGTATTACATTAACAATGTAATAGCTATAAGGGTGTTTATACAGTAAGTAGAAAGTGAGTTCAGTGTACGCTTTGAATTACGAACTATATGTTATAAAAACTTAAGCATATCAAATCTACGGTGAAAAAAGAAATGTCTCAATTCTGGCAGTATTCTGAACAAATATTGACTTGTATTTGTAGGCAACCTTGAAATACAATACAAAATGTTGTTAACTTCATTTTTTTTTTCTCTCTCTCACACTCTTCTGTATTTTTGCTTGTGAAATATAGGAAAACTTTATAAAATTTCATTTCACTGTGAGAATTTGTCCTTGATTCAGCAAGAGTTGCAATAAAATCCATCTCAAACAATCAAAGACATTGATTATCAACCAATCCAAAGATTATTGAAGTATAGAAAAACTTTATAAAATTTAATTTCACTGTGAGAATTTTGTCCTTGATTCAGCAAGAGTTGCAATAAAATCCATCTCAAGCAATCAAAGACATTGATTATCAACCAATCCAAAGATTATTGAAGTATAGAAAAACTTTATAAAATTTAATTTCACTGTGAGAATTTTGTCCTTGATTCAGCAAGAGTTGCAATAAAATCCATCTCAAGCAATCAAAGACATTGATTATCAACCAATCCAAAGATTATTGAAGTATAGAAAAACTTTATAAAATTTAATTTCACTGTGAGAATTTTGTCCTTGATTCAGCAAGAGTTGCAATAAAATCCATCTCAAGCAATCAAAGACATTGATTATCAACCAATCCAAAGATTATTGAAGTATAGAAAAACTTTATAAAATTTCATTTCACTGTGAGAATTTTGTCCTTGATTCAGCAAGAGTTGCAATAAAATCCATCTCAAGCAATCAAAGACATTGATTATCAACCAATCCAAAGAGTATTGAAGTATAGAAAAACTTTATAAAATTTAATTTCACTGTGAGAATTTTGTCCTTGATTCAGCAAGAGTTGCAATAAAATCCATCTCAAGCAATCAAAGACATTGATTATCAACCAATCCAAAGATTATTGAAGTATAGAAAAACTTTATAAAATTTAATTTCACTGTGAGAATTTTGTCCTTGATTCAGCAAGAGTTGCAATAAAATCCATCTCAAGCAATCAAAGACATTGATTATCAACCAATCCAAAGATTATTGAAGTATAGAAAAACTTTATAAAATTTCATTTCACTGTGAGAATTTTGTCCTTGATTCAGCAAGAGTTGCAATAAAATCCATCTCAAGCAATCAAAGACATTGATTATCAACCAATCCAAAGAGTATTGAAGTATAGAAAAACTTTATAAAATTTCATTTCACTGTGAGAATTTTGTCCTTGATTCAGCAAGAGTTGCAATAAAATCCAACTCAAGCAATCAAAGTCATATTGATTATCAACCAATCCAAAGAGAGCATTATGGATTCGCAACTGATACGTTTTAGTTGTGTCCAAACGCAAATTTTTCTGCAACAGGGCCAAGATGACCTTTCACCCTTTGACCTATCAGAATTTGTGAGTAATAGCAGCGAGAGCCCAGAAGGGAATCTTGATAAAACCCGGAATCATCGCCCCGATCCAAGTGTGTCCACCCATCAAAGCCAGTGACTTCAACTGACGGTAATTGATCGGTATGTGGCCATCGATGTCTGTGAAACCGTACTCTTGAGCAAGATCCGATGTGAGGAGCACTCGACCCGTCTTGCACATGATGTTCTGGTCAGTGGCTAGATTGACCACACACTTGCCAGCGTACTCAGGGGTCTCGCCCATTAAGAAGATGTCTCTTTGCTGTGGATTGGGGCGGGCACAGAAGGCATCATTTTACAAATACACTACCACCAATTAATATAGACCATGTTATTAAAGGACAAGTCCACCCCAAAGAAAAATCGATTGAATAAAAAGAGAAAAATCAAACAAGCATAACACTGAAAATTTTATCAAAATCGGATGTAAAATAAGAAAGTTATGACATTTTAAAGTTTCGCTTAATTTCACAAAACAGTTACAGGCACATCCTGGTCGGTATGCAAATAAGGAGACTGATGACGTCATCCGCTCACTATTTCTTTGGTATTTTATTATATGAAATATTCTAATTTCTCCTCATTGTCAAGTGAAACAACAATTAATTCCTCACTGAACATGTGGAGTTAGTATTGTTTGATACTATATGGTTCAGTCAACTTGGTCTTTAATGTCAAATCTGTAAAAAATGAAATATTGTGTAATTCAAACGATAAAAAACAAAAGAAATAGTGAGTGATGGACATCATTGACCGACTCATTTGCATGACGCTGAGTTGTGCATATCACTGTTTTGTGAAAAATAAGCGGAACTTTAAAATGCCATAACTTTCCTATTTTATATCCGATTTTGATGAAATTTTCAGCGTTATGCTAGTTTGATTTTTCTCTATTTATTCAAATCAACATTTTTCTGGGGTGGACTTGACCTTTAATGAACACAAAGCATTTATCCATTCTTCCCCATATGATTAAATCTCGCTTAGTCTAATGTGCATGAAGATACTACATTAAAAAAAAAAAAATTATCAACTGGCAGAATGTTGACTTTCAAATTACTTTATTTAACTAGTGGCAAAATACATGATTTGTACTTACGATGTACATGTTATGGTTTACAGAAAGACAGCAAAAAAGTTAATCTGTAAATTTCAACTTAAGCTCAAGCAACTCAAATTTAATGGGAAACTTGCTGTCTTTCTGGTTTCCAGCTGTTTGCAAATGTGTAATCTGAAGTTCAGTCTTGGTATAATAGATATTCTATCATTATTCTTTTAATTACTGTCAGAGTATTCTACCAGCTTCTACAGTTCAATAATTAAAGGTACTCCCTTCCCCCTCCCTCCTTTCCATCATTCCCATCCCTCTTAACCCCTTTCCTCTTCCTCCCCTCCCATCTGTTTCCTTCACCCCAACCCCCACCCCCTCCCCTCTCCCCATAAAATGTGCTGTACATCAACCACCCTTCAAATCCTCACCTTTGCTTGATAGCCTCCAACATCTACGGTCAAGTCCGGGTCTTTGAACTTATCCAGGATATGTTCTGTTTTGACGGCACCAGGCCAGAGTGAGACTGCTGCTACACCGTGTTTCTTCAGCTCATGAGCACAATCTGCTGCTAACCGGTCCACCTATAGTGGGATAAAGGGAAAGGACACAAGAAATAAAGCAATGCCTGATTGTGTATTAAGATACCCTAGTCTCATAATTCTTATAGGCAGGACAAACTTACAGCAGTTTTTCCAACTGAAATAGTGGCAAGTTTAGTTTTAAAAGGTACACAAATTAAGATATCTAAATCTAATAATTCTCATAGCACAAACTTGCCACAGGTTTCACAACCCTACCTAGGGAAATATCAAATCTAGGTTCTAGATTGAGATATCTTAATCTCATAAATCTCATAGCACAGATTTACTGCAGATTTTTCAACCCCATCTGAGGCTAGTCTGCAGGCACAGACCTTTGGATGTCACACAATTCGCAATAGTGCATAATGCAGAGTCTGAAGTAGTGAAACTAGATTTAATATGTACTGTGGCTGTCTATACCGGTCAGGGATATTGGAGTATAGTCTTCACTCTAGACATGGTATAACTGCTTAAAAACTGTAAAATTTGAGTCTGTGCTTGCAGACTAATCTGAGGTACATGGGTTACATCATTATCGCAAAATTCTTCAAAAAGAAACGTACTGCAGCTTTTCCGACCCCATAGGCAACATTGAATAAGTATCTGAGACCGCCACCTGATGAAATATTGACAATGAGTCCCTGTTTGGCTGGAACCATCAGCTTGGCTGCATACACTGTGCAAATGTAATGATTCCTGGGATCAAAAAATAAAAGATAAAAGATAGGATTGACTGATTTGGACTCATTGAAGCTCATGAAACAGGTCTGGTGGCTCAGAGGTTAGAATGCCTGCTTCATGAACGGAAGGCTGTTGGTTTGATTTCCAGTCAAAAGTATTCTAAAATGGGACCTTCTTGCTCGGTGCTCAACACTATGGGATGGAATGGCAGGGTAATAATGATATTTCATAGTATGCAGGGCCCGATGGAAGATGAGCTTGTAGATTAAATGGCTAGTTTTCAAAAAGCCGTATCAAAACTGGTATGGACATGATTTATATTCCTCATATTCAGTCACATATTCAGTCATATATTATAAGCTCTGCATGGAATAAAAACAAAACATGTGACATCATGTCAAGTTTTACTTATTTGTTTTATTCGATCAGTCAAAATCAGAACTTACTTAATTATTTGCTAGAATGAATGTGTCTACCTGTTTTTGCTGTCTCTTTATATTGATATTCACTTTTATTCCATATACTTGTTACGACAAAATTGCAATGATCATGATAATAATAATTTTCATCATCATTACCATCATCAATATCAGCACCACCACCATCATTATCATCATCATTACCATCGTCATCATCACCATCATCATCATCACCATCATTACCATCATCGTCAGCATCATCATCATCACAATCATCATCATCATCAACATCATCAACATCATTAATATTAACATCATCCATTCATCACCAATCATTATTAATCATTATTACCACCACCATCATGACTATCATCACAATTACCATCATTTTCATTAATGTGTAGATATCATTATTATAATCGTCATTGTCATTATCATTGTAAAATGTCGAGCAACATCATCATCATGCTCATTTTCATCATCATCATCAATATATATTAATATCATATCACTGGAAGACATTCCATCACCTACCTCAGACCCACATTATTGACATCATCCCAGATAGCTTCAGGAAGCTCCCAGAAAGGGGTAGACACTGCACCCATTAACGCCTGAAATACAAATATATAAAATGATTTGTAAAACTATCCTTGACTTAATGTGCTATGAAACAATCGGCTTTAATTTTGGAGAATAAATTCAATGAAAGTGACAAAACTAATCAACTTCTATCAATAAAAAAATGTTTTGCCTTTCTTGCTCTATCCTCTATCTACAACCTATATTTCAACTTATTTCTCAAGTTTTAAATGACTAGTGAGAATTCAGCACATAAATAAATTGTCACTGAATTGAATGAACGTCTTTTAATACATCAAATTACAAAAATATACACCTAACATTAAACCATTCACTACAGTCTACCCCTCCCTGTATGTCTGTATGCTTACAGTTACTGCTGCATATGCATTGTTGACTAGGACATCCAGACGTCCATTCTGTTCCCTCTCTATCCTATCAAAGACTGCTTTGACCTGTTCATCTTTGGAATGGTCACACTGCACTGGAACACACTTTCCTCCTCTGTCATCTATCTACAGGAAAACAAAATCACATTCGGGAATAATTATGGATAATAAATGCACAAGAAAAATATGAACTACCACTCATTCGTATACATCAGCTTTTTTGCAGGAAAAACTAGAAATTTGACGTGTCCAAAGGACACAGATGCCCCTGCTTAACGCGATCAAAAATTCATTCAATATGATTGAACCAACTCGCATATATAATGAGCTGTGACCTTTGACCTGTGGACTCCAAATTCGAACTTAGCCTGTATTTTGGTGTCATCTACCTACACACCAAAAAATTTTAACATCCATTAAATATTTAAATCAAACATTTTTAATATCTGGTGAATATTTCCAAAGTTATCATCCTGAAACCAACTCGGATATATAATGAGCTGTGACCTTTGACCTGTGGACTCCGAATTCAAACTTAGCCTGTATTTTGGTGTCATCTACCTACACACCCAAATTTGTTTTAATCTGTTGAATATTTCTTAAGTTATCATGCGGAAACCAACTCGCATATTCAATGAGCTGTGACCTTTGACCTGCGGACTCCGAATTCGAACTTAGCCTGTATTTTGGTGTCATCTACCTACACACCAACAATTTTTAAAATCCATTAAATATGTTTTTAGTTATTGCGCGGAAACCCTGCATGCCCCCTCCGGACTTCGTCTGCGGGGGCATAAAAAGGGGGGTAAACTAGCTAGTTACATGTGCTTCTTTGAAATTTTGAAGGTGTATGTAAATGGGTTAAATGAATTCAACAATATATTATCTCCTTTTTAATACCCATTTTCCGACTTCCATAATAAATATATTATAACACAACTTTATGAACTAAAGACAGCCAAACAGACTTCTGAATAATTAATTGCATTCACAGTTTGCATGATGCAAATGTAGAATATACAATTAATGTACAGTACAAGTAACAGCATTCTTACTGTAGTGTTATTTAACCATTTTATGGAAATAACATTTTCCCCTTTCATTTAATACATTAACATTTTACAAAATTACTTACAAAAACGTTGTCATTTTATTGTACACTTCACATTCCTGATGTCTGTAAAGTCAGCAATTTTCACAAATAACTTTATGTCAAGCAACAGATTTATAAAATATTTAGGATGGTCAAGTTAAAGGAGAATGAAACTCTTGGAGCAAGTTAGCTTTTGTGAAAGCAGAAAAATCAAAGAATAAGATCAACAAAAGTTTGAGTAAAATAGGACTAGCAATAAAAGAGTTATGAGCATTTGAATGTCGAGATCACTAATGCTATGGAGATCCTCCCATTGGCAATGCGACCAAGATCTATGATGTCACAGATGAACAACTCTCCCCTTTTGGACACTGAATATATACCCCAAAACATCTCTTTTTACTCATTCTAATCATATGACAAACGATTCATCAATTATATAATGTTGTGAAACCTCTGTACTTGTCCTCTCATAAAGAGAACACCTCACCTTGTGATAGACTCTATAAAAGTGAGAATATAAGTGAAATAAGTACTAAAGTAATGAGGGAGTTGTACGTGTGTGACATCACAGATCTTGGTCGCATTGCCAATGGGAGGATCTACATGGCATTAGTGATCTCAATATTCAAATGCTCATAACTTTCTTATTATTCATTCAATCTTCCTCAAACTTTCAACAATATGTTTCTTTGATTTTTCTCTTTGATATGGATTCGGCTGGTTTCAAGGGTTTCATTCTCCTTTAAAGAGGATGTACTTGATCAAGCCAAGTGAAAGTAGGGAGATAGGGCAATTTCTGTGAGAGAGAGATTGATCCAGCAGCCTGTTCTAAAAGGACAAAACCAGATTTAATCATTTGGATTACTACTACCCTGTTACCACTACCACTACCACACTCTACTTGATGTCGGGTACAAGGATGCACTTACTTCTCTTGCTGTCTCCTCCAACGACCCTCCTACCCCATCTTGCTTTGGTTTCAATGTTCTTCCTGATACCAATATCACAGAAAATTAAGAAAGAAAAAAAAATTATCAGAAAAACATACACATTAATGAAAGGGGCAGATGAAAATTTACATTTGACTTAAATGAATGATGAAGCTTGACAAACATGCAATTGACATATCTGTAGTGTGAGACACCGTTCAAATGTATTAATGTATAATTGTTAAAAGAACAGGGGCCTGTTTCATTAAAGACTTGCAACTGTTGTAACTTTGTCATAATGGCAACTACCATGGTAACAGGGCTCAGCACCCAATCAATCATCATCAAGGTTTCCATGGTAGTTGCCATAATGGAAAAGTTACAACAGTTGCAAGTCCTTTATGAAATGGGCCCCAGATTAATTTGAGAATATGTTTGAGCATTTAGAGCAAAGACATCAATGTCACTCCAATAAAAAGTCACTCCAAACTGACAAATGGTATATCATTGAAAATAATTTAACAGCTTTGATTGGTCTTGACTTCAAAATTATACTATTACTTACAGAAATCAATTTTAAATCACAATATTTTTGCCTCTGGTAAAAAAAGAACATTTTCTACCAATACAAATGTATGAGCAGCAGAGAAACTGGTGCATTGATGGAGAGGATGTAACATTGCATAGAAAAATGTAAAGGAGTACAGATTTTCATACCATATCCACTGAAATGACTAAGATTAAAACCAAAATCCACCCCAACAAAAAGTTGATAAAAAAGAGAAAAATCAATCAGGCTTCATGCTGAAAATGTTATCAAAATACATTAAGTAGTAAAAGATGAAAGGTTACATAATACTGATTGTTTTTTTTCTTTACCAATCAACTTTTTGTTGGGGTGGTTTTCTCCTTCTAGCTGCACATTGTTCAAAATGTAAGAGTGTTGAAGAGTCACTGGGTATTTCAGGTAAATAATCATGAAGAAAAAATGCAATTCAATTTTCAAACCTAAAAAACCCCACATAAATTGCATGAAAATCATGCAGTATTAAACAAGATTTAAGGGGTTTCTCTAGTCTTCTTTCAACAATTTTTAGATTTTTTTTATTTTTTTAAAACAAATATCCCTTGGTAGAAATGCATGCCCCAAATATATCCTAATTAAGATCAACAGAAAACAATACTTTTCAAAATGCAAATTAGGTTTACCAGTGATATATACTGTAGCTCCTGCTTCTCCCAGCTGCAGAGCAATTCCTTTGCCTATACCTCTTGTTGCACCTGTCACAAGGCACACCTTACCAGCTAGAGGACCGCTCATCTTGAAGTTTTCCTTCTAGATCTGGAAATATAATGAAAACAAATAAATCTGTAATAATCAATGCATTGTGTTATGTTCACCTATACAGAACATGAAAAAAATAAAGCTTTCAATCCAGCAGTGGTAAAATAAAAACTTTATCCTGCTTCAGACGATGCTGACGATCTTTAAAGGGCGTTTTCTTGCTTCTTCAGTATACCATTAGTACGTAACAATTATAGACATTACAAGGCCAGAGTATCATTTTTTAAATGGCAAAATTTAAATTCCAACACTTGATATCCCATTGAAAAGCATTTCATCCTTCAATCTCGTGTTGACATTGTAGACTAATTACTATACTTGGGATAGTTCTGTGAAATGACTCATTATACGGCCTACAACCTCCCTAAATTGTATCAGACAGATAAAAACAGACAATGGCTTCCTAAATGACCTCCAAAACTCTTTATCACAGAATATCAGCAAAAAAATAAAAAATGAACTAGATGCAGTTTTGTATTGATTTACGGTAGCCTACAATACATTATGGTCTTGTGACCTGAAACTTGGGCAGGATGTTCAGTGATACTTGATTATCCGTATGTCAAAGTTTCATGAAATTTCATGAAAGCTCAATGCATAACTTTGGCTTTTATTTATCTTGTTCATGTTTGTTATGTGACACAGTGTTGGAATTTTTTTAGCTGAATTCATCACCTATTCGTTGTGTAACGTTCCTATCTTGCAGTAACTACTAGCGCTATTCCTCATTAGTCTCAGGAATACTTACCTCAATATTTCGTCAGACATCTATTAATATCAAACATATATACCAATTAAAAACCTAAACAGCTCTTTACCATTAGAGCATTATGGCAAAATATCCGCATCAAATTTCAAATCTCCAACATTCATTGTAGAAAATATAATACATCATTAAACAGCAGCAATAACTTCAATCACATACCTTACACATGCAAAGAGATAGCATAACTGACTTACAAAGTCACCTACACAAATAGATAAGACTAAGATTATTGATCAGACAAACAATGGCAGTGGCTCCTCTCATAAAGTCACATGAAAGACAGATTTATTACAAACAGCTATGGTTGCAATTTGGGTCACGTGACCATATTCTATCAACGGTAACCAATGTACCCAAAAGGTCACATACAGTGGCGTAGCTATGTGGGGGGACCTGGGGAGCACGTGCCCCCCTGAGATTTGGTGTGCCCCCCAGGTGCCCCCCTGTAAAAAGTTGGCGGAGCAAAAAAAAGAAAAAAAGGGAGAAAGAAGAAAAGAAAAAGAAGGGGAAAGACAAAAGGAATAGAGGTGAAAAAAAGAGGATGAAGACGAGTGGAATCAGTGAAGACTTGCAAAAAAGAAATACTTTCATGTTACTGTACAAAATTTTCACTCGCGCTTTGCGCTCGAATTGCCTGTTCTATGAGATACATATCTGATATGGAGCTTAAAATATGAAGTTTTGAAGTCAATATACAAAACATATTTCAGCTTGGACATTGAGCTTTCATTATTTTTTTTTATTTACAAATTTAAGAGCTCTGTAAAATGTCCGTTTTATGGTTTACATATCAACATTTATGCTCACGCTGAGTGGTCGCATTATTTGATTTGCCAAGTTCCTACAGTATTGTCTTTGTGTATTCCATTAAGTTCTTAAAAGATCCATTTTCAGATGTGATTGTCAAAACGTAGGCCTATAAGTTAGCGCTGCGCGCTCGTATTTTGATTGGTGAGTACTCTATATCATTTTATAACCAAACAAGCTCCCCTTTTCATTACATCTTATTTTAAAAATTCAGCTCGCGATTAGTGCTCGCATTAATTGTTAAAAATTGTAATGCTTATTCATAATTACCAAATGCTTAAAAATTCCAGTTTTCAAGCCTTAAAAACAACAACATTCACGCTGTCATTACGCATATTAGATTAATAAATAAAAAAATAACATTTTCATGAATTCCATATAACTAAATTGGGTCTTTTCACAGTAAAATATCAATAAGCTTAGGAATAATAGGAAGATAGTCATCATTTTCATGATGACATAACGTCCATAGAATGTCCCGGTCCTTTGTTAAAATAAAAAAAATATCAGCTTGCTATTCGCGCTCGCATCATTCATTAATTGTGATCCACATCCACTTCACAATACAGTGCTTGAAATAGTGTTTAAATTGACCTTTTTCAGATCCGAATATCAAATGTTTTCAGCTCGCACTTGCATTATTGATCTTCATGATTGAAAAAAACTGTATTCAGAATGCCCAGATTTTAGGTCTAAATGTAAAACATGCACACGCATGTTTCTTTATTTAAACTGTGCTTAAATTATCCAGTTTCAGATCAAAATATCAATAATTGTCTGCTCGCGCGCTTCACGCTCGCATTATCAAACATACCCAATTAACCATATCCTATTCATGATTTACAAAATATGAATAGAATGTCCCTCTTTTAGGTCTAAAATCTCAATTTTCTTCCGCTCCACTTCGCGCTCGCATCAATTGTTTAGTTACATACCTATCCCATTTATGATTTTTAAAAAAGTGCTTAGAATGACAATTTTTAGGTCGGAATGTCAACATTTTTTTGCTTGCGCATCGCGCTCCCATTATTAAATTATGTACTGTTTTCATGGGTAACTGTAAACAGTCCATAACAGGTCCCTTTTCGATCATGTTAAAACATTAATTAAAAACTTCTGCTCGCGCTTGGCGTTCGCAGTAATTATAGTTACTTACGATACACATCTTTTTCAGGATCACAAACATTGCCCAGAATGTTTAATTTTCAGGACAAAATAAATGAAAGTTAAAAAAAAATTTGCTTGAGCTTCGCGCTCACACTTTTTATATAATAGGGCTTATGAGATTATTTCATAATTATGTTGTTTTAAAAGAATAAAGCTAAGAAGTGACTGATCGGGGAAAATATAGGTGAAGATGATTTCGGGCCCCACCCCCTATTGGCAAAAGTCGGATCTTTGTGACACATACACACACACAGAAAAAATGTTGCCCCCCCCTCCTGAAAAAGCAAAGACCCCCCAGTGCCCCCCCAGGAAAAAAATCTTAGCTACGCTAGGGTCCTAGTTAAGCACTTGCCCGATTGCCCGGGGCAAATAAAAGTTATGGTCGGGCAAGTGTTTTGAAGTAAAGATCAAAAGTACTTGCCCGAATAGGGCAAGCAAAATTCTCACAGTAGAATTACCAAAATTAGGGTCGATATGATATACCGACCCTAAATTTGTTCATGGTGGGCAAGATAAAATCACTTTGTAAAAAGAAATGCAAGAACAAGGTACATCAGTTCATGTCAAAAGAGAGAAAAAAACGGTCAATGGTTTCTAAAACCATATTTTCTTTTGAAGTAAAACTTTTTTTCAAGGATTTTTTCGGGCAAGTGAAATAGATTTTCGGGCAAGTATATTCCAACTATTTAAAAATTTACTTGCCCAACAGGGCAAGTGCATCTAAAAAGTTATGTAGCACCCTGGCTACACCACTGGTCACATACTGTATAAGCTGTTATTTTCGCGTACAGAATTTTTCGCAAATTGCGGGTCCTGACATATTCGCTGGTTGTCAAATTTGTGATCAGAAGATGTGTACCAAACATTTCCACAGCATTTCAGAAGCAAAAATAGTGCAAAATATGTGCAAAATATGCTCCTCAAAACCCCCATGCTGACATGTCTCACTCTTTTGTACATAAATATGCTCTTGTAAAAAACAGTTACAAAGTGTGAAAAAAGTGGCTTAAATTTCACTTTTTTTGTACCTTAATACCTTTAGATCTGAAAATTCATCATGTCACAGTTTGATCTGTAAGTGTAATCTTTGAAAGTTGTGTTTACTTCGATTCATTTTTTAAAAGTTGGTTTCAGAGCAAAAATGTTGCATTTTGTGAACAAAATCTTACACCTTCAAAACCTCTGGTCATGTGTCTTATGAATATCAATGAGTATGAAAATAGCTGCCAATATACATGTGTATAGATAGAGTCAATCAGATGACAATAAAATTATTTTACGGAAAATACATTGTAATATTGCAGTGAGTGAATAAATTTTGATTGATAGATAATGTAGATAGATAGATCAAAGAGAGATAGACAGATAGATAGATAGATACATGTAGATAGATATATAGATAGATCATAGAGAGATAGATACATGTAGATAGATAGATCAATAGATAAATGGTTTATTTGATAAAAAAAATCATACATCGTGGCGGCCAAGCCGAATTGTGATGCATTTACATATAAATTAAAGTGAATCAATACATTAAAAATGGAATACACAGCATTGAAATGAACTTTATTAAGCGCAAATATTGTGGAATAGAAATATCTAATATGATTAAAATAGTATAATCAAAATGTAAATTCAATTGCGATTGGACAATTGTGAAATAGCAGAAATTAAATTGAATTGAAACTGAATTAAAGTGAAAGTTAATTGATAAATATAATATAAACATTGATTTTGAAAAGTACCAGGTGGTTAAATGTTTATAGCGGCAATAATGAAATAAGATTAACTAGGAATGATTTCAAAGAGAAGTTGAGAATCTATTGCAAATATGTCAATAACTGCAATTAGCTACTAAATAATGCATCGATCAGTTAGTGAATTGAGCTGTTTACGATTGATATATTAAGTAGATATAGTACAATATGAATGAGATTGCAATAAATATGGCCCTTTTATCTATAAAATAAGACCAATTTTATATGAGAAATGGACAACAATTAAGAGCAAAATTTTAAAACGCCGATCGGAAAGATCGTCCTCACAGCTCATTACGTATTAGACAGCTGGCAGCCGTCTGTTTCGAGGAGTTTTTAAACATTTTTATTTCTCCTCGTACACAGACGGCTCGCTATCGTGCAGCCACCATTAGGGGGTTAACAATGCAAAATCCCCCAGACGGGGCTCATCGATTTTTGTCTTTATTTCATAAAAATATATGAAAAGAACTGTACCAAAATAAAGATTATTATTCCGTTTTGTCCTAAAATGCACCAAAAACGGGAAAAATAAACTGACAAGGGGAAAAAACAGTGACTCCTTACTTCTGCTGTCGCGCAGCTTCACTTCCCTGTTTTATTGGAACTTAATACATAAACATATGGCCATTGAGTCCCTGTACAGATCAAGCTAGAACTTCGGTCTCTGTATTTGGTGAGTGGAGCCAACGGAAATCAGCGGAACAACGAACATAACAGAGACCGAAGCTTTTGGTCTAATTACGTACATATATGCATTTAACCACGGATGGCTGGCTATGCATACCGCTGAATAAAATACTTTCGGACGAGCTGCGGACTGACTGGCACTGTAACGTGGGATCTAACTCGGCTTGACTCACGTTAGCTTGCTCCATGCTACCGCGGCCGGGTCCCGCCTTGGGGCCATTGCATGCAGGCTTGTCCGCATATGGGAATGACGATGTAATATCGATGTGGCAGATATGGCAAGTTCCGACTTGGAGTCCTCGTATAAGACAAAGTAGAAGTCCGGATCTATTCTAAGTTAGTTGAGCCACATGGCTAATTTGCTTGTTTGTTATGTGAAACAGTAGTCGAGTACATTTTATTTAAGGCACTTGCTGGCTTAAAACGAAACTCGAATTTCAATTTCATTTTATTTTCCCAGCTTGTTTGTCCCATTGAAGACACCAAAATCAAAATAAAAAAAATCGAGTGATTTCGAACGCGACCCAAGTGATTTCAAACGCGCCCGCGACCCGAGTGATTATCATAAGCCCTTTAGTGGCCCTTCTCTGTACATTTTCTAATACATGAACATGTTTCTTCAAGTAAGGACTCCATATGGCATGTGCATACTCTAAATGTGGTCTGATCAAAGCTTTATATAGGAGTAAAAAGTTCTCCTTGTGTAAATAAACAAATATTCCTCTTATCGGATTCATTAACCTATTGGCTTTATTGATCTTTGCCTGAAAATGTTGGTCAAAACTAAGCTTTGTGTCAATGATCATGCTTAAATCTTTACTTGTTTCAACTTGTAATAGATTATGTGTGGCATTACCATGTGTCATTGTGTAGCCATGAAATTCATCATTCTTTTTTCCAATTGTAAGTACATGGAACTTTAACAGCCACTTGTCAGACCAGGAAACGAGACGATCTAAGTCTGCCTGTAATAACTCGGCATCATTATTATTCTCTACATGTTTATATATCTTTGTATCATCTGCAAATAAATAAATATTACTTGACGAAATCAGATCCGGCAGATCATTGATGCAAATGACAAAAAGCAGGGGTGCGAGGACACTCCCTTGCGGAATTCCGCTAGTAACATCAGCCCAGTCAGAGAAGGCACCATTAACACAAACACGGTGCTTCCTACCGACCAAAAAACATCTGACCCACTCACATATAGGCTTGGATATGCCAAATCCCTCTACTTTGGCTAAAAGCCTCTGGTGCGGGACCTTATCAAAGGCCTTCATGAAGTCTAGGTATATGACGTCAACTGAACCGCCAACCTCCAACGTTCTTGTCCAATCATCTCAAACATTGAGCAACTGCAACATAGTGGATCGACCAGATACAAATCCAAATTGGTTCACACTGAGAAGGTTGTTGCTTCTCACATGCTCATATATTTCGTCCCTTAGAATAGACTCCATGATTTTATATACTATACAAGTAAGACTTACAGGTCTGTAGTTTGACGAGAGTTTACGATCTCCCTTCTTGAATACTGCACTAACGTTGGCTTTCTTCCACAAGCTTGGGACTACGCCTGATGCAAGTGAGTTCGAGTAGATAATACTCAAAGGTTTTGCAAGAACAGATGCCAGTTCAAGCAAAACACGTGGATGTAACCCGTCCAGACCTGGTGATTTAGAAACATTCAGTTTTTTAATTTCTGCAATACACATTCTTCAGTAGTAATTACTGTGTCCAAAATAGGGACATCATGGTGTTAAACAGAAGGGATAGGTCCATCAGGATCTATAGTAAATACACTAGAAGTGTTTCAACAGTGCATTTGATTTCTCTACATCAGATTTTATCAATGAATTGCTATTTCCAGTACATTCTCATAATAGAAGTGGTATTCCACACTTAACTTTTGTCTTTAATTTTGCATATTGCCAGAATTTCTTAGGATTGGCAATGTTTGACTCATATCTTTTCTGACAATATCTTGTAGCTGCCTTCACTTTATTTCTAATTGTGTTATAAATTTTCTTTTTCTCTACAGTTTTGTCCCTAATATACCTTTCCCAGGCTCCATGCTTTTTCTTTATCAACTTCAAAGTGTCATAATCCACTGGAAAATCACTAATCTTGCCCCATGTACGTCTACCACTTGTTTCAATAGAAGAATAAATTCTTCCTTAGCACAATCGATTATACTTAAAAGATGAGACCACTGCTGATCGACATCACTCATTGCTGAAAGTTCTTCCTCCCAAGGAATGGCACTTAATTTCTCTCTCATACCTCTAAAGTTTTCACTAATCATACACAAAACGTTTTTCACCTTTGAATTACAATCGGCATAACAAAGCAAATCAAATACCAAGACTAAGTGATCACTGAGTCCCAAGGGACTGCAATGTTTTAGATTGGCAACCATGCCTTCTTCACTAGTAAATATCAAATCAAGAACATTTGGTGTAGCATTGAATCTAAACATCTCTAACACATTCAATGAATCTAAATTCTTCACTAGCTTCACTCTTTGAAGTAGTCCAAGAATTCCAATCAATCTCAGGGTAGTTAAAAATTAAAATCACCCATTACAAATGGCTATAATTTAACTCTGAAACATCAGAGATGCCAAGTAAAAAAAAAATTTATGAGTGAGATTTTCATGACTCGGTGTCTCGGCGAGGGAGCAAAGCGACCGAGCGGGGGGAAGGTGTGGGAGGGGGGACACCCCCCTCCCAGGGTAGGGAGCTTTTTTCAATGTTGAGCTCTTAATGGTGCGATCTGGTGCATACTTAAGGCACTATTTTTTTACTTATTTTGAAAGACAAAAGGTCTACTCAAGATATGAAGTTTGCGATCGATTGTCGACGTTTCGAAATCGATGAATGCGATGTGCTAGCATCAGAGCTGCCAACCTTGTGCAAGCAAAAAAAAGGAATCATTATGGCCAAAAAAAAGAATTTCCAACAAAAAAAAAAGGAATGTGTTTAAACGAACCTTAAAACCACACGCGACAAACATTCAATGCAAAAAGTATGTATGCAGTGAACAATTTAAAAAAAGTTCATCTCTAGGCCTAGTCTGGGCTAAGTAACGGAGTGTTACAAATTGGACCCTTAGTCTTGGGCCGTTTGATATAATCTACCAACTTTAATTAAGTCAGCAGCAGGGCTTGAATTGAGAATTGAGAGGGGCAAGGCCATTTTTAAATGGGCACTTTCAGCTTGGGGCAACCGGCAAAGTGGCCTTGGATGCCCCAAAATTTCAAGGGGTATCAAGGCCATTCTAAAGGGCATGAAGGCCACTTTTATTCTAGTCAAATGGGCACCTAGGCAAATTTTTCTAGGCCTTTCATTTTGTATTGCAACCTACTCTGGCACTTATCAAAGTGAAGATCTGTCGAGAAAAAATTCTTTCAGGGGCACCAAAATCAGCTCTGGTGAACATTTTTAGGGCTCCATTTTTCTGGGGCTTCCTTTCCACTTCTAAAATAATTCATTGTTTTATGTTGAGTTTCCTGACAAAACTACCAAATTGTAGACTAAGAGAAATAAAAAAAAAGTTGACATCAATTCAGACTTCTCTTCCCAAGTAACATTGTTTTTGCCAAACAGTACCCTTTAAAATTAAAGTGTCATAAAATGGAAGTGTACATGTAACATTCCACAATTATAGAAAACTATTCATAAATCAATCTAATCTAAAATTCAAATAGATCTATAGATAAGAAGTTGAAATCATTCCACAAAAGTCCCATCGTAAATCACTTCACCATGTGCACAGCTCAGCCTCAATCACACTGCACGCACACTCAATCATCCCCAGCAGTGACAGCACTATAGAGCAGGGGCCGATTGCACAAAAGGGTCTTTCCAAGGACCGTCTTTCGTGTCGCCCATCTTTTATGATACGCCATGTGAAACGCATTTCAAATAAATTATCTGCAAATATATTTTATTTTTCCGTTAAAATAAACAAAATATTTGTTTATAAAATGATGTGATATTTCATGAAATTGTATAAAACTTGATTTAAAAGCAAGCTTACAAATTTTATTTGTTTATCATAAATTTCAGAAACACCCCGCTTATAGCGCATCATAAAAGATGGGCGACACGAAAGACGGTCCTTGGAAAGACCCTTTCGTGCAATCGGCCCCAGACATCTAGGCCGCCAGAACCGGGGGAGAAATCTTCCCATTCCTGCTAAACTGAATGCTTAAAGTATACATCCAAAGAATCAAAAGTATTTTATAATGACTTTATGTGGTCATCATTGTAAAGGGGAAGTATTACTAATCAGATATATAACTTCACTTTTCAAAATAGTGATCAGAGATTGCAGAAATCAGCTCTCAAAAATGATTTATTTTCATGCCAGATTTCTGCCTTCCACCGGTCCTCTTGCGAGCTCCAGCTGAGTGACGTCACACAATGAGCAGTGAGCAGCTGAGCTGACAGCAGCCCATTGGAGACGATCTTTCCAATCAGCGTTTTTTGCTCTTAGAATTGTTTATTCCTCTTAAGATTGGTCTTGTTATATAGATAAAAGTTTGAATTTACTGAACAGTGAAAAAAGTGCACATTTTACGTATTTTGGTAACCGATATTTAGCTTAGAATTTTTTTTTTTTTTTCAAGAAATATATGTGAATAAACAAAGCATATTTTCACGTAGAAATCACACTTGCGTCACATTAATGTTATAGTCAATATAAAGCATAGACATTCTTCTTTATGACTGAACAAAAATTATGAAATTTCATTAAGTAGCAAAGTCAGGAACCACAAAAAAAACACGGCAATATCCATCGCGAAATGACTGAAATTGCAGTTGAATTGCCGAAGCATTATTAGGAAACAGCGGCGAGCGGACTTTCTTTCATATTTCTTAAAAATGGCATCCCGTTAGGGCGATGGTCTGTGGCCAAATGCGTTGGCCATTGTTTTGTCATGTGCGAGGACCCTGGTTCGAAACTCGGATTTTTTTTTCTGGGTATTTTTTTTTTTTATTCCTTCCCCGTCCCTACCCATCTTTTTTTTCTCTTTTTATTTTCTTGTGAAATTCTATTCAGACCTGTATTTATCAAATCTTGCTTCTTAATTGCTGCTTTTGATTTTCAAGTTCTTGATTAGATTATTTCTACTCTTATTTGGGATGGGAGGGGTAGAGTTAAAAGTCAAGTCCACATCAACTAAAAATTATTTGAATAGAGTAATTTCCCTTGTTGTTTTTACTCAAAACAGTCATATACACAAAACAATGATATGCAAATTCAGAGTTGTCACTCACATCACATTCGTTTCTATTTTTTGTGGCATTTTGTTTTTTATTCTTTGCAGATTTGATGATAGGAAACTCTTCATCTGAATAGGTTGTATTTACGGAACTGTTAAAATAGTAATTATATAAATTTGAATAAAAGTTTTTATGAAATTTCCTGCAATATCTTGTTATTTTTCTTTAAATTCAAATGAATTTTTGATTGCGTGGACTTCTCCTTTACTCTTAATGTAGGGAATGCATAGCAAAATTTATCCAGAAACAAAATTGTCTTAGAATATGCAAATCAGTAATTGGACACATGTTCACTTTTCTTTCATCCAGGCCACTTCCTCACATCCACCAGGCTTTCAGTCTTATAACAAAAATGATGAACCATCACACAACATTCACAGTGCTTCACAATAAATATTTCACTTCTGTTCATACATGCAATAAATATTGTGGAAAACAAATAAAAGGCGTACCCATATTCAAATACCGTTTAAAAGGACAAATATATTATACCTTTCGAGAAAAATCAGCACGTTAAATATCTGATAACAAAACATAATTATGGGGCGCTGCAAGAAACTTACGTTCAATTGCAAATCAAGCGTAAGTCTTAAATTCAAATTCAAGCGTAATAAGGTCGAGTTGCAATCGCAATTCAACTACATGTTTAATCAAAGGACTTACCCTTGATTTGGGACGTGTGATTGAGTATAACATTTCTCGCAAAATGCCCTAGTAACATTAAAATTGTTCTTTCGTTTAAATTGTGTGTTTTTATTTTTGACAAGCTGTATTCCTGTCCAAGTCAAATTTCTTAGTTCTCTCCAAAACTGTGCTCAAAATTGTTTCCAAGATTGATAAAGAAAAATTTTCTTTTGTATCATTATCAGTCCACAACTTGCAAACCGTAGGTCCTGGAAAGAGTGAAGAAAAAAATGGCTATACCCAAATCATAGTAAAAGGACATGATGGAATCTCCCAGATTGAGGTAGCAAGCAGAGACCAGAAGTCACCAGAGTCAGCAAGTTTGCAGATCTGTGTGTAGAAGAGAGAAAAAAAGAAATAGTTTAAATAATCAAATCAAAGTATGAATTTAATTATCGTGATGATTGATGACGTGCGGTGGCATGTAATTCCCGGTCAACAACAAATGATAGTAGGTTTAGAAACCTGAAAAGTTCCACTCAGAACACTGGTGCTCTACCTCAAGTGATGTTTGTGTAGGCCCCACTCCACTTCACTACCGCTACACTACCGTACATGTACGCCACACCTACCCGGGTAGGTGTGTAGTGTAGTGTAGGCTGTAGCAGTACTCCAGTAGTGAAGTGGAGACTACACGAACATCACTTGAGGTACGGTGCTCTCTGAGTCTCTGTGTCATTACAAAGATTGCATTTATCTTCATTGTTGAAGGCATTACGCATACATATATGCAGCAACACTCTAATCAGAAACAAACACCAGACTCTAATTTTGGCCCACCCAAGGGTTCATTACATGCCGCCGCGCACAGAAAATTCAAGCCATAGAAGTCGTGGACCCAAGAAGTGAGATCCCAGCACGCGCGACCCACTAGTTAGAAATCCACTGCCAAACGCGGTTCGTGGTTAGTATACTAATACTAACCTCGCAATACGTACTAGTAGTATACTAATACTAACCTCGCAATACGTGTGAGTGATTTTGGCCAGGAATCAGGGTAATCACTGCTGAAAATTTGTCTGGCTTCATGACATCGGCATCATGGTGATATAATTCTGTGTATAATAAAAACTTAAACATTCCTCTGAAACAGCAGATTTTCAGCCATGGTCCATACCACTCAGTGCTCCTAAATAATTTAATCGCCTGCCTGAGTCCTGACCAGTTTTAGAAATCTGAAGAAAAAAATCTGCTGGAATTGTGCCACTCACACGTATTAAGTATACTAACCTCGCACCACGAACCGCGTTTGGCAGTGGATTTCTAACTAGTGGGTCGCGCGTGCTTAGCCTGGAGGCGTCTGGGATCTCACTTCTTGGGTCCACAACACACGACTTCTATGGCTTGATTTTTCTGTGCGTGGCGGCATGTAATGAACCCTGGCCTTGGGTGGAATTGTGCAAAAACATTATTTCTAAAATAAAAACTTTTTAATTTTAATAGTAGTTATGCCAAAATGCATGATTCTAAACTTATATCAGATCTGTATCTGTCATCTGACCTGAATGCATCGTCAGAACAAGTACAGTTTCCAAACATGCTTACCTTAATTGACTTTTGACTGGATCAAACAGCATAGCCATAGCCTGCAACATGCATCGGGAGCAAGTGAATGGGACCGTGCAGCTTGGAGTTTTTCAATAGTTAGTACTAGTAGAGCAACACAACGAAGACTGTCGAGTGGACAAAATCGATCTTTCCAGTTCACAATTCAATAAAAAACGGGCAAAATAACACAGTTCTGGTTCCCTTATAGTCTGAAGTTGTCGAAAACAGAATTCGGATGTCACATTACATGAAGAAAACGGTAAATTCGGAAGATATTGAAGAGGTCAGTAAGTTGATTCAGTGTATTATGCACAGAGGGATGATG
The DNA here is from genome assembly GCF_037042905.1 of Lytechinus pictus. Classification (NCBI taxonomy): domain Eukaryota; kingdom Metazoa; phylum Echinodermata; class Echinoidea; order Temnopleuroida; family Toxopneustidae; genus Lytechinus; species Lytechinus pictus. The sequence continues at coordinate 50,681,413 of NC_087246.1, forward strand.
AGCTCGATGATTGTGTGACGTCATTATTCTCGACTGTTTTCACTGCGTGAACTGTCGGTCTGGGGGCGGCTGGGGGGCTTAGAAGGGTCTCTAATAATTTCATTTCTTGCATTTCCACGACATCAATAAGACTTTTTAGTGACATATTTGTGTATAAAAAGACAAGACCTTTCCATTCATATATAATTTGTCTATAATCATCACTTTCGTGAATTTTCTTTGGATGTATACTTTAAGTGCCGACTTTTTTAATGAATTCCAAAGGCAGTAGGACATCTCTCTAGTATAAATCATGTGAAACTATCAATAAATGTTGAATATCACCCAGAATTATTACTTCAGGGGACAATGAAGAGCTTTCCAGGTCTTTTCAAAGCCGAATTAATCGTATTTGTTTGATACGAGATGATGAAAATTAACCAGACAGTACCGTTATCCAAAGGGAATTGATATTAATCAATTCAAGAAAATAGCCTCAAAATATCATTTCTTTATCACTACAATTAATTTTAAAGTACCGGTATATGAAAAATATCTTTTGATGATTCAATCTTTCATATATATGATGAGTATTTTGTAAAATTTTGCAAATGGAATAATAATTTCCCTCAAACCTCCAAATCCCCCTCCATTACAAATGGACTCTTCTCTTACTACATTTGGGGAATTACCCTACCCAATTCATCGTACTCCTCGCTCTGCGCTGCAAGAACAAACGTTGGCTCCACTCACCTGAAGAGTGTTGGCCCGTGCGTAAAGACAACGTATTAGCAGTAACGTTAGATCTAACATTCGGCGGAAATCTGATTTTCGGATCGTTTTTTTGTACATAAAACATCACTTTATAGGAAAGAAATTACATGCAAATTTAAGATGAAATATATAAAATTCAGAAATATCGTACCTTAGACCGTAGTTACTGTTATTTCCTTTCAAATGATGATCAAAACATAATCATCATCGATCCTTTCGTTTGTCATCGTAAGTTGCCATCTTGGATGACGTCATCATCCTTACAGACGTATTTACCAGTCGCTATACATCGCGATTCGTACCATGCATGCCGCTCGCATATTCAACTAACGTATATGTACGTTCACGCTATCAAATTATTAAAGTGCGTTGGAAAACCGGCCGGTGGGCGACTACGCACGCGCAAGTACCAGGCTCATCTCGGGCTCAACACGCACTCCACATACATACAATTATGCACACACATTATCAAAATTGTCAAAAAACGTAATTTGAAAAGAAAAACCATAATGCCGTAATTTGAATGAAAAAACGTAATGATTTCGGCAAAAACGTAATGGTTGGCAGCAATGTAGCATGACTGTAATAAATATATGCATGAATGCTGCACACGTCACTACTAGTGACTAGCTGTGTGCTGATTGTACTGAACTCTCGATTCGTCTTGATCGATTACGTACCGGGGTGGACGAAGGCGGTCGGCCAATGCGTATAATCTAGCGAATAATGCAACTTTTTTTTGTCGGGTCCCGATGCGTGAGAGAAAAGGGTGCCGTGCGTGAGATCGTGAGACGGACCCTGAATGCGTGAGTCTCACGCACAATGCGCGAGACTTGGTAGCTCTGAAACATGCAAGATCAGCCGACAGAGATTCTCATTATTCTCACAAGCAGCACCATCAGTACTATAGTGATTGTATTACCGACAGGCCTTGTTTTACCGGACGCGCACATCGTACGCATCAGAAAATAATTTCATACGCTCAAAACTTTGCAACATCCTTCTAAAGGGAACTTGAATCGAAAGATGATCAAAAATGGTCAAAAACACATTTTCAAAGTCTTAATATTCTAAAAATGATAAAATAAGGTCAAAATAGCTCATCAGTGATTTTGTTGTTTTCTCAACTTTTCCCATAGAAAACACACGTTCGGTATACGATACCTTTTTCAAGTAACCAAAATATTTCACATGCGAAGAGGGGTCCGGTTGGAAGCCCGGAGGGGCCACTTCCATTGACGAGTGGATACCATGCGCGACCATGGGGTCTTGAAAAGCACCCTAAACACGTATTTTCTATATTCTGAAAATGCACCCCTTAACAAGTACTGGCGTGTGAAACCCTACCCTTAACAAGTATTGAAAAAAAATACTATTAGCAAGTGTTCCCAGAATTGAGCCCCTAAACAAGTACAACGATTTGTTTTTCATATTCTAAAAATGCACCCCTTAACAAGTATTGGAAACAAAACGATACTCTTGGCAAGTATTCCCTGAAATGAACCCCTAAACAAGTACAGCGATATTTTATTGTTAATGTTATGTCACGGGTCCGTCGATCGGTCGTCGGTTATGGTTATACCTACCCACCATTTGGTTTAGTACGGCCCCACTTTCCACACATCGCGCAAATCAGACTCTAGTCTAAACACGTAATGTTGGGGCAAATAGGACATCCTTTATAAAACATTTTGATTTTGTTTTATCATCCCCGTAAAATTGACCCTTAACACGTATATTTATCCGAGCGAAATAATCAAATAGATACCCTTTTTTCAATATTTGTGTGTTTTTGACACCCTTATCACGTTACGTACGTAACATGCCCTATCTTGAAAAAGACATCCTTTTTACATGTTTTTTTGGTCGCGCATGGTATCCACTCGTCAATGTAAGTGGCCCCCCCCCCCCCCCCCCCCCCCGGGGTTGGAAGCTAAGTAATATCGTAAAAAGGAAAAACAATTTCGGCAAAAATAATGTTTACATATTCATATTTTGTAGGCACCAATTGTGTATTTATCATGTTTATGGTGAAAGTTTGGTGAATTATATGAGAATAATGTGTTTGATATGAACTCATGAAGTGTTCGGTAATACGATCCACTACCATACTATTGGAACCCCAATCTACCCCAGTACCAGTCCCGGGCCGTGTCTCCCTCGTTTTGCACGGTCGACTTCTGGGCTCCCTGGGTTAACACAACCCCAGCACCGCGCACCTCCGCCTCAGATCAACGGGCAGATCCCGCAAACAGGCATGGCATGCGATGGTCTCTGGTGCAATGGCATTTGGCCACTGGCACCGATCGGTTTGGGCTTGCATTTAAACGTAGACAAGGAATTATATTACACAATCTTATAAACAAGCACAAGTATATTCGATGTTAAAACTCCAACATGATGCTTTATTATTAAAGCAGGTAATTTCCATTTGAAGTAATCTTACCATAGATCGCCACATGCACGCGCGGACCGGATAGCTGGACTCATCGACAAAATTGATTGCGTAATTGCATTGAACGCCCACGTGCGCGTGCGCCCTCGCCTCCGCAACTGATTTATATAATTTCTAATCCATTTCAATGCAAACTTTAAATTTACCCCAAAAAAATAATAACAAAAAAATTAGTGACCAAAAAATAGCATGATGAAAACATCAGTATATTATGATATTTGCCAATGGTTGTGAAAACATGTTTGAATTATAAAATGGTGAGATCCCGGGTTTGAGATGCGCTGTTTGAATTCAAACGATTTTCCCCCCTGTTTTGTTTGTTTGAATTTGCTATAAAAATTATTACAATATACTCCAACGATGTTGTAGGACTAAGCCTGTTCATCGATCAAAGTAGAATGTGTATTGCTGCTCTCCTTCAGACAAAGTAAGATGCGCTACTTATGTTGGCAGGGAGCAGTGGCATAACAGGGGTCCATAGGCGGATCCAGGGGGCCCGAGGGGCCCAGGCCCCCCCCCCCCCATAAGGAGCAAAAAAAAAGGAAAAAGGGGAAAGAAAGAAAAAGAAGGGAAGAGAGAGGAGAAAAAAAGAAGGGGAAACATAAGAGGAAGAAAATTGAATAAAATAAGATGAGGGGAAGACTTGGAAAATAATTAAGAAAATCTTTCATGTCACTAGGCCTATATAAAAATTTTCGCTCGCGTTTCGCGCTCGCATTGCCTTTTAGGCGATTTACATATCTTGTTCTATTTGGAGTTTAAATATCAAGTTTGGAAGTCAATGTACAAAAACACATATTTCATTTCGGAAACCGAACTTTCATTATTTTGTGTGATTTACAAATTGATTTTTTTTAAGTGCTCTGTAAAAATGTCAGTTTTATGGTCTGAATATTGACATTTTCTGCTCGCGCTGCGCGCTTGCAAATTTTGATTTATCAGGTACCTATTATTTTCGTGTATTCCATAAAGTTTTCAAAATATCCCTTCTCATGTCCGATTGTCAAAACATATCAGCTTGCGCTGCAATCTCGCATTTTGATTGGCGAGTTATGTATATGTCTCAATATTGATTATACTGTGTTCCACACATCTATATACCTGGGTTGGGCTTAATTACTTTCTTCAATTACAATTATGTAATTGAGGAAATGTTCAATTACAATTACTTTTCGATTAAATCAATTTTTTCAGTTACAATTACCAATTACTTTTGTCAATTGCAATTACAAATTCATTTACTTTCTAGAAAAGTTATAAATAAATGAAACCAATTTTTGTTCTGTACATATAATACCACCTAAGAAAGAAAGAAAGAAAGAAAGAAGGAAGGAAGGAAGGAAGGAGGAAGGAGGAAGGAAGGAAGGATGGAAGGAAGTAAGAAAGAGAGAGAGAGAGAGAAAGAAAGAAAGAGAGAAAGAAAGAAAGAAAGAAAGAAAGAAAAAAGAAAGAGAGAAAGAACGCTTTGAAACGTTTTTATAACATCATACTTTGACTTCGGAGGTGATTTCGTGAGCCTGGATTTTTCTGCTTTTTAATTATTTGAGGGGGGGGGCGGCCCAGGGGACGACTGATTTCGACAAGTCCTCTCCAAACGAAATTTCTCTGCTCTCTCACACAGGGGGCCGCTAACCCCCCCCCCCCCCCATAGTCTGCAGGCCGGGGCACAGATATTGATTGAAATTTTGATCACCAAGTAGGTTTTCAGCATGCACACAAGACTATAGGACAAATACAACCCGCTGTTCCAATAATTGATTATTTAGAGGGGTTCACACACGACAAGCGTGTGCTTTTTAGTGGATCCCTCCATTTTCTCAGATATTTATAATGTTTATAATACTTTGTTTATTTATTGAAAAAAAATACATTATACCTACCTCAATTCATATTGTTTGTATTATCATTTGCAATTGTCAATGTAATTATATACAACCACTTTACTTTGTTCTGTTGAAAATGAAATAAACAATTTGAATTTTTAATTCTGTGCGTAAGTCATTATGCAGGGCACACAGGCTGTGTTTTAGAATAGAGTAAAGGGGTATGCACACTGGGCATAATTTAAAGCCCATGCACCCCCCCCCCCCATCACCCACGATCACCGTCTATGTTAATGCAAACTTATTTGCACAAATAACGTTGTATTAATGTTATGAAAAGGGTTTTTTTTTCTTTCTTTTTTTAAAAGATTTCCGAGACCTTTATGTTATAACATGTGCTTGGTACACGGGGAAAAATGAAGCTGCCTTAATCCTAAATTGTCATCTGCAATGAAATATCCAAACGTATTGGTTTATTTTACAAACTGAAATCTTTTTCTAAAGAAACTCTAATGCTCTTATACAACACGTTGATATTGCCACATACATTGACATATGCATTACTGTACTCTTACATGGGCATGCTCTAGTATGCAAAATACTAATAGACTTTTAGTGCTACAAAAGAAAATTATAAGACTTGTTTATCACAGCCAATACCTTGCCCATACCAACCCTATATTATTCAATCTAAAGACTCTGAAAATGCCTGATATATGTATACCAATGTGCAATATTTATGTATTTATGTATCCATAAATTATTACCAACATCTATTATTTCATATTTCCAACTGAACAGAAATATTCATGAATATCAAACTAGGCATTCCAATAATTTTCACTTTCCTTTAACAGAAACTTCAACCTATCAAAATACAATTTTTTGTAAAGGTCCTTTAATTTGGAATGAATTACCAATTATAATAAGACAGAGTCCAACACTGAATACTTTTAAAAGAAAAATGAAATCTTTACTACTACATAAAGTACCTCTAAAATGTAACAGTTTGATATTTTAAATAAGAAATGTATGCGTGTGTGTTTGCAGGTGTTTGATAAGGAATTGTGTATATGTGTTGATGTTGGTATATGGGTGTATGATTTAAATGTACTATTTTCAATTAATTTTACTTTGCTACTTTTAATCAACAATTCAATATTTAAATCCTCTGATCTGTATGGAGATTGGCTTTTAATATAAGGCTCTGCCTTTCTGCATCTCCTAATACTTTCATTTGTACATGTGTATTACTTGTTTTATATGTTTTCTTTATCTATATCCCTTTATAATTATGTGTGTATATATTTACATTGTTATATGTTTTTTAATGAAAGTATTGAATAAATAAAATGAAAAGTAAGTTTATTGTACATGATTTTTTTTATCATACAATTACGTTCCCTTTCAAAACTTCAAATACAATTACAATCACTCAAAAATGTAATTCAATTACTTAATTACTGCCTTAATTCATTAAGGCAGCTTCATTTTTAATTACACTTTTGAGTAATTGCAATTGTAATTGAAGTTTTGAAAGGGAAAGTAATTGTAATTGAAAAAAAATTACTGTATAATAAACTTACTTAATAATTTATGATTTAATATCATGACCTTTTTCATGTCAACTGCTTCAGTATTAAAGAGTCAGAGTAAAACGCAGAATCCCTGCTCTTTAATTCCCTGCAGCGCTCTTGGAAATGTCAATCCTCTCGAAACACTGGCATTGTAAATTAACTAAACCATTTTTTTCCTGATTACACTTTGAAAAAATTATATTTCACACTTGTTGCATCACCGTGACCCGTGACAGTATGAATTATGGAATACTGGCCTGGGGAAACTGCAAATAAAACTTTAATCGACAAAATATTCTCAATACAAATACGAGCAATTATAGGGTGATCAATCAAGTTGGTATTATTCCCATACAAATTTTTATTTTATTCAAAAATGAAATACTTAAAATATCTGATTTTATTCACTTCATGTTTATGTTGGAATATTCAGCTCATGTTTCAAAGGAATAATCTAGTCCACACGTATCAACGTGACTCTTATCACCTTCCACGTCCCTTACTCGCACTCTCCTCGCTCAGAGAACCCTCTCTAAATATTTTCAAACGTAAATTAAAATTGACGTTGAGGTTATATTGTAACTTATACAAATATTGTTAATGCGCTCTGGCTTGTGAGTAATAGTTGCAAATATAACACGTTTTTTTTTCTTTTTTACGTACACTCTATACAGTTGCGATACATTGGCATTTCTTCATGTTAGTTTCATTTTATCGTCCGCTCCTACGAATTTAGATTTTTTTTTTTTTTTTTTTGGGGGGGGGGGGTCCTAACAAGCTTTGGTTTTTTATGCTGGTTCCTATGGAAGCTTAAAAGGGCCACCCAGATGTTCATATAATCATCTAGTTTACATCTCTTAGGGAAAAGGATAAGATGACGAGATCTCGGATCTCGTCATGTCTACATCCCGTGAGTGAGCTTCCGTATGTGGGAGAGATGAACAGATGACAAGATCTTGGATCTCGTCATGTCTACATCTTGTAGGAGAGATGATCAGATGGCAGATGATCATCTCTTCTAGTAATATAACGAGAGAGGCATGAGTATAATTATGTTATGTTACTGTATATGACATAAGATTTTTTTTCATAACTTTATGAAACATAATTTGCTCAGGGCGACTGTCAGGGCCTATGACTTCATTGTTCCTGGTGATCGCATTGTCTGTTTAACTAAATATAATAGATCAAATATTTTTTTCGGAACACTATAGTTTTCAAGTATATTTGAGAGACCTGACGTTGTCAAATCAAGTCAATTTACACCAAATATATTTCCTCGCACATCGACTTTTTATTGTTTTATGTATAGTGACATATATACTTCTTTTTCATGACTACTTAACAGGGGCCGCGGAACGGTTTTCAAAGTGGGGGGGGGGGCTGAGCCAAAAATCACAATCCTATGGTCATTTTACGTTTTAGTACACGGTTTTTGGAAAAAAAGTGGGGGGCTGAAGCCCCCCAGCCCCCCCCCCCGCTTCCGCGGCCCCTGCTTAAAGTGATTGCCCCATTTTAAGGTCTTAATATAAAACATTTCCTGTCCGTGCTTACGTTCGCATACGTGGATTGGTGAGATATGTCTGCTCTTCATGAATTCCTAAAATCAGTCCTTAAAATGTCCCCTTTTCTGATCTGAATATCTAAATTTTTCAGCTCGCACTTCGCGCTAACAATACTTGATTAGTGAGATGCGTATATATGTTATAATCATGATTATATTGAATACAAGTGCTTCCTGTGTTCAGATGCAATTCTAACAAAATCAGCAAGCGCTTGGCACTCGCATTAGATGACTATGGTGAGATATGTATACTCTTAATTGACTCCTAAAATATAGTCCTTAAAATGTCCCTGTTTTGGGGTCAATATAAACAAAAATTTCAGCCCGCGCTTCGGGCTCGTATTGTTTGTTTAGCGAGACAGGTACGTATCATGATAACAAAAATTTGCTTATAATGTCCCGTTTTAGGTCTGAATATCAACAATTTTTAGCTCGCGCTTCGCGCTCACGTTATGTGATCAGTGAGATACATATCCGTTTAATGACACTGTCCTTACAATATCTTTATTAGGCCAGTATACCTGGCAACTGAGCGCGCTTCGCGTGCTCACTAAGTGACTCAAAAGTTTTTGCTGGTGCCCCCCCCCCATACCACGACCTACGGTACGCCACTGGCTCAAACAAAAATATAGTGTAAAAATTACAACTTTTTAAGGTGAAAATAATTATTTTGTAGCATATTTTAGATCAAAAGTTTCACCTATATTACAAAATCTTTAAATAAATTTAAACGCATGACCTGAAAGAAGAATTCTTTTTTAAAATGATACCAAAATCGTGAAATTTGATGTATATTTAGAGCAGCAATGACCGAATTAAAAGAGATGTTTTGGTCCGCATAACACTTGGATGAAAGCCACTTTTTTTGGGACCTGCCTACTGAAAATAAAAATCCGCCTGCGCTTGGCGCTCCCATCAATGGTTTAGTTAAACACATATTCTGTTCATGTTTACAAAAAGTGCTAAAAATTTCAAGTTTAAATGTTGTAAAATAAAAAAAAATTAAGCTCGCGCTTCATTCTGCATAAATTGTTCAGTTAGATACCTATTTTATTCATGGTTACAAATAAGTGATAAAAATTTTCAGTTCAAAAGTCGGAAAAAAATCAAAAATTTTAAGCTCGCACACTTCACGTTCGCATTTTGTTTTTCAGTTGAACATCTATCCTCTTCGTGAAGACGAAAAGTAAAAATCAAGTTTTCTAGACGGAAAATATTTTTTCAGCTCGCGCTTCGCGCTCGACTCAATTGCTTAGTTAGATACCTATTCTTTTCATGGTTACAAATAAGTACTAAAAGTTTCCAGTTCAAAAGTCGAAAAAACAAAAATGTTCAGCTTGCGCTTCGCGCTCGCATCAATTGTTCAGTAAGGCACAGTGGCGGATCCAGGGGAGGGGACATCCGGCCGGTGCCACCCCAACTTTGAGAGCCATAATAAAAAATTCTAATGTAAATATGCCGTTTTTACCCAAGTGTGCCCCCCTCCTTTCAAAGTGAGGACTTTTTTTTTGGCTTGTAAAATTTTCATCGAGGTAAGGTGCCCACCCCCCCCCCCTTTGGAAAATCCTGGATCCGCCCATGGTTATATAAATATCATCTTCATGATTACGAAAAGTAAACTTTCCAGTTTTCTAATAGGAAAATGAAAATATTTAGCTTGCGCTTCGCACTCGCATCAATATTTGATTTTATTGACTTTATTTCACATAATTATGAACACAATACAAAAACAATATCACAACAGAAGAATTAACAAGACTGGCATCATTCCATCATATTGTTTAGTTAGATACCAATTCTGTTCATGTTTACAAAAAGTGCCATAGGCGGATCCAGGGGGCCGAGGGCCCCCCCCCCCCCCCCCCCCCATTGGCGGAGCAAAAAAAGGGGGAAAGTAAGGAGAAAAAGAAAGAAAAGGGAAAAGAGAGGAGAAAAAGAAGAGGAAAATAGGTAGGAGGAAAACGAGTAAAAAAATAAGATGAGGGGAAGACATGGGGGAAAAATTCATGTCACTATATGAAATTTTCGTACGCGCTTCGCGCTTGTTTTGAAGTCAATATACAAAACATATTTCAGCTCGGAAATCGAACTTTTATTATTTTGTTTGATTTACAAATTGATTTTTAAAAAGTGCTCTGTAAAAATGTCAGTTTTATGGTCTGAATATTAACATTTTCTGCTCCCGCTGCGCGCTCGCAAAATTGTATTTTTCAGGTACCTATTATTTTCGTGTATTCCATATAGTTCTCAAAATATCCATATTCAGCTTTGATTGTCAATAAGTATCAGCTTGCGCTGCACGCTCGCATTTTGATTGGTGAGTTATTGTATATCTCCATATCAATTCTATAACAAACTACTTAAAATCCCCATTTCATGACAGTTTATCAAAATTTTCGGCTTGCGATTTCGGCTCGCATTAATTGTTAAAAATATATTATTTCATGCATCTTATTTACAATTACTAAAAATGCTTGAAATGTCCAGTTTTTAGGCCATAATATCAACAAATTTCGCGCTCTCATTAGATTAATAAAAAAGATATTAATTTAACAATCAAATTGTCTTTTTTTCAGAATGGAATATCGACAGACAAGTTTCACCTCGCGCTTAGCCGAGAAATAGATTGTGATCATTTTCATAAGATGACAAATTGTTCTTAGAATGTCCTGGTTCTATTGCAGAACTCGAAGTAATAATAATTAAAAATATGTGATCCATAATATCCACCTCACAATTTTCTTTCATAATGCTTGAAATATAGAGCTTAAATTGACCCTTTTCAGATCGGATATTTTAAGCTCGCTATTCGAGCTCGCTTTATTGATTTTCATGATAGAAAATGTATTTAGAATGCCCAGTTTCTAGGTCTAAATCTGAAACACGCGCGTTCATGTTTATTCAGATACGCATCTTGTTCTCTATTCAAATAAATTTCCAGTTTCAGATCAGAACATAAAATAATTCTCGCGCTTTGCGCTCGCATCATTAAAGAAGGAAGATTTCCAATTACTCATCCTTTTCATTTTTTACAAAACATGAATAGAGTGTCCCGTTTTTAGGTAAAAATCTCGATTTATTTTTTTCGCTCGCGCTTCGCACTCGCTGTTATATACCTATCCTGATCACAATTGAAAAAAAGAGTTTGGAATTTCCATTCTTTAGGTAGAAATGCCAAAAGTTTTCAGCTCGCGCTTCACGCTCGCATTATTTGATTGTTGAAATAATGTGTAACGTCTTCATGGCTTAACAGGTACCTTTTCGATGAGATCAAAACGTATATTAAAAATTTCTGCACGCGCTCGCAGTATTAATTTAGTTGCATACACATCTTGTTTAGGATCACAAACATTGCCTAGAATGTTCTATTTTTAGGACAAAATACATTGAAAAAATTTGCTCGCGCTTCGCGCTCGCACTATTTAAATAAAGATTATGAGAAAATACTTATGTTTATTTAGAAGAATAAAGCTAATACGTGACTAGGACTACCCCTTTAAAGAAATAGACAAAAATCAACTTCGAGCGGCCGATGGGGGGAAATATGGCTTTAAAAAATCTTCACCCCCCCCCCCATTGGCGAATGCTGGATCCGCCCCCTGAAAAGTGTTAAATTCTATTATACTGCTCGAGCTTCGCGCTTGCATTATTTTAATTGGTAGCCTATCCTTTTTATGAGTCGATCAATGCAAACCATCATTAACAGGTCGCTTTTCAGATCAGTATATTAAAATTATCAGCTAACGCTTCGCGCTCGTAATATCCTCTTCATGAGTCACTGCAAATCGTCATTACCAGATCCCTTTTCATATCATTATAAAATTCAGCTCGCTCTGCGCGCTTGAATTAATTGTTTAATTAGATATTCATTTTGTTCATGATAAATATTAACTATACTTTCAGGTATAAATACATAAAATTTAAAATAAAATCAGCTTGCATTATTTAGGCCTTGTGAGATACAGCGTGTTCTTTTTAGAATGAAATTAAGAATTTCTTAAACTTCGGACTGTAGGACCACCCACCAAAACAAATTTATCTCGGTGCCCCCTACAAATGTTCAAGCCCCAACCCCCGTGGGGCCCGTGCTGAATAAATCCTAGCTACCCCCCTGGAGATTGAGTCAATTGCCTCGGGATTGCATCAATTCCTAGAGGTCAAATATTCCTGAAGGATTTTCTAAAACGACTAATAAAGAAATTACAACTCCCGCTCACACAATTCTAGTATAGGGCCTATAGCTACTCTGATCAGAATTCAAACGAAACTGAAACCACAAAGTGCTTAAAATGCTATGCTTTCTGGTCGTTAAGTAAAGAAAACAGAAAATCGCTCCCGCTTCGCGCTCGCATTGATTCTTTTTAAAAAGTCGTATTACATTATATTATTTATGAACATTTTTTTTCATGAACACATCATTTAAAAAAGTGGTATTCGATTGCATTTTTCATGTGATTATGAAATAAGATAATTCAATCGCTAGAGGGTATTCATTTGTCTCGCAATCTACTATGGTCAACAAGGAAATTCGTGATCACTCTCGCAAAAAGATTTCACTAGCTTTCTAGGAAATTCGTGATCACTCTCACAAAAAGTGTTCACTAGCTTGCAAGTTCACGAGCTTTAATCGAGTGCCGCTGCAACTCTTTATCAAGTGACGAAAACTATCTGATACGGTAGTCAATTTGGTTCCATGACAATTGCTCCGCCGACATTTGCTCCGCCGACAATTGCTACGCAAAATACGACAACTGCTCCGCCGACAATTGCTCCGGACAGTTGCTCCGCCGACAGTTGCTCCGTCGACACTTGCTCCGCCGATATGTGCTCCGTCGACACTTGCTCCGCCGATATTTGCTCCGCCGATATTTGCTCCACCGACATCTGCTCCGCCGACATCTGCTCCGCCGAAAATTGCTCCGCCGACAATTGCTCCGCCGATAATTGCTCCGCCGACATCTGCTCCGATTATACGACAATTGCTCCGCCGATATTTGCTCCGCCGACATCTGCTCCGATTATACGACAATTGCTCCGCGACAATTGCTCCGCCGATATCTGCTCCGATTATACGACAATTGCTCCGCCGATAATTGCTCCGCCGACATCTGCTCCGCCGTAAATTGCTCCGATAATGCGACAATTATTTATTTTTTTTTTTATTCGTACTTTCATCCGCATAACAATTTTAGCACAGGCTCAAGGCGTCAATTTACCATGGAGCATATAGCACCATGAATTTACAGAGTAAACTTAAACTATGCTTGCATGATATATTAAATGTCATACACAGGGGCCGCGGAACGGTTTTCAAAGTGAGGGCTGAGTCAAAAGTGGGGGCTGCCCATGCTAAAAATCACAATCATATGGTCATTCTTACGTTTTTTGTACACGGCTTTGGAAAATTGGGGGGCTAAAGCCCCCCGGCTCCGCGGCCCCTGATACATGCATATAGAAAGAAATAGAAAAAAAGGGGTAAGCACAAAGGAGGGATAGATATTCTTAATGCTTATTCATGGTGGGGGGGGGGGCATTTGTGTAAGTTTTATTACGTGCCTGGCGATTAAAATGAAGAAAAAAAAACGCGTTTTCATGTAATTATTATAACCATATAGCTCCATGTTATAACAGTAGAAACAAATTAGACATACCCCATTCTTAGCGTCAAAATCGCTCAGACTGGCGAAATATGCTCCGAAGTGGAGACATTTGCTCCAGGTGAAATTCAACGGTATACCCCACCTTATTTTGTCGAAAACCTGTACTGTAGTCACGCAAAATGTTTACTGTCGGCAAATTTTGTGCCATACAAACATGACCAAGACATTCAGTAAGTAAAAATTAATATTCAAGAAAATACCAACTTGTGAAAGGCTACATGTCGTGTCACCTTCTCGGCACACCCCTCCACTCTGGTTTCCATATCCTCTCGTACACACAGTGCTCTCAGTCTGGTCTCCACATCCACATCATGTCATACACACCGTAGGTTTTTAGATTATGATAATACTGTATATAATAGTGAGTTGCTTTTTTGTTTTATGTTGATCATGATTGTTTTCTTCACTGATAGAAAAAGGATAATTTTTTTTTTTATAATCCAAAAATAAAATCCATATGTTCTGTTTTATATAGTTATTAGTCAAGGTTACTTTAGTTCGCATTAGTTCTCATTGTTTATACGTTCTAATTCTTATGCATTATACCGATTGATATTGTACTTTAAATGTGACTATGTATTGTTACTTTGATTTTGTTGTGCTTTGTGAACGGAAAATGAATAAATCTTAATCTAAATCTAAATATGGTCCGCCAATAGTCGAATTATATTCATTATAATGTAAGTAACAATTTGTTGTTGATGGGGGATATAATTTTACACGTAGTTTCAAAAAATAAAAAAAATCAATCAAACAAGATTTTCTTCTCTAAATGATATACCTTCATGTGTATATGGCCGCCTATGTATTTTCCAAGAATGAACTATATGAGAAGAAAACGTGTGTTCATGTACTTATTATCATTATCATTGTACCACCATTATCATCATCAGCATCATTATCAGCATCTTCATCATCACCATCATTATCATTGTCGTCGTCGTTTTGCTTATGCGGAAATCAAACAAAAATGATTGTGAAAAGGGTTGAGGGAAAGAGAGAGAGAAAGAGGGGGAGTGAGTGTGAGCTTGAGGAAAAAGGAGGTGTATGACTTATTGTTTCTGAATATCGCGATTTCTGTTTATTCATGGGATTGAAATAGAAGGATAAACTTAACAAGTTCTTGTCATTATAATTTTTCATTTGATTTACTGATCAGAACATGAGATAAATGAAATCATGAAGACTGTACGTTCTCGACAGTTTTATTAACGTTTTCCAACCAAAACTACACTTTAATGACTGCAAACACCTTCATTTTCACACACTCGCAACTATGGACACAGTATACATGTAATTGAGAGTAGTGTCATTTTCAAAACCTTTCTTAGCTGCAAGAAATACTGAATCTCATTTCCACAATGTGCATCTGAATACACAATGCCTGTGTTTCTAACATGTACCCAAATTACCCAATTTAAAGAACACATGTTAAGATCTAATGAATCAGCAAAATAATCCACATTCTATCACGATCAGCAGGCATAACAGCCTATATACTCTTCAATACTTCAATTACAGTTTGTCGAAAGAAATAACACAAAGAAAAAGAAATATATAGAATTGTAACTCTGGTAAATATATCCAAAATATTAAATTAACGCATCGTGCTCTCATTTCTTTTACGAGATATCCCCCCCCCCCGAGATATGCTTCATGTTTACAATTTAAAAAAGGCGTATAAATGTCCCCTTTCCATGTCAATAACAGCTCGTGCTTTGTGCTCGCATTATAAATTCAGTGAGATGCGTATTGGGTTTCATGAATTTGTAACTATATTATTGCTGGTATATATATTATTGTCTTTAAAAAATAACATTATTTGTTTAGACGTAATGAGAGAGATACATACATATATTCATTTATTATAATATATTTATATTGTCGCTTTGCACAGAATAGAACAAAAATACAACCGAAGTCTAGTTTTATAGTAACTCACCAGTAGCGTAATGAGCCAACAACAAAAAATGGAGGGGGCGAGACAAGGATGACATTTATTTTCCTTTCCTTTATTCTTTTTTTTTCATTGGTAGGGAGAATGGGGGGATCCGTGACCCCTAGCACGCCCCTCCCCCATCTGTACGCCAGTGATGATCATACTTTCGTTTGAAACAAATTGAAGGAAAAAATTGCAAGGGTAGATAAGGCCGAAGACGTAAATAAAAATTATTGATACAAATATTAATAATTATAATACTGATAAATATACAATAAATCAAGCGGTCACCAATAAAAATAAACAACGTGAAAGAACAAAACGAGAAAGAGAGAGAGAGAGAGCCCGCGCGAATAAGTTGCTGGAAAGCAGAAGAGATATTGTGTCCAGCACCCCCCCCCCCCAAATTCTCTCCCCGCTCAAGACCGGAGTGAAACCAATGATAATAATATATGAACAAAAATCCAGATTCACAATTTCAATGGGGAGTGTGTCATTCCCCTTCTCCGTTACAATTTGTCAAGTGGCAGCGGCAGGGAGAACAATTTGTTTTGTTTTTTTTAAGCAGAAAGCTGTGATGATAGGGGGAGAATAAAATAAATAAAACATTAACGAATAACAAGAACAAAACAACGACAAAACAATTTGTATCAGGATGAATTTCTTATCATTTAACATAGACCAACTTGGAGAAATAAGATGTTCATGCAAGTGTCGTATAATCGGAGCAGATGTCGGCGGAGCAAATATCGGCGGAGCAATTGTCGCGGAGCAATTGTCGTATAATCGGAGCAATTTTCGGCGGAGCAAATATCGGCGGAGCAATTGTCGCGGAGCAATTGTCGTATAATCGGAGCAATTTTCGGCGGAGCAAATATCGGCGGAGCAATTGTCGCGGAGCAATTGTCGTATAATCGGAGCAGATGTCGGCGGAGCAATTATCGGCGGAGCAATTGTCGGCGGAGCAATTTTCGGCGGAGCAATTGTCGGCGGAGCAATTTTCGGCGGAGCACATATCGGCGGAGCAAATATCGGCGGAGCAAGTGTCGACGGAGCACATATCGGCGGAGCAAGTGTCGACGGAGCAACTGTCGGCGGAGCAATTGTCCGGAGCAATTGTCGGCGGAGCAACTGTCTTATTTTGCGTAGCAATTGTCGGCGGAGCAGATGTCGGCGGAGCAATTGTCGGGTCACCGTCAATTTATACCAATCCCCAGGACCGTATACGCACGAACGCGGGAACAATAGGTGGGCACTGATCCGTTATGTGATTGGTCGGGCGTATATGCAAATAAGCCGGAGGTATATGCAAATAATTCAACATGCATTTAATACGATCCAATATTGGATTAAAACGCGTTTTGTTCATTTTATCTTTTTATTTGAGGTTCATATTAACTGAAAGAATATTAATATAACAATTTGGGATGATTACAAACCTTTATTTTGGAGTAAACGCCAAATTATGTTTCAAATAGCAACCAATCGTACGATTGCTATGACGTCACTACGACTAGATATTAAATTCGCTTTTATTCTGAGAAGGTAGATAGCATAGTCACAGATTGGAACATAGGTATTAGTGCGATGACCTAGAACATTACACTACACAGTAAGATATTCCATGTTTCAATATTAGCATCAAATTCTACTACGTTTTAATCCAAAATCGGGTCGCAGACAAATCGTAAGGTGTGCAGAGGCCTTATAAGGCACCTGCGTTGCCTGGCGGGGAGGAGCGGGCATGGTGGGGCGCCATTTTTTTTTCGAAAAGTACATTGGGGCGACAAAATCACTTCGCCCCCCCCCCGCCCCGGGTGCAATGACCTGGGGCCTGTTGCAGAAAGCAAAAGTTGCAATCGAACGCAACTCAGATCAACCGCAACTTTGCGGGTGATATCTTACGCAACTTGCAATCTATCGCAAATCTCCGTTGCAGAAAACAAGTTGCGATCGATTGCAACTTGCGTTTGATTCGGGTGTGAGAAAAAATAAAAAATCTTCGTGAACGAGCCTGATATGATCGCGCGCTGTTTTAACCCGCGAAAATGTTACAGAAATTCACTGCCTGCACCGGAACTTTCTGCAAAGGTAAGACAATGAATTTCTAAATTATGTCATTAATACGTATGTAAACCATGTAATTTTAGCATGAATTGGTATTTCAAGTATAAAGATGCTAAATATCGTTTGACCATTCGAAATGATGATGTGAAATTGCGAAATTTAATGTACATTTCCCGTCTTGGCATCGTTGAAATTCTCGCACAGACCGAGTGACACATGCGATCGCCTAGCTTCCCCGGAGTTGTGGCTGTGTTGTGTGGTCATGGTGGTGACCTGTGGCTGTGGGGCGTTGCATGTGTAATGTCTGACGTTAATGATGGTGTTTGTGCGGCCCCATTACCGACTCCCGGTAATATTTTATTAAATGACAGATAAAACTTTTGTTAATTAAAGAAGGCCTACCTAATACACTATATAGACACACGTTAGATTCGAGCAATTCAAAGCCCTGGCAAGACCTAAACGTAATATCAATTCAAAGCTAAGAAATTTGTAAACTTTACTTTGATGCTACTAATGTGGTAGAGAAACAAGTAACAAATAACTCCAAGTGTTTCTCAATAAGACATTGTAACACAGAGCAGTTAAGAAATTCTTTTTTTGTGAATACAACGTTGGCCTGGAATCAACTCCCTAACGAAGTTGTAAGCAGTAGCCTACATCACCACTCACCAGAGCCGGTGTTTAAAGCCAAGATCGAAGAAAGCCACCTACGTTTCGACTAAACTCATTTGCGCCCTCTCCTAACCCGGTGCATTATACCTCACGGTCCTGCACTGTATTACATCCAGATCCAGATCTCACTGTCTGATTGTACTACGACTAAGTCAGACTAGGTCCACATCTAACTAAGACTAAGTTTGGTCTAAACTCTAGGACTAAGTTAACTGTTGTTAACTTGCACTTGCGTATCAAAAAAAGGTTTACATTACACTTTGAAAAAGCCCTGGGAATAATAAAAATGTACATTTGTCAGTAATTTTTTCACATATAATCTTGCTTGGGTTTGGGCATGGGTGTCTCCCCCTCCATTGTATTTCAAATGGGGGGGGGGGGATGGCCTGTAATGTCCCCCAATAGGGTAGAAAAATCATAATGATGAAAAAATGAAAAGTTTGATCATGATGATTATACTATAATACTAGTGATTATAGTATGCCATCAATCCAGGGAGGCAGTGTAGCTCAGTCGGTTAGAGCGCCTGTTCCGGATAAGATCGTAGATCTCAACGTGCGTGGGTTCGAGTCCCGCAGCATGCCGGAAGACGTCTAACAAAAAAAAAACTGATGCTAGCGTTGTGTGTTAACGTGCCTCACCGCTGTGTTCAGTGCGGGTGTGAATGCAGTTGGAAAACACTCCGTCCATCGGAAAGGACGCAAATGTTGGTCCCGTGTATAGGAGAGTCACAACCTATTCACGTTAAAACCAATACACTATTCGTCAAAGAGTAGGGTGTTCACCCGGTGTATTGCACCTGCCGGTCCCCGGTACTACAATACTGCAAGAATCTTCAGGATTGAAGGAGGCAGTGTAGCTTGAAGAAGAAGAAGAAGAATCAGTTTGTTTCCCTCGCAATTCGTGTAGGCCTATATTGTTATTATTAATATTAAATAAAAACATTCTTTTCCAGGACTTTTTTAAACAGATGGGTGGAGGTTCAAGATGAAAAAGAATGAAATGGTTATGTACATGACATAAAAGGACCCCGACAAAAAACAACTTTTGTTGATACTGATAGGGTGTTCCATCCCACCAGTGGTGAATAAATAAATTTTAATAAATCAATTAATTCAAAAGGGTGGAAAAATAAACGGGAGTAAAAGGGTGGCAAGATAAACGGGAAAAAGTAAACCCCATGGACGTAAATCCCAGAGTACTTGAAAAAGTACAAATAACTTTTCTCAGATTTACCCCTCCCCACATCCGATTGCATGATGTTTGTTCCATTTAATCTACAACCCTTTTGTCTTGAATATCACTTCATTTTTGTTATGTAAAATAAGTAAATCACCAGGCATCGCAAATCATTTGTGGTGATCACTCAAGCAGAAATATTTTTTGACAGTTATATCGTCATTTGCTTTAAATGGATCTGTACCAATGTTAAAATATTACAAATGTATAATTTTACAGGTTTTTTTTTTTTCAAAGTGTAAGCTTTTTTTGATATGCACCGTATAGATCAAGGATAAGGCCATAGCATATAGTAGGCCTAGATTTAAATCTAGAGCTAGATCTGTAGTCTATGCTATAATAGTAGGCAGTACATGTAGCTCATCCGGCCTTTTGGGATGGATGAGCTTCTTGTGGCGTGGCATCCGGCACCTGTGGACAATTTCAAAATGCTTGTTCTTCGTCATTTCAAGTTCGATTTCAATTCAGTTCATGCTGTTTGCTTTTAGATCTAGATCTTGATGATAGATAGCACTAGGTCTACAGTAGGTTGGGGATTCAAAGCTACACAGAATTGAGACCAAAAGCTTCGATGACTGTTATTTCCGCTGAACTCCGTTGTTGGCTCCACTTATTAGAGACCGAAGTCTCTAACTCGATCTGTACAGGGACTCAATGGCCATATGTTTGTCTATGTATTATTAAGTTCGGATCAACCAGGAAATTCATTTTGGTCCAGTTCTTTTCTTATTATAAAATAAAGACAAAAATCGATGAGCCCCGTCGGGGGGATTTTGCATTGTTAACCCCCTCATGGTGGCTGCACGATAGCAAGCCGTCTGTGACTATGTACGGTGAGAAAAAAGTAACCAATATAACTTGAAAAAATCCTTGAAACAGATGGCTGCCAGCTGTCTAAACATAATTTTGAAACTAATTAGGTCTAACATTAAATTTTATAACTGTTTCCTTTTTCATTTTGTTGCAGATTTCACAAGTTTCAAGCCAATACAACAATGGTAAGAATTAGTGCCAGCCTCCCAATATATGAAATGTTTACATCTTTGTTTTAGAATGTGATCTAATACGGTATATTCTATATGCACCAGCTCACCAAGCATTGCAATTTCCTTCCTCTCTTTGTATAGACATTGGTATTTTTATAGACTTTGTCAAAACATTTTTTATGATGTCTCAATTGGCTTAGAAATTTAGAATAGTGTTTATGTACATGTACAAGTGATCGTAATTCACATTAATTTGTGTATCAAATTAAACAACTCTTCTCAAGTGTTACCATGACTCCACGTTAAAGCCGAAGCAACCTTAAAAATTAATTTGTGTGAGATATTGAGTGAATGCATTATTATGAAATGGCATGGAAAGTTAGAATGGCAGTTCTCTGTGCAATCACATCATCCTAATTGCCAGTACATGGTTGAGAAACTTACAATTTTAATGGATCCATATTTTTCCTTGTCTACTTTGTTACATAATTTTTTTATATAGGAAGGTGACAAGAAAAAAAGACGAAGAAATTGGCATGATGGGGAGGTACACTGCCTGTGCCAATTTGTGCAAAAGCACAAATATGTGCTTTTTGGCAAGGCTGGCCATGCCAGCGTTCCGGTAAGAAAGATCTTCTTTATTAGCTATCATCATTTTCACAGTAAAGATTGTAACTTTATTCCAAAGTGGTCATAATATCTCAATGGATTTCAATTTGTGAATTATTTGTTTCTTTTAGTTCTGCGATCTGTAACACAAAGGTTTGCGATGAATTGCAAAAATGAAAGAAGCGCACCGATTGGTTCCCGATCAGTATTTTAAACAGAGCGTGCATGCAATGATGTTCTTGCTTGGTCATTGGTATTAGCGATTGATTGCAAACCTTCGTGTTAAGGAGCCCAGGGCTCCGTAACACAAAGGTTTGCGATGGATTGCAAATATGAAAGAACCGCACTGATTGGTCCTTGGTCAGTATTTTAAACCTAATGCGCGTGTAACATTGACATTGATTGGTCAGTTCATTTAGCGATTGATCGCTAATCTTTGTGTTACAGAGCCCTGGAGATTAAACCTATGAGACTTGAAACAACTCTGTTAAAATTGAAAATGATAATATATTTGATTTAAAGAAAAATCAGTTTGATTTCTGTTTATGTTAAAATCCCAATTTTTCTCTGGAATACATAATGTATGTGTTCATTTTTCATTCACCCATTAAATATAGTTTGTGGGTTTTTTTTGGGGGGTCAAACTTTTTTAGTCTTCTAAGTATTGGACTTGGCTTTGTCCTCAGATTTGCGAGCATGGGTCTTAGCCTCGAATTAGAGCAAGCTGGTATCGGATACAAAATTGCCAGAATAGGGGTACAGTCGTCATTCCGAAGGTTCGTTAGTCCGAAATATGGTTCGTTAGTCCGAAAAAACAATAACATTTGTAATTCTTAAGGTTTGTTGGTCCAAAAATGCAATAAGGTTTGTTAATTCAAAGATTCGTTAGTCTGAAAATGAAATAAGGTTTGTTAAAAATTAAAATGTATATTTTTTTCATGTTCAGGTGGAAAAAAGAAAAAAAAAGTACTGGAGAAAGGCAACAGCGATACTCCGGGCTAACGGCTACCAGCGGGAGGAGGAAGAGATCATCCGGAAGTGGGCCGACCTGAAGCAGAGAGCTTTGAAGTACAAGGCTCAGCGAAACATGACAGGTAATGAGCATGATCGATGATCAGTTAAGGGTTAACACCTTGTTGGAAATTTTTAAAAGATTTTTTTATAAAAATTGCTATTAAAGTAATCTTTGATATCTCTGGTTTAAAAAATTTCAGTTTTATAAAGATTGATGATTTTGAAAGTACTGGAATAGACCATTTTGTTCATGAGGTTGATGTTACCTCTCAACACGGATAGACATTTCTACTCAAATTCAATTCACTCTAGTTTTATTGTTTTCAAAGTAACTCCTATTTTATTTTGATATTCTTGCATTCTGAACATTAATCCATCATCAAACATAAACTAGTAGAACAAAAATTTTAGGAAGTAAATTTTTTTGGTAGGTGCTGATATATCCATTTTGATGGAATTGATAAACATTACCAAATTTTTGAAAACCACTTTCTATCTTGTCCATCCCTGATATGGCACGTTTATTTGATACTTGTGTTTGTAGGTTACCATGGCAACAAACTTGTTTTCAGCATACTTTGTCCTACATGTACCCTTCACTATAATATACAAAGGAACCGTGCTCATCTTATTCCTAATTTCTTAATACAAGCCTTCAAAATTTTCAAAATCTATCAAATGTCCGTACGTGATGAACTGATAACTCTAATGTAGGAGTATCTTTAATTGAAAATTTGTATCTTCATTATTACTTTATAATATACCCTGGTATATATATATTATGATGTAGTTTAAGAAATACATGTTAAGCAATCTGTTTGTATAGATACACAGGTAAACCTCATTGGTATTATACTTGTTATTTGTAGATATTTTATCAATATTATCAGTTAACTTTTTTATCATAATGTATGCATGAACTGGATATACTGTATGAATCAATTCTTCTCTGATTTTGATTTTAACCTCCCTAATAAATTCTTGAGTGAAATATTTTATTGCTGGAGGGATGCTATGCTCAAAGGAGTTTGCAAATTATTGTGGTGTGTTTACTGGTTGGCATAAATATATAAATACTAATATTTTAATGGTCTTCTTTCATCAGTCAATTTTCTTATATTGGATTTGTTTTTTTATCCTTGGAAAAAAAAAGAACCCAAATTTCATTTTCATCAAGGTAATGAGCAATTTATAATGGATATCAGTTTGAGATTTAAACTTTGACTGTTATAGTTATTGCTACTAATGCTCTTGCTTTGAGATATTGATGACTTCATTTTTTGTGTATTGAAAAAAAAAACAGGTGGGGGCAGCCTTGAAATCCGGCCCACGTTAGAGGCTGTTCTGGAGATTCTCGCAAGAGAAACGGTGGAGGGGGTAGTCGGGTCCTCCGACGAAGCAGGCTTCAGCTCGTCCCAAGTAAGAAACTATTTCAATTTTGAAACGGATATTACAAAATTATGCTCAACTGCAATTACTTGTAATTTTGCTCTCCATGTTTTGGAAATATGTAAAAGAAATTTGCTCAAAGAATATTCTGCACTTTCTGTTATTAATTCCTCATTCATATTAAGCAAAACACATCAACATATCTGTAGTGTTTCAATGTGGTGAGTAGAAATTACTATCTTACGACAATAGATGCATTTGAAGAAAAAAAAAACTAATTTTGTGACCGAATCAAATTGATTAGTTGTGCATGATATTGTTTAAAGGAGAATGAAACCCTGGGAACAAGTTAGCTTGTGTGAAAACAGAAAAACCAAAGAAAAGATCCAATGAAAGTGAGAAAAATTGAACAAATAATAAGTTATGACCATCTTCTTATTGCTGTTCCAATTGTTCTCAAACTGTCATTGATCTTATAATTTGATTGTTCCGTTTTCATACAACATGTACAAGCAAACTCTCTCCTTTAAAGTTAGATGTAACGATTGTTCTTTTTGCCAGTAATATGCAATTTAATGGGTTTTTTTTTCAAATGATCCTTTTCATTTTTACATATCCTTTGTCATCTCCTATATCCATCTCATCTCCACCATTTCTACCCATTGTACACATACATTTCCTGATTTATCATGCAGTGATGTATACTTGCATTCCTTTGCATTTATTTTCATGAGAGTCAAATAAAAACAAATAGAAATCATTGTTTTGTGGTATAAAGTCAGTAGTGTGAAGTTAAAAGTACTTCATTTTATTGTTAAACCACAATATTAGGTTAATTGAGATAATACAAATACTTATGTGTGAAAATATTTAATCATCATTTAAAACTAAATGCAAAACAATAAATTCATTATGCACTCTACTATTATGTTGATAGCAATTGTTCAACCATAATGATATATAAGTGTTGTATTCTGACAATTAAATCCATATTCCTAATCATGGAATTAATGTCTCAATTTGCTGAAGATATTAAAACTGCCACTCCATAACTTCTGAATTGAGTGGTCTAAGTTAAACCAGGGTTTAAAATAAAAAACTGTCTGAAGATAGATGAAATTTCACTTAAAATAAGGTACAAGTTGATTTTGCACTTAGACTGCTATCTAATAGTCTTATAATCAATTTACAGGTTTCTTTTATTCATGCATTTAATCAAATGACAATGTTCATTTTTGCTTAGGACACAATAGATGGAGACAATGAGGCTTGCCTGCTGTTTAGCAGCATGGCAGCAGGAGCATGTTCACGCACCCCTGTTCCTGTCAACACTACCTCCGCTGCAGTCAACACCACCACCGTTTCCGTCAACACCACCACCGCTGCCGTCAACACCACCACTGCTACCACAACCACTACCACAACTGCAATAGCTGCTGCAACCACCTCCGCCTCCACCACCAAGACCCCTCCAAGAAAATTGTCCCCAACTGACCAGCTTGTAGAGCTGGAGAGGGAGAGGATTCGACTGCTTGAGAAACAAGTTTCGCTCTCTGCAGAGCGAAACTTGTTTCTCAGTAGAATTGCAAATGCCTTAGAGGTCATGGAAAAAAATGGCATTCAGTCATTGGGAATGATTGAACTTTAAGGCATTTGTAATGTGTATTTCATGTGATGTCCACCTTGATAACAACAAGCTGAAACTTCAGGATAGCTATATAACTTAACAACTGCTGCATTTGCTAGAAAAGTTTGCATTGACAGTAAAATCAAACTTACCAAAGAAAGAGATCCATTATACAGGAGACTTATTCTACAGAGCATACATTCCTTTGAAAAAAGGAACAAGAGTTTTTGGCCATGGAAAAAATGACAACTTGAATAACTAAAATATAATTACATTGATGTACATGTAAATTCAACGTAGATTAAAAGTCTAATAACCTTCAAGGTAGTGTTTTTTTATGGTATAAAAATCCAGCACATCAAGGGTATATTGATGCTCACCCTGTTACAACATTTCAATGTTGTGCTGATTATCAACACTTGCTGAGGTTGAGATTTAATATCGATGTCTGACATCAGAGGGAGTTTTAACTCAATCACTTTGACAGATGCGTTAGATTATGTAAAGAATAAAAAAACCAAATAATTCCCCTACTCGAGACACTTGCTTTTTAAACAATGGTAGATTCCCTTGCATTGTTGTATACGAGAATAATAACATTACAACTCAGTATGTTTTACATATGTCTTGCCATAGTAGGAACATTATTTTAAATTGTGTTCTTAAAATCTTCACCACAAAAACAGAGTGTGTGCCATTTAATGCATATTTAAAATGCATTTTAAAAGTACAAGTTAACAGAAGGAGAAGAGAGTGAAGCTCATTATTTAATATGAATGTGAATTCTTTACTTGGCTTTTACAACATGAAGTGTTTACTGTGCTATAGCAAATCACAGTTTCATGTAGTGGACAGTAAATATTTATTCATAATGGAAGAGCATCAGTGTATATAATTTGAAAACGTTATGACCATGTTGTTTAGTATTTTTAAAAGGGACTCCAACCAAAAGAAATTTGACCAACAAGTGTGTAGAAGGTTATCGTAATTGCCAGCTCCAAACATTACATTTTAATCAACTTGTTATCCTTATGAAAAAGGGGGGCGGTGTAAATTATTAGTGCTTACAGCATTACATAAATCCCAGCATTGATATAATGAAAAAGCCAATGAAAAATTATGTACTACACAACAAAAGACTGTACGATCTGGGCCCGGACAGCGATGGCTGCTGCATCTCCCCTTTCCCTGTTGATTTCTCCTTCCATGTTGTCATCGATCATGTGGTCATCTTCATTATCGTCTCCTGCTGGCTGTCTGAATCTTTTACTAATGTTAAATAATATGCAACATGCTGTGATGATACTGCAGGCCCTATTTGGTCGAATTTGTAGGCCATGACCGAGCAGACATCTGAATTTATTTTTCAACTGTCCATTTAATTGTTCGATAATTGATCTCGTCTTGCACTGTGCACTGTGGAATAAAGTATATAATGTATCAAAATAATTTCATTTCAAGCAAAATGATATTTAAAGACAAATTGAAGTGTATCTTTTAAAGGCAATCTGTATGGACAAAAATATTCAAGATAGCTTTGTGATGAGAAAAAAAGAAATTAGGAAAACATTTGGTTTGAAAAGAAGCTACAAAAGGTATCAATATTTTGGCATTTTAAGACTACGAAGGCTGAGGATAAGCGGATATATCTGTTAGTGGATACATGAAGTATAGAAAACATTACAGAGTACATGTCTAGTTGTAAATTTTCCAGGATTTCTTGTAATCACATATGAGTCTGCCAAAATCAAATATAAGAATTACTTTTCACTACCTGGCAGTTATGACTTGAAAAGGTAGACTTATGCAGACACTATTGATATACGATTAGTTGCATGGTGGATCATAAGTTGAGTGTCGACTGTTATGTGTAGCATTTATTACATGGTACAGAAATCGCTCATTCAAGCGATTTCAAAAATTTTCTTTTTTTACAAGGAAAAGTTGAATTGCTCACTTGTTGTAGGCTTGTTCCTCTGGTGTCTGTGGATTAAGGATGGGGGTCATTAACCATGTCATCAAGGGATAACCAGAGTCACCGAGGATGATCCCTTTCAGTTCTCCATTATTGTACTTGCGGTACAGTCTGCTATTCTGTTAACAAATTAATAGATAAATAAATCAAAGTTACTATATAAGATATCTCAGGTTTATGGTGATGCTTTTCTAACAATTAAGTTCGCTTAATCTTGTGAAGATTTGGATTTTCCTTTCCATAATGATTTTTTTGAGCAAGGATTTGTAATGTATTGCGTTGGATCTATGATCATATGCAAAGTGGCAATTTAAGTCCACAGCAATTTATATAGTATTTGACATAAAGTACAATAATACACTTCAAGAATACAATTGTGCAAATCTAAGATGCAAATGATGCTGATTATTTTACCCCCAAAGAATAATTATTACTGTGGTGATAACTGATAAAGGTCTGCAAGCATAGACTATACTATGTTATTTCACATGACCACTTCTACCAAGGAGCTGGCTCCTACAAAGATGGTCACAGTGATGTTGTTGCAGCTAACCTAATATATGTCTCTTGTACGTTACAAAGATCTGACTACTAGTATGTTGTTTGCCTCCAACATAAGTCTGTAATAATTACCTGAAGAACTCTGGAGTCGTGGGTACTCCCCGGCCATCTTGCAACGACATTGATTATCTGGAATTTTGTATTGCAAGCTAATTGGACATTGATGGAAGACCTGCCCTTCCTATTGGTGTAAACGTATTCGTCGGGGCCTAATGGGCAGCCATGAAGGCACACATGGGTACCATCAACAGCCCCTACCACTCTCGGAAATCTTGCAATTCTATAAAAATCCTGAATGTTGGCAGCTATTTCTTCATCGGTCCTTGGGAACTTGATGAACTGTCAACACATACAGGATAAAGAAAACAAAAAGAATATTTAACATTATTTTGTGGAATTAAAGATAAATCTCTTTTATTGCACTGTTATGCTGAGAAAAAATTATTACACTTGTATATACTTTTGTTATTGGAATGTAGAAATAAATAAATCAAATTAAATCAACATTTCCCTTACGTGTTTATGAGAGTAGAAAGAAAGGGATGAATGATGTTGTATGAGCAGTGAAAATACAGCTTGAAAAGTCTGTGAGTTCAGAGGCAATGAGAAGAGAAGTAGCAACAACCCCAAAAATGTTTTCTAAAAGGATTTTCCTCAAGCAAGATAAAAGGGAGCAACAATTTGAGGCAATGTTTACAACAAAGTTGGCAATCAAACTTAATGTTTGTATGTATTAAATTTGGGATGCCTTTGAAATTATATGCCTTATATCCAAACAGGTACCATGAGCATAAAAATTATGGAAAATTGGTGTCTGAATCCCATCATACCAAGTACACCAATTTAATTTCTTGAAGGTAATGAGATTACATTTGGTAAAAGACAGTATTTCATAGCTTTTGGAATTTAATTTTTTTTTTTTTTGGGTGGGGGGGGGGGGCGGCTGACAATAAAAAGGTCGCAATAAAATTTTCATCTTATATTTTTGAAAAATGTTATTGATAAAGTGGGGTGTAAATGCTCTCACCTGAATCATCAAAGGTTATAATTATAATCACATGACTACTGCATATACACTGGCATTAATATAGGCCTTGATTATGATTGAGGCAGAGATGTTTGTTCAAAAACAGGTATAAAGCTCACAAATTCATTTTCATTTAATTTATAATTATTTTATCATTAATTACTATCATTATTATTATTACCATTAATGTTATTATAATTATCTTTATTATATATTATTTAACCAGGCCCATTCTTATCATAAAGATGGCCGAATTATACTACAAATATTAATGTAATTATTTTCGTATAGCATAACAGTATATAGATAAAGGTTACTAATTAGTAATAGGAGAAGGTAGTGCACGATGAGGGGTTTAGGGCTATCTCTGATAGTGCATGTTCCTGTTTTATTACTATAGTCAGGGGCAGCGGAACAGTTTTCAAAGTGGGGGGAGGGGGCTGACCATGCCCAAAAAATCACAATTGTATGGTCATTTTTGCGTTTTTGAACATGGTTTTGGAAAAAAGTGGGGGCTGAAGCCCCCAAGCCCCCCCCCCCCCCCGGTTCTGTGGCCCCTGATTGTTTCATGCTTTGGTGAATTACCTAAAATCAAAATCGTTTTAGGCTATATTTTGAAAATAAATCAATTTTCATTTTCTTTTTATGGTAGATAAAGAAATGTGCCAAGAGATTGGTTAGATACTATAAGTATTCTAGGCATGCATGAAACTAGCATGATTTTAAAATATTTTAATTGAAGTAAAATTCCTAATAATTTAATTTAGATTTTAGTTGGAACACTTAAATTGATTTGAAGAGACCATAGTATATCGACTTCATTGTATTTTTAGTATCAGGGCGAGCACGATCGATAAGCTAGCTCCTATCTTCAACAATTGTAAACAAACGCCAATTGAAAATTGGATGTCGACTCGAAATTTTCAACCTCACTTCTTCAAAAAGGGTTGGCTTTAGAAGTTATAAATCATAGAATTACAAAAAAAAAGAGAATCATTTAATGGTGAGTATATCATGTCAAACATCTGCATTCATATTTGGTTTACGGTAATAAATAATACTCCCAGTTGTTCCGAATAATTAGATTGATAAATCACTAGCAGAACTTCAGAAGCGCTCACCAGGCATGCTCACCGCATCCTGCGGTACAGCCCCGGCCGAGCCCGCCCGCTCGCTCTGCCCCGTCGGGCCGGCTGGATTACGGCTATCGGTAGGGATAGGGGTCTAAGTAATATCCATTTACGTTCTTTAAAAGTTTCGTGCATTAAAAGCCATTAGCATCTTCTCTAACTAGACTCTATTGAGTCTTGATCTATGACATGTAAATATAGAATTCCCTCATTTATTTCTGCATTTCAGTTGACAAACTCTGAAACATACAATTTTAAACTAGAAATAGAATTAGAAATCTAAGTTTTTATAGTGATGATCATGATGATGAAAATAGAAAAGTTAAGAATAATTACCTGGCTCTTGTGTTCACACAAGGCTTGAGAGACCCTGTGGATTATTCTGGACACAGTGCTTCGGTGAATGCGATGGATGTTGGCATCACTTTCTAATACCGATCCGGTCGCGAAGAAATTGAGGCTGATCAAAACTTGGAGTGTCGGGTGGATTGCCTGGTTGCGTTCGGTGGGTGGTGCGATTTGATTGGTAAGAAGATTGATTATGAAGAATATTGCCTCGCGACCGAATCGGTACCTCTTCAGCAACTGTGTCTCGGTGAGAGAGTCGAGGGGTTGCTCCCTGTCTCTTAATACACGGCCAGGATGTGGCTGAACTTCCTCAGCTTCTGCTGCAGCTGCTACTACTAGTATGGCTGCCATATTGTTGCTATGGATTTACTGCAACTTGCGTATGATCACTGATCAAACGCAAAGTTGCGTTTGATCAAGGAGAGTTGCGCTTGATAGTTGCGTTAGAAATCAAACGCATCTCTTTTCTGCAACAGAGTTGCGATCTAACGCAAAGTTGCGTAAGATTCAGGGGACTTGCGTTTGATTTTTGGAGTTGCGTTTAAACGCAACTCTTTCTGCAACGGGCCCCAGGATACGCGTCTGCATGTTGGCTGCATTATTACTTGAAATGCAATGCGTGTAAAGCCAGGGTAATTATCGCTTCGAGCATCGAGCGCGATATAAATATTGTAGGATGATTATTACAATAATTGGGCATCATTATTTGTTTCTTTAGTCGGCTTACCTGTAATTGTTAGACAATATCTTGCCGGTTTCGAGACAGGATGTAATTATAGAATTTCTCGTTATTATGATTACAGATTAGCTTTCGTGGGTGTAGCCCATACAGGAATAAGAGTATAATAGAAACAGCCGCATATTGAGCTAACACGTTTGAGGGGGTATATCGAACATGTAAGTATTGTAACATTTCTGCAAGGTCACGAGAAAGCTATAATGTAGGCTAATATTAAAATTTGACAAAATATTTGGAAAATAATTTCACATTCCCCCTTATCGTCGTTTTTTGTTGTTAAATATTTTCTCCTAATTTTCATTTGTTTTGTTTGGTTGTGGACCACCCCCCCCCCCCATTTATACGTAAATGCGTAGAAGAAATAAATAGTTACATCATACAAAAAACAAGATCTGAATTAAATTCTTGTGAGAGTGAGCGAGAGAGGGATCCGCTGGTTAAAGGAGATAATCGCGATTATTAAAAAAGGTGCAACGCGATTTTAACCCGGATTTTAAATCCTTCTTGGAGAGTGGATGTAAAGGTATAAAAGGAGAGAAAACGGATTATGAAGCACAGACAACAAATTCATATTGGAGCTTGTTATAACCTGAGCAGTCTACAATGGGAGCGTGGGTTCTCCTAAGGTTTGAGGGCCTGTGCCCGATATTCGTCGCATTTTTTTTTGTAACTTCTGCATTTCCAATGCACTCGGTGATGAATGATTCCATATGTCTGCAGACATGTGACTGTGTGAAAAGGAAGATGGACACAGTCTTCTGTGGTGGTCTGTATCTTTCGGCTATACCCGCCGTCGATCGTTTTCCACCGATGGTAGAGACTCTCTTTCTCTCTCAAAACTTGCTCACCATCATCGAAAATGACGCCTTTTATCTGCTGACGCGTCTTACTTTTCTGCGACTAGGTGACAATTTCATATCAACCATAGAGCCTCGAGCATTTTCTGGACTTGTTCATCTTTTATTGCTCCAGTTAACCGGAAATTCATTAGTTGATCTTTTTGCATTACCATCCGTTCCGTCTCTCAGAATTGACTTTAATTTCATTCAACATGCCAATGGTTATCATCAACCGATTTCGGCCGAGTTCAACAGCTCAAGTGATTTTCGAATCATCTCATTGTCAAATAATTTTTTATTCGGTCTATCGAACTTGACTCTGCCAGTGAGCATTATTTTAGCCAGTGAATCCAATCTCCAAATTTTCGATATTCATGAAATCAAGTTTCCTCATCTCGTCAATTCTATCGATGTTCGCAGAAACAATATCAGATTGCTTCCTGATCTTACAAACTTATCTCGCCTCAAGGTTCTTTGCTTACTAGAAAACCCAATCCACGTGATACAGTCTTTGCAGTGGCCCAATAGCATAAGGACACTACAAATACATTCAGATCGGGCAAACTGGACAATTCCCTTCGATAATACTTCCAGTCAAATAACCCAACTGACTCTCAGTGGTGCAGGAATTAGTTCTGTAAATTATGTACTTTGCTGGGACGTGAATTTCTTCGAGATTTTAGATATTACGAAGTCATCGGTTGGCGATGTTATCGATTTTCCCCAAGTTCCAAACCTAGATGAACTCCGCATCACACATTCAAAATTAAGAGACATCCTTATACTTACCCCTTGTTTATTTCCAACGCTTAAGGTTGTAGACTTTCGGTTCAATCAGATCACCAAATTTACCATCCTCAACGGGATGAATGATCGGTGCGTGATTGCTAGCGCACCTATAAGCATGATAAGGAAGCTGAATCTTGAAAACAATCAGATAAATGATACAGACTTTTTGAAAAACCTTACAACTCTCTTTGAATTGCACCTATCCTATAATAACATTTGGACCGTCGATTGGACCTCTTTGAATAAAAATACGGAACTGTATATATTTCGAATATCTGGTAACTATATTTACAGTATTCATAACTTAATCAAGTTGGATAAACTTGATATTCTAGACCTTTCTCAAAATAGAATAATGCTTATCGAGCCGGGTACATTTGATGGTTGCTCAAAGTTGAATACACTCAAACTGGGTCACAATAAACTCACCGAGTTTCCCGAATTAACCCAATTTTCGAAACCCTCATACTCTCTAGATTTGCGATATAATGATATTGAAAGGGTTACGCTGGTAGGCGTAGATTTGGATGTGACCTTGTCCATTGATATGGGCTGGAATAAAATTAGATATTTCGAGGGATCAGCTCGTGAGGGCCGGGCCCGTCGAATTTTTTTACGGAACAATCAGTTAGAGTCTCTTAAGGAGGTGAATGTGAGCTTGATTGAAACTATATATATTCTGGACCTTGGTCACAATCTTCTAACAAACCTGAATCACCCAGACTTTATCGCAAAGAAGTTTATTAAGTATTCTGTGGATCACAATCGATTGTATCACATACCACTACCCGCGAGAACAAATGTATTCAATTGTTCACATAACAGCATCAATCATCTGCATGATGACAGGAACTGCGCAACTGGTGACGTAGATTGCAAGACGGTGTGTGAGTTGACGACACTGGACGCTGGGTGGAACAAGATAACCACCCTCCAAGGAAATGCCTTTCGAAATTGCAGTAGATTAAACAAGGTTTTTCTACAAGGAAACCCCTTACAGTCGGTCTCCTCAGATTTTCTAGGAAGTCTCCATTCATTTTCACTGTCACATTCGTTGCTAAGAAGTGCCGATATTGAAATTGAAAGGTATGACCTTGTAACCGGGACTATCGAAATTAACAATGTGACGCTGTTCCGGCAGCAGCCCAATGTGTCCTTTAACTTTTCGTTGCCATTTCTAAGAAAATCCTTACTTCTTTGTTGCAATGAAATGTCCATGCTACCTTCAATCAATGCCCCTTTGATCGAACACCTCGACTTAAGTCGTAACGAAATTCACTCGATTTCTAGAAACTCTTTTGAAAAATTGTCTCGAGTTGGCTCAATCGATCTTCAAGACAATTTGATTGAGAGCATTCCAGAGCATGCGTTTACATCGTGTTCAAGACTAAGTGAAATAAATCTTGAGCATAATCGGATTGAGTTCATATCACGATCAGCATTTCTCAATCGTGGTAAAAGCTTGGCCATTCGTCTAGGTTGGAATCGCTTGATGACCATTCAACCATCTAGCTTTCCCCTACTCTCCAATATGATCTACCTTGACGCAAACCCTTGGCACTGCGACTGCAAACTGAAGAACCTCCAGAGATGGCTCCGGCAATCTGGTGTCCATGTAGTGAACTGTGCGACTCCTCGCTACAGAAACCAAAATCTGTTGCATATTCAATTGGACTCTTGTCCAAACCCTACTCCCGGCGTGGTAGCTCTCGAACCTTCTCCCTCTTTTGCGAGTCGTGGATTCTTGATAAAAGAAACAGAATATTTTGCTTTCGTTTCTTTTCATTTTATTGTATTGTACTCATGGAATCTTTAGGTAAACTTATTGAAATTCTTAACCGAACCCATATGATATACTCGTTCTTTTATCGTTGATGTCCATTCTTTCAATAATTAGAGTTTGTAAATCAAACATCTTTGTTAGTGGTGTACTGGAGAGGGGGCTTGGGATTTGCTACCCCCCCCCCCCACCAATATGAATTTCAACCATGGTGGATTTGTAATTTAATATTGATAATGTCACTTGGTTTTTTATTTGTAAGCCCTATTTGAAAATGTTATTAATTCTTAGGAAACTTACCAAAAATTCAGAGACACAGTTTTTTTAAGTTTGTCGTCTAAAATAGTGTTTAATTTCTTTGCAAAATGGAGGCATGACATGGCCTTTTAGCCTCTGCAAATCTGCACTTTTCTGCCTCCATTTCGCATTTTATTTCTTTTAATTCAGGATTTATTGCATTTATGTTGGAGTCTTGTAACTGGTGAGTTGTCATGTTTATTTAGGTTGTTTCCTATATCTTTGTATTCTGTGAATTCTTAGTTTCTTTTTTTTTAGGAATGATTAGTACTTCTTATAGACCTAAGTCTGTAGTCTTAGTTTCTTTTTTTTGAGGTATGATTAGTACTTCTTATAGACCTAAGTCTGTAGTCTTAGTTTCTTTTTTTTTGAGGTATGATTAGTACTTCTTATAGACCTAAGTCTGTAGTCCCAGATACTAGATTTGTTGTCATGATACCTATCCTTACAACAGCCTGCCTTCTGGCATCAGTTATTAGGTTCTCATTACCCCAGTTACCAGGTCCAGAATGGAATTCCCTGAATACTAATCTTGCGGATCGTCTCCGACCTTTGCATAATGCCCTAGCAACAAGTGTGATCACGCCGGTTGAAGCAGGTTCCAACTTTGAGACTGTTCTTCAAAAGTTCTTTGCTGATATACCTAAGTTTGCTAATAATCAGAATGGACAGGCTTCATTCTTCCGTCGTGAACCAAAGCGGCTTGACGAGGCACGGAGAATGAAGAATCGTCTTCGCCGTCGCGCGTTCAAACAGTCCAGCACGAATGAAGATAGAGACAGGTTTTATGCAGCTCTTGCTAGTTACACACATTTTAAGAAAGAACGTGATCATCAAACTCATGAACGGAACGCAATTTATGAAGAAAGGTGTTTTAAAAGAAACTTTTGGGACTACAGCGAAAAGATTGTCAATGACTCTCTATACTCTCAACATGCCACGCCTACCTCCGATGTTGATACAGCCAACGAGTATCTTAAGTCTCGCTACAAATCGTCGTCTGCTATTGATCACGCCAGCTTATCGTGGATACCCCCGCTCAAAAACTCAGTGTCGGACTTTAATATGGACCCTATCAGACCAAAAGACATTAAAAATGTCCTCCAAAAGAAAAGTTCACATTCTACCCCAGGTCCCGATGGTATTTACTATGGTATGCTTAAAAATTTGCCATGTACCCACCATTTTCTTGCAACCCTCTATAGTAAAATACTAAGAAACCCAGTCCCCCCACAATCTTGGTCTCGTAGTAGAGTATCATAATTGATACATAAGAGGGGCGATACAAATCTCCCAGAGAATTTTAGAATGATAGCACTATCAAACAAGACTGGCAAAATATTTCATCAAATACTTGCTAATAGAATTGAATGTTTTGTAACAGAGAATGAATATATAGACCGTACTATTCAAAAGGGATTTTTGCATGGTATATCTGGCTGTCTTGATCACAATACAGTGGTACATGAAATTATCAACCATACAAAAAAATCCCGTAGAACTGCACATTTCACTTGGTTTGATCTAGAAGATGCTTTTGGTTCAGTACCACATGACCTTATCAAATTCAGTCTTGATCGTAATAAGATTCCTAATCCTATCACTGACTATGTCACGAATCTGTACTCTTCCCTTGACGGTTTTGTTTCAACCAAGGATTGGAATTCCCAGCAGTTTCGTTTTAGAAATGGTATATTTCAGGGAGATCCTTTATCACCAATAATTTTTCTCCTTTGTTTTAATCCATTAATTGAAACTCTCTCAGAGAATAGCCGATTCGGATATAAGTTAGATGGTCAAAAGTTCATCACTGCACCATTTGCAGATGACTTTTGTTTAATAACAGGAAATAAAAGAACCCATCAACGGCTCATGAATACAATCTCTTCTCGTATTTTGTCACTCGGGTAGAAATTAAAACAGAAAAAATGTAGAACCCTTTCAATATCAGGAGGTTCCTCAACTGATTTGAAATTTCAATTGGATAACATTGAGCTCGAAACCCTGAAAACGGAAGAGTTTAAATTTCTAGGCTCGTTTGTGACATATGACAACTCATCAGATGATATATTTCAATATGTAAAATCAATTATTGAAAGAGGTATCCAAAACATTGAAAAGGCTTTGATTCGTGATGAATACAAGCTGAAGGTATTTGCTGACTATTTTCTGCCATCACTGAGATTCCACCTTGAATCAATGAACTTACCGAAACCCACTTAAAGTCACTAGATGCATTGTGTAATCGATATCTAAAAAAGTGGTCTGGTCTTGCGAGACCAGCCACTTTGGCTTTCCTTCATATGCCAGAATGTCTAAATATACCCAACATTTCAGATCTCTATTACGAAGCTCAAACTCAGAATTATACTAGAATAAGAGCAACGGGGGATGCTAAAGCTAACCATTGCTTAGATGTTGCCCTTGAAAGAGAATCTCAGTGGACAAGAAAAAAGTCAACAGTTGTGAACAGTAATATTGTCTTTAAATCGCTTCCAGATACGAATGTCACACTCCCAAAAAAGATCACAAGATTGGCTTCTTCATGTCCAATCACTTTCAGTACAAGGCAAGTTTTTTGAATTGGCAAGCATGGAATCAAAATCTGCGGATTGGAAAAGTTTGATTTATAATCTACCAAATAAAGTTGCTAAGTTTCTCATGAATTCCCTTTCGGATACACTCAATACAAATGCAAATCTATCTCGCTGGGGGAAAATGTCTTCAGCAAATTGTAATAGATGTCAAAATAGAGAAACAGTACATCATGTGCTAAATGCATGCCCTATATCACTTGACGAAGGGCGCTACACTTGGCGTCATGACAACATCTTATTGTATTTGGCCGAATCTATTCAAGAAGGTATAAAGTCATTCGTGGATATTATGTACACAGATCTTAAAGGGGAATCCAACCCAAATAAAAACTTGTTTTTATAAGGAAAAGACAAATCAGACAAGTTGATAGGTGAAACTTTGAACAATATTGGACAAACAACAAGAAAGTTATGAATTTTTTAAAGTTGTAAATATTGGTAATCACTATACCCATGGATACTTCAAATTGGCCGCATATGGGATGTCATAGTGATGTAAGGCAAGGACTACTCTTGCATGTACTCCAATACATATTATGGCTAAAATGTCATTTTCCCCCAAAGTTTTATTTTAAATTATATTTTTCTTTCATGAGGACATAAAACAATATACTACCTGGGTTACATATAGATTACTGCCCCAGGGGAATGGGTACTTAGGAGACAACCACAAATCCCTGATAATAAAGCACATGGCCTATGGGAAAGTTGTCCTTGCCCCTTGTCATAATTTACTTACCCAGTTGCCAATTTGAAATCTACATAGTATTAGTGATCTTAAGTTTAAAGCAGCTATAACTTTCATATTGCTTGTCCAATTTCTTTCAAACTTTCACCATTCTGTTTAATTTTTTTTCTTCTTCCTAACACAACATTTTATGGCCAAGGCTGGATTCCCCTTTAAGGAAGGGCGATGGACAAAGGAAGGAATATCTACCATACCACTAGAATGCACTCAAACAAATCTCATACCAGATATCTGCATTTTTTGGAGGAATACAAAGAAACTTCTCATACTCGAATTATCAGTCCCTTTTAAAATGAATATATCCAATGCACATGAGTTCAAATCAAACAAGTACGCCCCCCTAGTCACAGATATAGAAAGCAATGGATATTCAGTGGTATTCCTTCCTTTGGAAATCGGCTCTCGAGGCCACATCTCACCGGACAATGCAACGAGGCTAAAGCGGCTGCTGAAGGAAACTGGGAGTCCCGTCCATCTCAAACAATTCCGAAAAAATATATCAAAATTGGCCATCGTGTCATCTTTTGTCATCTATTACTCCAAAAAACTGAATATGTGGGAAAACAAACTCCCTCTCCGTGTTTCAAGTACATAGACGGACTCCATTTTCCTTCCCTTTGCTGGCCTCGTTGCACTTCCCAGTACTTTTCTCCATATTGATTGTTGTAGTATATTCTAAAGTGTTTTTTTCTGGATATTGAATTTTATTACCCTGCATTTTCTCATTATAGAGAAATGTTAACCTCGTTGCACTTCCCAGTATTTTTCTCCATATTGATTGTTGTATTATATTCTAAGTTTTTTTTTCTGTATAGTGAATTTTATTGCCCTGCATTTTCTCATTATAGAGAAATGTCCTGGGCGTATATTGTATTCCTTTAATGTGCAGATTTGCAAATAAAGTGATATATAACAACTATAGTTGCAAACCATCAATAATGCAAAGCTCCTTAAATTTTGGAGTCTGAAGACGAATCTAGGGATGGCCGAAGCCAATTTGAAAAAATTGGAAAAGAAGAGAAAATAAAGGAAAATGGGGGAAAAAACAAGAAAAAAATGACAATAAACGGAGGAAGAACATTAAGAGGTCGGACGTGTTTTAAAAGTGCTCTGATATTTTGTGCAATTTTACCGTGTTTCCTGACATTTTGTGAAAACGATTTATATGGTTGTATCAGAAACTGGATAGTGAATATCAACGACAGTGGCGGACCGTAACCCGAAGGAGACAAATGATTGGAGGGGCACTGTATTCTTTGTGAACAATGCTGTGCCCCTCCAATGCTTTGTCTCCTTCGGGTCACGGTCCGCCACTGATCAACGATATACTCATTTTTCAATTGGATAATGGATCTTTTCGAACGTTTTTTTGCTTGCAATTTCGATCATTTTTTGGAGAGGAAAGTGTCCAGGGGCGTCGATTCATTTTTTAGATGGGGGAGCAAAATCATCATGAGTCATAAATCACAAAACAAACAAACTCACACATATTATATATATATATATATATACATTGTATATTCACGAGTAATGCAAGTTTGCAATTCCAACAAGTTCTTTATTCACTTTCCAAATTTTCGGTAGTCATCTACCTTCTTCGGGGAAGATTCGTGACATTTCGCAGTTCTGATATATATATATATATATATATAAAGAAATGGATGAAGAGAACAATGGCAGGCGTAGCTTAAATCAAGGTTCCCCAGAGTTATCTACCCTTTGGAAAATAACTTCACACATTTATATATTTAATATAAACTCCTCAAAAAAAGTTTGGAAATTTGAGTCAAGTTGGCCATTATTTTCTCCCAATTCCCAATTTTACGCAATGCATATTTGATATCATTCAAAAAATCATTTAATTGTCTTCAAAATGATACCCTGATATGTGTGGGGCCTTGAAATGTGGGGCAAGGTCAAAATTCAAAAGTTGCAAAATGACACAATATTGAAAGTCACTCTTCTTTTTATCCGTGGTGATGAGTGAGTTTCTCAGCGGTTTCTTTTGTTTTCATGAACGTTAACTTCGATGTTAACATGAAATCAAAGCCACCTCTGCACAAGCAAACGCATAACAAACAAACAAACATTCATGGGTATTTCAATCCACGACTCAAATCATGTTATCTCACAGATCTCCATGTTAATGTTGATGTTAGAAAAACTATGTTATTTTCATCAAAATTTGCACGGATGGTTTGAACTTGTATCCACAGCATCTACCTAAAAATATAAAATGCATAACTATATATATGTTAAGTAGTAAAATAACCAATTTTAAATGACCCGGTATAGTGCATTTGGAATAAAACTGTTTTGGATTTACCTCGTCTTGGAATAAAACTCAAATTTGCAGTCAATTTTTACCAATCTTCCCCAATTTTTTTTTTTCGTGACGATGTGGTGTATTTGATTCTCATGCCTAAGATACTTAACAATATTGGTCAAAACTGGATTTAGCCACTTTTGGAATCAAGCTCTTTATAAAGGCCGACTTTTTTTTTTTGGGGGGGGGGATTCAGACCTGAAAACGGGATATTTTAAGCACCTTTTCGAACAACTAACGCAAGCGCGCAGCGCGAGTTTATTTATCAAATTGGGATAGCGCAATCATCTCTTATAGCTAAGCAGAATTTTTATCTCATTAAACATTTAATGCGAGCGCGAAGCTCATACGGTTTTTTTTTTTAGTTGTAGCGTCTTTCGGTTTTCAGGTCTGACTGGTATGAAATAAATCAGTTCCGACACCGCGCTCTCACTATCAGAGCCTACCTCTGTCACATTTGCTCTATGGGGGCCGTATACAGCGAGTCGAAAACAGCCTTTTTACTTCGTAACACTTTTTGTACCAGCTTATAATAGGAGGTTTGAATATAACGGCTGTTTTCGACTCGCCTTAGAGCAAAATCATGACTGAGGTATTATGATGCAGTCACATTACCCCTACGGCGGTCATGATACGGGAATCTATTATTATTTTAATACCAGCTATATATATATATACATTATAGGTGGTTTGAATAAAAATGAATAAAACGGCTGTTTTTGACTCGCCGTACAGAGAAAAAGCGAAGGAAGAAGAAAAGAAATAGGAAAATATAAGAACTATGGGTTTCGTTCAATATTGAATTGAAAACTTTATTATCCCCTTACGGTAACCCCCAGCACCCTGCTTCCCACGATTCTCTGTTCACTACTGAAACATTTTTCGTCGATGGCACTGTAAGGTAAAAAATGTCAAAATGCCTACTTCAATGTATTAGTGCCTATAGAGGCGAAAAGGGGGGGGGGGGGAGAGGGAAATGTCTCACAATAGGCCTACTGCAATGTGAAACATAACGAATAAAAGAGAGTCAACTTCAGACACGAAAATGCTCAGATTATACTTCACACATAGCGAATGCCATTTTTTAAAGCGTCTTTTCCTGTGGATTTTTTCAGGGGAGGTAAGTGCCCTTCCGGTTTCGCTGCCTCTAGAAAAGAAAAGGTGCTAATTGCAATTAGGCTTATTGAATAGACCAGTTACTTCATGGACAATTTTGGTCAAATGTCCTTGCATTTCTTTCATTATGACAGGCAGATTCAAAGCAAGATATTACGTAAACATGCCTCACATAATTATAGCAGGATGAATTGAATAGACCGGGTGACTATAATAAAGACGAACACACTATGAAGGTATTTTTTGCATTTCTACTTTAAATGCATTATGTTGCACAATGTACTTGGCAAACTGTGAAATACCAGTCGTTCGTGGCGCATTGTTGTTTTTTGTGATGTGAATGAAAAACACAATTCAAAAGAGTATATGCATAATCAAAACATCAAAGTTGGTGCTTTTTATCTCATTAAACTTACATGTCACTATAGTACCAATGACCTTCCTCTGATCATGCGCAGAATCCTCTGATCATGCGCGAAGAGAGGATTTTTAACAAACAAGAAAAGAAAAGGGCATTTATCAGAAGTAAATATGTAGGGGCGTATTGAAATGGGGAATTTCATCAGATGTGAAAAGGATCAGACTGCAGAAGGGGAATTTTACTATTTAAAAAAAGAACTCTAGGAAGCAATATTATTATCACATTTTGAAAGGGATGCACTTCGATCAGAAAGGAAAAGGCACTAATGCAGCATGCATGAAAAGATCAATTTTCAGAAGGAGAAGTCTGATACAATTAAGAATGCATGAGAACTTATATGGGAAGGCAAATGCCGGGACACTCAGTCTTTAACACATAAGACGGGAATGAGGCACTGAACACTTTCTAAAATGCGTATTTTTTCTTGGGATAATTCGTCACGCTTGAAAGCTATATATTTTCGTCACGGTCAACGCCTATTTTTCAAACAGAATTTTCTTCCTCTGTTTTCACTTGCAAATTGTGCAACATTTTGTGTTTTAGGCACCAACATTATTTATATCATCAGAAAGCTCAAACTCTATACTTTCTTACAATGTCACTCTTGATATGTGGCATCTTTTAGATGGGTCAGCAGCCAGTTATTTCCATCAAGATGCAAGACGAGATTTCTGAAATTTCTGAGTAACATAAAATCCAGAGTTCTGATTGGCTGAATACTGTTTTCAAAACAAACAGGCGCGGGTAATTTGAAGAGATTACCACATGGTGAGTGTGACCTTGCAGAGGCCCAGTGTGGGGAACATTGGAATCTGCGTGGGTGTGTGGTCTATGACCAATCAGAGCGCAGTATTCTTGTTTTTGAGCTGCAAAATGTACTTGGCCTATGAAAAGCTGGCTGCTGACCCATCTAAAATACATCTTCTTATAAAAATTATATCATATTAAAGCTTAGATCTTCAGCTTTATCATGATTTAAAAATCATTTGTGCCTAAACAGAAATTAAGTCTGAAAACAACAAC
Source organism: Lytechinus pictus (assembly GCF_037042905.1). Lineage (NCBI taxonomy): Eukaryota > Metazoa > Echinodermata > Echinoidea > Temnopleuroida > Toxopneustidae > Lytechinus > Lytechinus pictus. The sequence goes on from NC_087246.1 coordinate 50,724,506, forward strand.
TTTTGTTGCATGAAAAAAAATATTTTGTTTCATGTTTTAGATCAAAAGTTTTTCCTATATTACAACATTTTTTTAAAAATCCAAACACATGACCTAAAAGAATGATTCTTCTTCTTTACAAAGATACCAAAAAACATGAAATTTGGTCAATATTTAGAGCAGCAATGGCCGAATAAAAAGAGGTGTTTTGGTTCGCACCAAGCTCATTAACTATGCAAAAACCCTCTTGTCATGAATATCACTTGGATAAAAGAAGCTACTTTTTCAGGGCTTGCGGACTGACTGAGTAGGGCCTACTATCATGTCTCGCATGACAACTGTCTCTAAACAGAATGCACAGACTTGGGCAAATCTACATTCTAGATTGATGTCGTCTCCCTTTGACTATTGTCATCTGTTTCCAGAACGAGTTCGGAACTTTTTTAAAGACCACGCACTCGCGAGAAGTCATCTATCGAATATAATGGAATGTCTACAAAGGCCCATATCTACGTGCTCTTCGTTGGACCTCCCTCATCTGGAAAATCGCAGGCCATACAAGTAGGAACAACTGACCCTCTACATGTGATAGATACGGCACGAGACAACGCGTTATCCCTTTCCAATGCATCGGGAAGTCAACTTCCGCAGGACTGTTTTCGAGACTTGCTGAAGGGGATGGGATGATGGTATCTAGCGAGATACATGATATTCTTCTTAAAATGGCCAAGAATGATGGAGAGAACGCAAGCTAGTGGGGACATTGCAACTTTGTACCATTTGTTTAGTGGCGAGAAAGTGTCGACGACGTACGCTACCCAAAACAAGAAAGAAATAGAGGCTGGGCGTGCTTTCTCCATCTTAGGTGGGGTGCCACCCAACCCGGATCAGCCGCACATCTCCTCACAGCTCTTGACTCTGGAAACGGATGATTGAGAGACTATTGATACATTTCCCAGACTGCTTGAGGCCCTTCCCCAAGGATACAAGAGAAGCACGCCGGCCGGCGTCTACTAGAATCAGGGTCTCCAAGTATCACGCATGCATGTTCTACAGGTGGTGGAAAATCTTCACGAAAAGGGTGTAAAGTATTCCTTTTCAGACGAATGCGAAGAGGAATTAGACAAGCAAAATGAACTATACATCGAGGCGATAAACCAAGCCATAGTCAGTCAGACCGCAGGTCCCTATGCTAATGAGCAAAAAGGCCAGATTCATCCAAATCATCTCGTGGCTGAATCCTCCTCCTTGCAAAATCTCGTGATTCTTGAGATTTTCTTTCTCTAAGAATTTACCTGTTTTAACCTCAAGTTAAATGAAATATTATTGCACCATCAGATAGAGTAAATGTTACTCTTTCATATTGGTCATTTAATTATTTTGTATACAATATTTTGTTAAATAAGTAAATTTCTGGCCTGAAAATGTGCCTCAAAACTGAATTTTCTTCCTCTGTTTTCTTTTGCAAATTGTGCAAAACTTTTTATTTTGAGCCTCAACGATATCTATATCACCATAAAGCTGAACTTCTGTACTTTCTCACAATGCCACTCTTGATATGCGGCACCTTTTAATCGGGTCAAGATCACATTTTTCCCACCAAGGTACAAGACGAGATTTCTGAAATTTTGTACTTGCATGAAATCCAGAGTTCTGATTGGCTGGATAAGGTTCACAGAACAACAGGCGCGGGGTATTTGAGGAGATTACCACATGGGAAGTGTGACCTTCCCATGAACTCAGGCACTGGAACCATTGGAATTTCTAAAAATAATAGACGAAATGTCCTTTATGAAACTGGTTTTTGTATGAAACATTATAAAGGGAAATACCATTAGACTTCTGCTGAATTCAAAATAAAAAATTTCATTATTATGTATTACATGAATAAACTACAACATTTTCTATAACTTAATAATATGGGAAAGGATTGTATACAACATAAAGACATAAGTAATAAAAAAAAACATACATTTATAATGTTTATGATTTATATGATCTCTTTTTTTATTGCTCAGAACGAAACATTACATAAGTATATGGTTAGAGAAGAGGGCCTATAGTCATGAAAAAAATGAATTTGAAAAAAAAAATTATTCACTATCAAAATTGCATAGAGTTTTAAAAAAAATGATATAGAAATATGAAAGAAGAAACGAAAGGGCAAGAGTGTGATGCGAGAATTAAGGGACGTGATTTGCATTACATATACAAAACTTTCCATGAATAAGATACGTGCAACTATTATATGAGGCCACCATTATTATGAAGCAATTAACATACACTTACGTCTTTGTTACGATGCTGGAACCCCTCGGATTTTTTTTTTTATCAAGTAATTAATTTTTATTTTAAATATTTTGGATAGCTGTGTTCAAACCAGAAAAGTGTGTCTAGGCCTGTATTAGGAATAGACCTCTATATTAATATACGCACCGGTATATTATCATAGGCGGATCCAGGGGGGGGGGCGAGGGGCCTGGGCCCCCCCCCCCCCCCCATTGGCGGAGCAAAAAAAAGAAAAAAAAGGGGGGGAAGAAAAAAAGGGGGAAAGAGAGAAAAAAAGAAAAGGAGGAAGACGATAGAATAAAAAAAAAATTAAAATGAGGGGAAGACTTGGAAATTAAAAAGAATCTGTCATGTCACTATTATGAAATTTTCGCGCTTCGCGCTCGCATTGCCTGTTAGGTGATTTACATAACTTGTTCTATGTGGAGCTTAAATATCAAGTTTGGAAGTCAATATACAAAACATATTTCACCTCGGAAATCGAACTTTCATTATTTTGTGTGATTTACAAATTGATTTTTATAAAGTCCTCTGTAAAAATTGTTAGTTTCATGGTCAGAATATTAACATTTTCTGCTCGCGCTGAGCGCTCACAAAATTTGATTTATCAGGTACTTATTTTCGTGTATTCCATAAAGTTTTCAAAATATCCCTTTCAGGCCTGATTGTCAAAACGTAACAGCTAGCGCTGCACGCTCGCATTTCGATTGGCGAGTTATGTATGTGACAATATTGATTACACAACAAACTACTTAAAATCCCATTTTCATGACAGTTTATCAAAAAATTTTGGCTCGCGATTTGCACTCGCATTAATTCAGCGCCCTCATTATGCATTAACAAATAAGATATCAGTTTAATAATTAAATTGTCTATTTTGTTTCATCTTGCGCTTAATTAGCAGGAGGAATAGAAAGATAATCATCATTTTCATATGATGACATGTCCCGTAAGGATGTCCCGGTCGTATGTCAAAACTCAAAGTAATAATTATTAAAAATATAGTCAGCTCTTTATTAAGTGCGATCCATATCCACCTCACAATTTTCCTGCAAAGTGCTTGAAATATTGACCCCTTTTTTGAATTAATATCAAATATTTAAAGCTCGCGCTTCGCGCTCGCTTTAATTTTCACGATAAAAGATGGATTTAGAATGCCTAGATTCTAGGATTAAATCTGAAACACGCGCGCGCATCTGCTCGCGCTTAATTGTGCTCGCATTATTAATGTAGGAAGATCCCATATTACTCCTCCTTTTCATGATTTACAAAACATGAAGAGTGTCCCGTTTTTAGGTCTAAATCTCGATTCTTTTCGCTCGCGCTTCGATTACGATTACAAATATTGTTTAAAATTTTCCATTCTTTATGTAGAAATGTCAAAAATTATTAATGTAATTAAGATCCCCAATTACTAATCCTTTTCATAATTTACAAAACATGAATAGAGTGTCTCGTTTGTACATTAGGTCTAAATCTCGAAATTTTCCGCTCGCGCTTCGCGCTCGCATTAATATGAAGTTATATACCTAGTCTGTTTAAGATACAAAGTTGCATACACATCTTTTCAGGATATCAAATATTGGCTAGAAGGTTTAAATTTTAGGAAAAATTAATACATAAAAAAAAAAAAAAATGCTCCCGCTTCTCGCTCGCATGATATTATAAAGATTTATAAGAATAAAGCTAAGAAGTAACTATTAGGACTACCCCTTCAAATAGACAAACAAAACCATGTTCGAGCAGCCGATCGGGGAAAATATGGCTGAAAAAAAATCCGGGCCCCCCTATTGGCGAAGGCTGGATCCGCCCCTGTATTATAAATGTTTTTTTGTTTTTTTTTAATATTAAATACTAATTTTCTTTTTCTTCACTTATTGTTTGTTACTACTAGGCCTATACCGGTATATATTTTTCTTGTTTTCTTCTTCTTCCAATCCACCGGCTTCCCATTCCTCTTCTTTACCTTTATTCTTCCTCCAAACGGCAACGCCGACTGGGAAAAAAACGATACGAAAATAATTTATGTACTACCGTATACATGTATACGGTAGCAAAAAAAGGAACATCAAAAGAACAAGTTGAATTAAACATTCCATATATCAAAGAGGAATGGAAAACCCACATGTCTTTGATTTATAAAGAAATCTGGCAGGCTCAATGGGTATCCTCATCTAAAGGAAGACATTTATTTAGCATCCAACCCAACGTGGCAGATACAATTAGTTATCAAGGTCTCATTCGGTTTGAAGAGACTATGATACACCGTTTAAAGACTCGGAAAATGTAAATTGAATTATTATCTGTATAAATTTAATCAACATGAAAATGGTCTATGTTCCCATTGTCAGGTTCCTGAGACAATAGAACATTTTTTACTACAATGTAAGAAATATGAAAGTGAAAGAAGAATTATGCAAAGAAGCCTGAAATTAAACAAGCCAATATCAGATCTGGCAACATTATTGGGAAGAAATGCAGATTATAAAGTCATCCTGAATTACGTGAAAAAAACAAAGAGATTCGAATAAGAATATTCCACTGATCTCTCTCCATCTCTTTCTCTCTCTCTCATCCTTTTGTTCTGATGATTAGTGATAATTCTTAGACTACTAAAATTGAGCTTCGACCTAGCTTCTTATATAAGTTTGCATACTATGAAGTACAAAAACGCACAATTAATGGTGGTGGTAACTAATCATAATTATATTGCACCTCGCTATATGACAGGTCAGACTAGTCTAACGCCGAGGACATTGATGCGGGAATTAAGCAACTAACTCGGAAACGACCTGGCGCAGATAATCTACCAGATTGAAGAGCGCCAACTTAACTCCAACACCAACCAACCTATACGGCGGAGGGCCTACACATGTACGTTAGTAGGCACATCGTAGGTCGTTGGCTCGCCAGGCCAACGGTATATCGCGAGGGAACAAGCGCAGCATGCGTACTCGAGCACTCTTATATGGCTCGGAAACGAGCCGTATGTGTACATATGTAGTCGTAGAGACTGACAAGGTATTGAATCTTCAGGACCACGTCAAGATTGATTCTTCACATCGTAGGTCGTTGGCTCGCCAACGTTGAGGTAATGAAATGTGCGGGGTATTCTGCAGTTAAGCCCATGCTGATAACCAAGCCTTGCCCTGGATAATTGATTTCTGACTGTCAGTCCTGCCTGGGGCCTGGGCTGTCAGTGTCACTCAGTTAGTTTCAGTCCCACTGCTTCAAATTAGTGTTTGTATGTATTGATAGGGTGTCCAAATTTTTCAAAACATTTCAAAAAATATTCATCAGGCTTAAAGTTAAATCCGTTCACAAACTATTCACATTTTATACAAAACCAATTTAAAATATAGCTAGCTAAGTACTGAATTTAGGGTAAGAGGTCCATATGCACCCCCCAACTAATTAAAATTGAAAATAAAAACGTGGAGAAGGTTCGAAGAAATCAGAATAGAACATATATGATGGGGGAGCTGGGCCTGGGAGTGGAAATACATACCAAAATATGGCTTTATGCCGTCCAATTTCGAGCAGGATCTAGTGCCTGTAATTGTCCATAAACATCAGTATACTAGTCTAGAGCTATTAACAGAAGGAGATCTGACTCTCTCAAACGCTTTGCCCCATGCGCGGCACCGCTAATCCCCTCTCAGCAGGGTCCCTCACGGCGCATTACACAGGCTGCTTGTAAATCAGATAAGGAAAGTTGATCGACGCGGTCGACAGCTCGGGTTTGCGCTTGCGCAGTAGCGTTCTCACCCATAATGCATTTCACATCGGCTTCGCGAATTTTATGCAAACATGGCGGCTCACGATTTCGAAGACGAAAATCTGGTTTTGGAACCAGCTGAATACAGGGTGACCAGATTTCACAAAAAGAAATACGGGACAAAGTACGCTGCATGAGCGGATCGACCGAGCCAGGTCTTTAAAAAAAAAATCAACAAAGGAGGCTACACGGTGTTCGACTTGGGAAAAAATGTACAGAATTGGAAGGGGGGGGGGTGAACGAAAGAATGAAGGAGGGAATGAAAAGGCGAAGGAAGAGTTGAATTGAGAACGGAAAGAAAAAAAATGAAGGGGAAAATGAAGGAAAATTTATAAAAAAAGGAATGTTAGAATAAAATGATGAAAGAGAATAAAAGAAAAAAAACGTTTCTGTCATTCTTTGAAATGAATTAAGAAGGAAAGAAAAAGAAAAGAAGGAAGGGAAGATGTGTGAAAGAAAACATAAGGGAGAGAAAAGAAAAAAAGAAGCAAGAAAAAAAGAGGAGGAAAGAAAGAACGAATAAAAGAAAAATGTTTCCTTCATTCTTTGAAAGAAAGAAATAAAGAAAGAAGAAAAACAGGAAGGAAGGGAGGGAGGGAAAGAAAGAAAAAAGGACACAAAGTAGAAGGAAAAAATAAAATGAAGAATAAAAGAAAGGATGATAGAGAGGGAGGAAAAAATAAAGGGAGGAGAGAATAAACAGAGAAAATAATGGAAGGAGAGAAAGAACGAAAAGAAAAGGGAGAAGGAAGCAAAGAAAAGTTTAAGGAAAGGAAAATGAAGTTAAAAAGGAAGGAGAGTAAGACAAAGAAGGAGAGAAAAAAAAATGAACAGAGAGAAAAGATCAGGAAAGAAAGATAGGGAATAAAAATAGATGGAATAAAAAAATGGGCAAAGAGGAAGGATAGAATGATGAAGAAAAAAGGATATTAAAGAAAGAAAGAAAAAAAGTACAATCTTAAAACAAACAAAAATCCCTATTAAACAAAAAACATGATATTTCGTGTTTCTAAATATATTTAGAATAGAAATAGAATGTTTTAGAAATGAGGGGGGGGGGGTCAGGTGTCCGGACACTTTATATTTTGGAAGCCTTCTTTTTTTTCTTTAGATTAAACTAAAAATATGAATTCAATAGTTGTAATCATCTTATTTTGTTCTCTATAATATTTTTAAAATCATAATTATTTTTTGTACTAAAAATTTTAAAACTTCGCTTGTAAATTTTTCCAAATGACTTTGTAACTTAAAGGAGAAATATATTGAAAATCGTAAAAATGGAGAATCATGTATCAAATCAAAGGAGAAAATAAGGAGAACACGATGGTGTACATCATTTATCATGGAGACCGATTGAACTCAGTTAATTGATAGTTTCAAGTTCTCTCTCTGAATGCTTCAAACACGCAGAATTACGTCCGCGAAATTGGGGATTTTTTATGACGTCACTTTCTGTACGAGAGGCGTGATTGGCTCTCTCACGTGAAGCTCCACTTGCATGCAAAACCTGTTGCGACTTGCGAGGATACGTTTTCTCCACATTGTCACTGAATACTTCGATCACGAAATGAAAGAAAACCCAGAATTTTATCTAGCTTTGGATTTTTAAATTGATGATTTTGAAGATGAAGAGAATGATGATGAAGTGAACAACAAAGTGACGTAGTTGGGGGTAAATTGGGGGAATTGATGATGAGGAGTCGGACAATTCAACTTGCAACACGATCACATGCCGATTCGCTACCAACTCATGCAGCTGCTAAGTGCTAGCTACACAGTTAGTGCCAAATTGAATTCACGAAAATGACTTACCACACTGTCCAGACAGAGTCTCTTACTTCTGTGACTATGAAGAAGGAAAATAATGATAAAACTGTACTTACAAATAAGTGAATGTAATCCGAACCTGAAGGCAAATCAACTCAACGAATAGCAGCAGACGATATGCACCGATGATAAACTTCATGTGGCTGGGATAGATTGTCACTCGTTCTGTTAGATGTAATTTTAATCTCATTAATTTGACAAAATTACGAAACTCGGGGAATTATTTATCTATATAGAAATATAGTAACATCTCGTATAATTTTTAAATTACGATAAAACGTTTTTTGAAGGAAAACGTTGAGGTAAATTAAAATTAGATGTAAAAGATCCCCAACATGCGTAGCTTGATTGAGAGCTGTGCAACACTTGCATAGATTTACTCTCTCAGCCAAGGCGAGCAAGCAATACGGCATGTTTGTGATTTTGATTACGATCACATATACGAGCTTTTAAAAGGTTTTATCGTAATTTAAAAAATAATACGAGATGTTACTATATTTTTATATAGATAACTAATTCCCCGAAGTGAACGAACCGGAAGTCTCAACAATCTTTTGTTATTTTTTGGTGGGGGGTGCATATGGAACTCTTTCCGAATTTAGGTCAACCGGGCAAGTGAGGTTGCTTTTCATGTTGATGATGCAAGGGTGGGTGACCAGATTTCACAAAAATGAAATACGGGGCGACAATCGTCAAAGCTCGCTGCACTAGCGCCGTAGCGGATTTGACCAAGCCAGATCGACCGAACCAGGTCTTAATAAGAAAGTTAAAGAAGGCTACACCATGTTAGACTTGTAAACAAATTTAAAGATAAGGAAGGAAGGGTGAATGAAAAAATGAAAAGGGAAAGAAAAGAGATGAATTAACTAAGAGGAAAGAAAGACAAAATGAAGGGGAAAATAAAGTAAAAAAGATAATAATAAAAGGAGGAAAGAAAGAACAGAATGACAAAAGTTTTTGGCATGCTTTGAAATGAATAGAGAAAAGAAAAAGTAAGGAAGGGAAGATGAATTAATCTGTGAAAGAAAAAAAATAAAGGAGAGAAAGGAAAATAGAAAGTAAGAAAAAATGTTTCCTTCATTCTTTGAAAGAGACAAAGAAAGAAGAAAAGCAGGAAGGGTGGAAGAAAGGAAGGGAAAATAATTAGAAGGAATAAAAAAGAAAACAAAGAATGAAAGAAAGGAGGAAAGAGAGGGAGGGAAGAATGAAAAGAGAAAGAAAATAATGGAAGGAGAGAAAGAACGAAAAGAATAAGGAGAGGAAGGGAGAAGGAATCAATGAAAAGTTTAAGGAAAGAAAGAATGAAGGAAATAAAAAAAGGCTACTTTGTACATTTACCTAGCAGGCTGATACATTATTATGATTATGCTCCTGTATTTTGTCATATTTTGTGTAGTACTACCCACTTCCATTTAAATTTGAAGTCACCAAAGTATTTTCGTAGTTACATGGATGCTGGAGGACAAATCTGGGTTGATATTTCGTGTTATTTTGAACAGAACTTAGATTTGAAGTTTTGTATAGCTCTGCCATGAATCTTCTTCCTATTTTTACCTCTGCCATTTTTACACCGAGCCGTGCAGTCAACCATAACAACAACACTGAAACAAATTTTACCGAGTGACAATGGAATGGGATACTCAATCCATACATGCTAGAAATTCTCTCTGAATCCCACATTTTCTTTACAAAAGACTTGATTTAAAAAGTGTAATATTTTTTCTGACTCGCACTTTACGATGTCAAAGAGGTGAGGAATTTCATTTAGGAAAAAAATGTTGTATAAAATGTTGACTGTTGTCTATTTCTTTTCAATTCTAACTTTAAGAATGGAGACCAGTTCCAGTGCCCCTCAGCTGAGGTCATTTTCTTTCCGTGATGGGGTTATTTTGGTGATCCTGTCTCTCATGGCAACCTATCTCCTGAGAGTGCAGCATAGCTTTGAACTTGTTCCCTCTTGGCGGTACGAGGTCAGCACTGGTTTCTACGAGGAGAGCCTGAATACCCGCACCCTGAAAAAATTGTAAGTTCAGTGAAGCCTTCCAGTTGTTCAGCATGCATGTGCACTGGTAAACACCACTCCTACAAATAATAGTGACTGTGAAGACCCATGTCAAGCACCAAGAGAAACAGGAGTTCTTTTGTAGGATGATTGACAGAATGAACAAAAGAACAAGAAAAAAAGAGGAGAAATTATGAAGAAGAAATCAAATTACTTTTGTAGGACGAGTGAGAAAAGAACTGGAGAAAGAGAAAAAGGAGAAAATTAAGAAGAAATCAAATTACTTTTGTAGGAGTGACAAAAGGGACTAGAGGAAAAAAAAGGAGAAAAGAAAAATGAAATCAAACTGTTTGCAGGACTAGTAACGGAAAGAAATAGAGAAAAAGGAGAAGAAAATAATCAAATTAGTGTTGTAGGACAAGCAACAGAAAGACCTCGTAAAAAAAGAATGATAAGGAGAAGATGAAGAAAACAAATTTCTTTTGTAGGACAAGTAACAGAAACAACTAGAGAAAAAGAAAAAATCAAATTACTTTTGTAGGATGATTGACAGAAAGCACCAGAAAAAAGAGAAAGAAGGAGAAAATGAGGAAAATATCTAACTACTTTTGTAGGACAAGGAACAGAAAGAACAAGAAGAAAAAGAATAAGAAACCAAATTACTTTTGTAGGATGAGTAAGAGAAAGAACTAGGGAAAAAAAACGAAAAAAAGGAGAAAATGAAGAAATCTAATTACCTTTGTAGGAATAGTAACAGAAAGAACTAGATAAAAAGGAGAAGATGAAGAAAAATATAAAAATACTTTTGTAATTGAACAATTAGAAACCCTTGTCCGATGAGAAAAAGGTTAAAATTCTTCTGCATATACAGTGTATCCATTTTACCTTGGGTGTTCTATCACTAATAGCAGAAAGAAAGAATACATTATCAATAAAGGATGAATATATGCTAATCTCTGTTTATTTTTAAATAATTTCTTTTATCCTGCAACTTAGAGTTGACTTTATGGCATAGGTGGATCCAGGGGGGGGCCCGAGGGGCCCGTGCCCCCCCTATTGGCGGAGCAATAAAAAGAAAAAAAAGGGGGGAAAGAAAAAAAAAAAAAAGGGAATAGAGAGGAGAAAAAGAAGGAGTAACATAAAAGGAGGAAGACAAGTGAATGAAATAAGATGAGGGGAAGACTTGGAAAATATTTTTTTAAATCTTTCATGTCGGGATATAAAATTTTCGGGCCCCCCCCTATTGGCGAAGGCTGGATCCGCCCCTGCTTTAAGGCCCTGTCACATCAATCGGTGCAAGCCTTGCGTGTGACTTGCGCAGAAGTGCACACAAGTCTAATTTGCATGCAGAAAAGTTTTGAACATGCTCAAAATTTTATTGCGAGTGAGTTGCGGGCAATCACCTGCACGGCTTGCACGGAGCTAAATGACAGGGCCTTCTTTATTTTTACGAAGCGAGCTTTATTTTGTAATCTTATTGTTTGTTTTACCAGGCCTGTTCCGTTAGTAGCTGATATTGAGAGTGATGGGAAAAATGGTAAGGCCATAAAATTTCTGTCTTCTTTATTTTTACGAAGCGAGCTTTATTTTGTAATCTTATTGTTTGTTTTACCAGGCCTGTTCCGTTAGTAGCTGATATTGAGAGTGATGGGAAAAATGGTAAGGCCATAAGATTTCTGTCTTTTATGATTATGAAAACAGCTTACTATCAGGATATTTAAAGTGCAAGTTGGGGTAATGTGTTTTTCTAAATTGGATTACCAATAGAAGTCTTTGTATATTGTACAATTTTTATGGTAACAAGTAATGACATGCAATTTCAAGGGAATTCCTCTTCCTTATCATTTATTATTCTTTTTTCATTAACATCTGGGATATGCAGATAATTATAATGCCACCGACTCACTGTACAATTTTGGAAAGGAAGCATTATTTTGTAATCGTTATTGTTTTGTTTTTCAAGGCATATTCCATTAGTAGCTGTTATTTAGAGTAGTTGGAGAAATGGTAATGCCTTTAAATGACTGTCCTTTATTCTAATTAATATCATGAAAACAGGCCAAAAAAAATTTGATTTCCTTCTATAATGGTTATTAGTAGGTGTAAAGACCATGTAAACAGCTGACTCAGGATATTGAAAGTGCTAATTGGGATAATGTGTTTTACAAAATCGGATTACAAGTAGATGATTTTGTAAATTGGACAATTTTTATGGGACAAGTAATAACATGTTATTTTGTACAAGTAATTTCAAGGGGATTCATGTAGCTTATCCTTGGTTAATTATATCTTTGTGATAATAACATCTGCAATGTGCCGACAATTATAATGTCACTGACTCACTGTAACCTACATGTATACATCTTGTTTTCCCTTTCATTACATATATTTTTTAAATGTCATTTCTTAACTAGAAAATATTATTTTCTGTTCATCCTCTCTTTAGTTTAGTTCCATTTGGTTTGATAACTTCCAAATATAAGATTAGATAAAACTACTAAACCTAACCGTATCTCTTGAAAATGTTGCATCAAGTTGAATCAAGTAGCTCTAATGACAGAAATGGTATATAGTGAATATTTTTCCATTGAGATGAATAAAATGAATGTCATTCTGATGTGATCACCAAGATCAATTATTGTTTCAGATCTAAATTTTCCTGGATCCTGATGAATTCCATCTTCACTTTTGCGTTGTTGCTTGTTTAATTTCTGACAAAAATAGATTCTCTTGCTAACAACAAAAGCCCTTTCCAATCCCCCCCCAAAAAAAAAAATAGTAGTCCTCTACATTTTACTATATCTGAACCTTACTTGGGATATATTATTGCAAGATTTTTCAACGTTTTCTTTATATTTCTGACAATATATCTTATCGGGGACTCCTCTTTGTGCCTTCTCATGACCTTTAAAATCTTTTCCAGAGTCCAAGGCTCTTCCTAATATCTCAAAACCATGGATGAAATCTATCTGCTCCTTTTTTTTTTTTATCTACCAGAGATCTTACTGGCAACCAAAGATTCTTCACTGCTTCTTCTCAAGACCTCTAAACCTTCACCGGGGTCCAAGGCTCTACCGTATCTCAACAGTCTTGATGAATTCTCTCTGCTCTCAAATGAAGCTGATATAGCTGGAGACAAGAAACAAGCAGTTGCTATGGCAACAGGGTACTTGGAGCCTCTGACTTCAGATCATCAAGTTCGGAAGCAGGTAATACTTGATACTTTGGCTTCCTTGATTCATTACAGATTAAGATTGGAGCCATTGGGAATGCTCCTTAAAGGACAAGTCCACCCCAGCAAAAAGTGTATTTGAATAAAAAGAGAAAAATCCAACAAGGACAGCGCTGAAAATTTCATCAAAATCGGATGTAAAATAAGAAAGTTATGACATTTTAAAGTTTCTCTTAATTAAAAAAAAAAGTTATATGCACATCCTGGTCAGTATGCAAACGAGGAGACTGATGACGTCATCCACTCACTATTTTTGTAGTATTTTATTAAATGAAATATTTAATTTTCTCATTGTCAAGTGAAACAATGATTGATTCCTTCCTGAACATATGGTACTAGCATTGTTTGATAGTATATGATTCAGGCAAGATGGTCCTTTGACCTTAAATCTGTAAAATATGAAATATTGTATGATTCAAACAATACAAAACAAAAGAAATAGTGAGTGAGGGACATCATCGACTGTCTAATTTGCATGTCACTGTTTCGTGAAAAATAAGCGAAACTTTAAAATATCATGACTTTCTTATTTTACATCAGATTTTGATGAAATTTTCAGCGTTATGCTTGTTGGATTTTTCTCTATTTATTCAAACACTTTTCTGGGGTAGACTTGACCCTTAACCATCCTTTCAACCAACATTGTTATTTCTAGCACCATTCCTCATTCAGAAATTGTTCATGACAAAAGCAATACCTGTAATTCCTAAAATGTGTTTAAATGAATCAATGTACAGGTCTGTGAATTGTATGTTAGCACATGGTAGTACACTGGAAATACATATTGTAATTGCATATCAAAATAAAATTGTGACTAATATTGTGAAACGGGCTGGGAATGCTATAAGTCTGAAATAGATGCCCCAAAATAACTATTTTTTAATTGTTATGATCAATACCTGCAGGTAGTTGTAGTTCTGTGTGCTGATTGGACCGTGGTGTGCCTTGATAATGATTTCAAATTAATTTGGTCAATAAAGCTTCCAAATACATCCTGGAGTCATCAGTATGTCATCAGGTGAGTCACCTTGACCCATCTTCCCATGGGTTTTTTTTTTCCCCTCTTTTTTTTTGTTTAAGTTTGACAGTCAGGTTGCTTGAAAAAGGGCAAAAGATGTCTTTAAAATTCAATGGCCTGCATTTTCTTGACATTAATTCTCTCAAATGATTGCCTGATTTATTATTTGATTATAAGAAAGCATGTGTATAATGTTAATGAGCATGGTTACTATGGACAGCTTCAAGTTCTCTTTGATGAATTTGGTAAATTATGAATAATATTACCACCTTGTCACAATAATGAATTCAGTTACCTGATTATGCGGTCACTGCTCTACTCCTGGTCCCGGTTCATAAAGACTTGTTATTATGACTAATTCTCAATTTCTATGTCAAAAACACCATCACCCAATTAGATTGAAGGATTTCAGTAGCTTTAAACTGTTATTGCAAAGTTGATAATATAATAAGTTTTATGAAACAGGCCCCTGATCCCCTACTCCATGTTTAGCGACCCTCGTTTTCTTATGCCTCCCATCTTGAGATGTTTGCCGGAGGCATTATTTCGGGTTATTTCAGGTCGTCTGTCCTTCCGTCTATTCGTTCTTGTGATAAATGGAAAAACACTCGACAGATCAATGATAAAATTTTGTCAAAGTATGCACATAAGAGTGGCAATGATCTGATTGATTTTGTCAGTCAGTCAGTTGTAAAGATATTATTCTACACTGATTGCTAAGCTTTGTGTTGTGGGTCCCAGATGTTGTATGGGGTCAAATATAGAGGTCATGGCTTATTGTCACCCTCACAGCTACTTATTCATCCAATAGATTAATCAGAATTAAACTTCTTTCACAAATGCATATCGGAGTGAGAATATAATACTTTAAAAGATGTTAAAATGTTATAAATATTGATATCCGGCCATTCCAGAGATGTTGATTTTGACTGTGGCAATGAGAATGACGTATATAATTTTTATATAACCGTCTTCCATTTTCTAACTTGTTTTTCTTCATTTTATTTGTTGTCACAGCGAGGCGGCCATCTTGATTCTTCCTCATAGCCTGCAAGCTAACGATGGTGGACTAGTGATCATTGGTGGCAGGCTTGCAGATAAACTTGCACATGCAACACTCAAGTGAGAATTTGTATCCAGTCTTATATTCAACAAATGCCTTACGAATTAATGAATAAATGAATATATCATACCAAGATAAACATTATACATGCTGTAATGTATGATGTATCTATATCTAAAGAAGAGGATCGAGGGTATTTCAATTCAAGTTCATCGTGGCTTAGCCATGAACCAGAATAGCCTGGTGGTTAAGTCGCTGCCCGGAAAGCAGTAGATGGCAGGTTCGAATCCCACTGGTTCCAATTTTTTCTGACTTATGATTTTCATTACAAATTGAGCATAGCTATCTTAAACAAATAGGAGTAATGCTGAAAATTTATTAACAAATTGTAATGTATGACTTACACAATAATTACAAAGTAATGTAATGCAATCCATGTCGATGGCTGTGGAGATTACATTCAGTTGTGAAAAAAAAAAAGATTCAGTCTCGGAGATAATGTCATAGACAGGATGCATGCCAATTTCATGATGATTGTTTGTTAAAAGACCAAAATCTTACCCCCGTCTCCCCCCCCCCCTCGCCCCTAGTCTTAGGCTTCAAAATTACTTGTACTTTAAAGGTTGAGCAGATATTTCCTTATTCGTCATTCAAAACAGGCACAGTCATGATGGTCATGGATTCAATGGTGCTAATAAGGTAAGTCGCTGCATTTTATGAAATTTGGTTAAAAGGAGATTACCTTTATTGACATGGGTGCCACTTAAAAATAAATCAGTCAAAATTCTTTATTTAACCTTTCTTCTCCTTGGTTTATTTAATCATTCATTCATCCATCCATCTATCAAATCCATCCATCCGTCTATCCATCCATCTATCCATCCATCCATCTATCCATCCATCCATCTATCCATCCATTCATCCATCCGTCTATCCATCTATCCACCCACTCATCCATCCATTCATTCATTAATTAATTCATATGAATTGGTGTGTCATAGTAATGAACCATTCTTTTATAGCAGATATCACAAAAAGTAAATGTAAATCCCTCTGCGCACAGAAAAAATGAAAAGGTAATATATAATTAAAGGGCAGTATCTCATAATGATTGATAACGTTTTAGTTGCTCAATGTCAATTTGCATAACAATTTGGTAAAATGGCTGCTTAATCTGCTTGACTTGTTTCTGCCTTGAAAAAAGGGATATTAAACCTGAACTTTGCATTTAAAATATATATTTTAGATTTCTACAAATAGCCAGGACTTCTAGATAACATTAAATCCATATCCCTTTGCATGTAAAGGTTTATAAAATCTTTTAGATTTTAAACCAACAATATGAGAATTTTTTGTTACTTTAGTGATAAAAATTCAACTTTTCAATCATTGCAAACAATTGGTTTCTATTTCTTGTATGCTAATGTCTCACATATGCATTTATTTATTTTTTTAAATTTTAACCAACAATATGGGAAAATTTTTGTTAAAAACATAAAAATTCACCTTTTCAGCTATTATGAACAATTGGTTTACATTACACATATGAATTTCTCACATATATGCATTTATGAGGCTTCATCTGCTGGAAGTTTGTGCTTGTGTAGTACATTGTAAATGTTTGTAGTTAAATTTGCTTATTTGTAACCTGCCTCCCCAAAACCAACAATAAGTCGACCCAAATGAATATTGAGATTTTTATTGGGCTTGAAAATTCATTTCCTAAGCTTTAAAATGATATATGATGTGTTAAAATTAACAAACAATAACCATTACAAGTACTTGATTGGATGTAGAGGAAATTCAGCAAGAGCTTAAAAAATAAGGAGAAAACAAGGTTTGAAGTTTGGGGTTCACTCAACCATGAGATGTGCATACTGTGAAATCTCAGTGAAACTTCCAAGCAGTCCAAAAAAGTAGTGTCCAAGAAACTCTTGTATCTTTTCTTTTATTCAACTTCATGACTCCAAATTTTACAGTATGAAGAAGAAGAATTGCTCTTTCAGATAAGCTATTTTTCTAAGTTTTTTGTTTTCGGAGACTAAATTACTATTTTGGCTATTTACAGAGAACCTCACCTGGCAAATTATTGGTGGTTTTGGGGTGGTAGGATACATTTGATACTGGTATATTACAAAATTTTAATACACTGACATCGTGTGCAGTAGGTAGCTCCCTGTACATAGGGCCTATAGGAAAGATACAGTAGATTAGAAGAAGTAACCTATGAATTTCCATTAAACATTATTTATCTCTCAAGGAGAGCGATTCAAACCATGATGTAGGCCATTTCTCGACCTTTGCTCTATCCGGTCGCCATGGTGATGTAAGATGGCATCATCTTCCGGGTGATTTTGGAGAAGAAACGAACACAGAAGAGGTATTGATGATAATCATGGAAATGATGGTGACGGTGATAATGCTGATGATGCTGATGATGATGATGTTGTTGATGATGATGATGTTGTTGATGATGATGATGATGGTGGTGGTGATGATGATGATGATGATGATTGATGGTGATGATGATAATAACTTGATGAAAAGTTGATGATGATGATGATGATAAGTTGATAATGATGATGATGATGATGTGTATGTATGTCAATTTTGATCTAGCCATATTTTTTCAATTTTTGTTGTTATCATTAAGCCTAGTTATCATTAAAACATCATTTTAAGTTACACAACCATTTCTCAATTTCAGGCACATGTAAAAGCCACATCAATAACTAAGTAAGGGATTTCCCCCTTTCTATTCCAGGAATTGTTCCAGGGATTCCATTTCAAGCTGAATTTGAAGAGAGGTTGGGGTCATCAGGGGGAACTTGGATGGAACCAGTACAACCAGGCTCTCATCAAACAAATGGTGAATAAAACGTCTCAATATTCTACTAACTGATCGATCAAACATGGTCATACAGGGTTCCCAGCCCATTATTATTTTACTTTTTCCAGTCAGAGAAACATCAGGGAATTTGATAAAATGTACTTCAAATCAGGGAAATATGCCTCAAATGAGGGAAAAATCAGGGAATTTCGATCGGCCCAAAAGTCGAAAGCACGGTAGTCAGTCAGACTCTGTTATAGTTTGCTGCATATCAAAACAACATCCATTGAATGACTGGTTATGGTGGTACTAATTAGTTTTATATCACTGTTTTCACTATTCACTGCAACAACTTAGAAAACATGCGAAACTGGGAATGGGTTTAAATAATTATCATGGAATTTTTTAAACTTCATCAGGGAAAAATCAGGGAATTTTGTTTTCTTGAAAAGCTGGGAACCCTGTCATATGTCTAGACAGTCCCATATTGCTCTATAAGATAAATTATTCAGTAGCATCTCTTCATGGTGAACTGTTAAAGCTAAATGAAAGTAGTTGCAGTAAAAAACTGATTTGTGAGAAAGTCTGTAAAACCAAGGTTAAGTATTATATCATCGTGGATCTAGATCTGGTACAGTTACATAAACTGAACTTTGTGAAATCACAAAGCTGAAAAACGATCACACTGAAGATCGCCAGCACAGATAGGCACACGTGGGACAGTGTATATTATTATTGCTGGAATAAAGACCCGACGGAAGTGCCCGAATCTGCGCTATTTTGCTTATTTCTCAGCAATTACAAAATTTCTTCCAGAATCCTTTGGCACAAATTTTTTATTTATACAAACAGATTCTGTAAAAAGTCATTTTGAGATCGTTACCACAACTGGAATTTATCTTTAAACTAGAGAGGTCAATAGCATAGTACAATGGTATTGTAGACTGAACACGTACAATGGCTAAAGTAAAACAAAAACAATATTTGCAATGGTAAAAATTTATTTATGTTCCCAATACATCTCTATTTTCTTTGATTTTTTTGCCCCCCCCCCCTTCCTCTGCATTTCTACTTTTTAATGTGCAATATTTTTTGTAAGAGATTATGTACTTGATTTATGTCATGGGAGCGGCATGTGTGGGGGCACATGCCTCCGGGCAACGATGCTGAATTTCACTTTTGCACCCCCTGACCCACTTGCCGCTCCTATATTTCTTTGCATGTTTTTGTAAAATTGTAATTGTTTTCTGATGTATTGTAGTTGCTCTTTTTATATTGGTCAAATAAATAATAGTAATAATAATTTGAATTTGAATCTTGATCTGATTCTATTCATTGTAGCTGTGGCACTTCACCTTTAGTATCAAACAAGTTTTAAGTTTACAACATGATGCAGTAGTGCTATGATTTAAGATTCAGTGTTCAGAATGGCCACTGAATTAACAAAAAAAAAAGGCTCAATTGCACATATGTGAGAATAATTTCAATTACAATAGCAATACTTATTAAATTCTAACAATAATGATAAAAATGATAATCAAGTTTTTATGGATAATATTTTAAAACCCCAAAATGTCCATCATGAAACATTTTTTTTCTTTCTATTAATACACAACTCAGACTTAGGTACTTACCATAGTCATAATACTCCCTTATGAGGTTCCTCTTTGACAAAGTTTATTGAATAGTGCACAAATGCATCAATGATAAATGTTATGCTGTTACGAGCAATCAACTTTAAATAAGCCCTCTTAAATACCCTATATCCAATAATTGACATCGAAAAATTGTTATTTGAATAAGCCTTGGGTGCCTACTCCTTTAACCCTCAATCTCCCGGGGTATTTTGATTCTTGTCAATCCCGGGGGGGGGGCCATTATGGCCCCCCCTTAAGATCTCGGCCGCCGATTGCGCGAGCGACGCAAAAATTTGCACACTGGTAGTGTGCGATGTAATCTACAAGGCTGTATGGTAAAATTTTCCAAAATAATGAGATTTTATTTTATATGAATTAATTATGCTAATTTATGCATAAATCATACTTTTTGCTATAATTCACTAAATAAAGCTCCTAGAATGCTAATTTTTGGTTAAAAAATTCTTTGTAGCAATCTTAACAATCGCAATTAAAAAAACTTCGGTTCGGAAATCAATTTCTTATGTATTTTATTGTTTTATGAATTTCTTATGTATTTCTCTGTTTTTTTACTTTTTGTTTTTTATTGTTTTTTCAATGGAAATCATTCCAGACTTAGTTCTGATCATAAACAAGGCAAAATTAATTCAGTTTAATCAGTAAAAGTAGAAATAATGATACATTTATGAATTTTGGCTAAATACACAATTTGCATTGGATTTGTACATGAAATCACGTTTATGAGCAATTTTGGGTCTGACATGCACTTACATAATGTTGCGTAATGTCGTAACCGTGTACCCGGGCGTCACAAATTTGGTCTCAAAATTTGCGCGAGACTTGAAAGTAAAAAGTCAGTGAGCGGCGAGGTCAAAAAAATTTGCGCAGCAGTTATATCGCGAAAATTGTCAAGGGGGGGGGGGCCATTATGGCCCCCCCCCCCCCCCGGGAGAATTAGGGTTAAGTCCCTTTTGAAGACATTCCTTTTTGTAAAATAAGATATACATGTACCGATTAATTGATTATATATTTGCTCCTCTGTGAACAGGCTTTTCTTTCTTCTCCATTTCTATTCTTCTTTCTAAAGCGCATAGAGACATGATTTTATTATCGTTATATGCGCTATATAAGTAATGTTTTATTATTATTATTACTTCAAATTCATACTTATTACCATTTCCAACACTTCAACTTCTTTTGTTTTTAGCCTTTCCGCTGGCAGTCTAGCGTGAACACTAAGATTGACATTGCAGCGTTCCGCAAGGATGGGGTCAGAAAGGGTGTTGAAAAGGACGAACATATTCTGTCAGTTTCGTCATGTAAGTGCATTGCATGATATTTGGAAATAATTTGGAACATAAGATAACAGTTCAACTCTCAAATACAAGTTCAACTTTCCATATGTCTGTACCATTTGAGCCATCCTGATTGATTTGTGTGTGTGTGTGTATATAGTGAAGGGAAATTTTGTACATATGTTATTTTCTTTTTTGCTTAACTTCAAAGTTTCCTCTTTTTTAGCAGTAATATGTTGGAAAAAAAACATCCTAACAAAGTGTTTCTAATGGAAAATGTGTGATGGAAAAGTGGCAATCTATGATCGAAATATTATTTGTTACTTTCAAGAACTCATATATAACAATAAAATAAGTGAAAGAAGAATTGAAAGTAATACTAACACTTTAATCTGATTCATTCCATCCTTCACCATTCTGTTTCTCTAATTTTACTGTCATGAATCTTGACGATGATGCGTAAAGTTCAATAAGATGTGAATGATTTGGTGTTCCTTCCGTTTATCATCTATGCATCTGTTGTTAGTCTTGACATCAAGCTTTGAAGAGCACATTGCTGGCCATCATTTTGGAGGTCTTCCGCCACACTCGGCATCAGAACACATCAAGAATCCTAACGCTGTTATCATCCATTCTCAGCAGGTAGGTTTGAAAATTAGTTTCTTGTTTCATGCTCTTCCCATATATTACAGGGTTCCCACAGTCATGGAAAATCCTGGAAAAAATTGTGATCATAGAAAGTCAGGGAATTTGGAAAATTTGTGAAAAGTCATGGAAAGGGGATTTTGGTCATGGTAAAGTCATGGAATTGCATTTACCTCTTGGCTATGGTAGCATTTTAGTTTGTCGTGTCTCGCAACTCTCATATTCTGTGATCATACTCTGCTATTATAATTGCAGCCCATATACTAATGATAATAGCTGTACATGTCATGGGTAAGATAGTGGGTGGAACGGATGGCTGTGGGGGGAGGTGGAGGCCATCATAATGTTCTGATTTTGAAAAAACCTTGCCTCAAATTTCTGTGGGAACCCTGTATTAGCAATCCTGAAGCTATGTGGGTCTTAAAATGTACAAGTAGGCTCAAAATTAGTGTACTGTTTCATGCTTTTCCCCTATATGTGGTTGTGGGTCCTAAAGTGCACATTGCCCATTGATCATAAATTATCTCCATGTATGTGGCAATATGTGACTGCCCTTCTTAAAATGCACAAGTTGCCTGGCAGGATCTCTGTAATTAGCCAAAATATGACTTTGTTCTTCGCAAATAAAAACTTAGAAAATTATCTGAGAAAGTCTGTTTTTAGGGACTAATTTGAAGTAATTAAGTTAAACTGAAGGTAAGAAACAAAGATTTTGTTTTTAGACCATGTATTTTTTGGGCTGCTGGAGGAGTTTAACGACTTCCACAGTATGCACATTTTGTGCTTTAGTGAACCCCACATTTCATTTCCCCTTTTTATGCTCTGAATGTATTGAATCTACATGGAATCAAGTACAGTGTTACAGAGGTGCTAAAAAGTTAGTGAACCCCCCAGAAAATAAACAATTTTAAAAGTTCTGCCATATTATAGATATTTAATTGTGAAGATAGGTGATAAAATATTACATTCAATAAACTTTGTTGTTCTTGGCTCGCCCGCCATTGTAGTGTTGTTGTCTACATTCAACACTCAGCATGAATGAGTGCATTTCGTGTTGGGGTTCACTAACATCCTAGCACCACTGTATGTAGGTTATTGTTGATCAATTTTGAAAAGTCATGTATCATAAAGCTTATGATCTGCTTTTACAAACTTTATAAGAAATGTCCAAACTCATTTTGGATAGCTTATTAGTTTTTTTTTTTTTTTTTTTTTGGGGGGGGGGGGGCTGGACAGTCACCTGAGGCATAATATGTGTTCAATAAATGTGGACTGACACGTATGTTTCCAGAAAAATATGTTAATGTGATAACAAAAAATTGCAAAGTGTGGAAAAATCATAACGTGCATTTTTTGAGTGATATGATCTTTAGAATATATCTAGTAGAGAATCTTAGACCATGTTTGAGGATTTCTCATCATCATTGATATTTTCAATAGAAGCAAAGTGCTTTTGGTTCCCAATCATTGTTTTCCAAGATTTCTTTTGTCAGTGGACTTGAGAATGCATGCACCCTTTGACAGTGTTGTAGTCAAGGCATAAACCTCCAAGGCCAAGGCTTTAATTCCCAAGGCCAAGGCTTCAATACCCAAGGCTGAGGCCAAGGCATGGAAACCCAAGGCCAAGGCCAAGGCCTGGAAACCTCAAGGCCAAGGCGTTTCAAACTTTAATAGGTGAGAGCGAGCGAACTGAGCGAGCAAAAATTTTGACTTTTGTACATGAAAAACAAAAATAATTTCATGGTAGATTTAGACATTATTTTAAAATAATAATATAGTTACCTTTGTACATATAATTATTATGTTATTATTAAATTATTATTATAATTTATTATTTTTTATGTGATTTACATTGCAATAATTATTATTACCACGGTCATCTGATCCTGGCGTGCCCGTTCTCAACGTATGTCATTCTCCACTCCCTGGGACAGGGGCGGCAGAACGTATTTTATTTTGGGGGGGGGTCTAAACCAAAAAGGGTACTTATATGTCAAAATTGGCATTTGGTGCAAACAGATGTTTTCAAAATGAGATTATCAACTACGTGAAGTAGTTGTGTATTTTGTGGAAATTAAGTTGACCAAAGCCTTTTTAGTGATTTCTCATTGATAAGACAGATATTTTGATTTAGTGGTTTAAAAAAAATCAATTTTGAAGTTGAAAAACTTGATGTTTGGTCAATTACAGGGCTAATCACTTTTAAAAGGACATCATTGCGAGATGTTGCCAGCGCGAATCATAAGCAAAAACTTTTTGACATTGTGACATAAGAATTAAATATTCCGGGCTGTTTTTGTACTCATGAAAAAGATGTGCATCTAACCAAGAATTAAGCGCGAGCTGAAATTTTTAATATACTGACAGGTCTGCAAAGTAAGCTGTTAAGGACTGCATTTAGCATGTTTAGTGACTCATAAATATGATACATAACTCACCGATCAAATAATGCGAGCGCAGAGCGCGAGCTCAAAAATTTGTGATATTCCAACCTGAAAATTGGACATTCTAAACATTTTTTTGTAAACAGGAACATATTGAGTACCTTACATGTACCTAACAATAATTGATGCAAGTGCAGAACGCGAACCAAATATTTGTGATATTCTAACCTGAAAATTCTAAACATTTTTGTAACCATGAATAGGATTAATACTGTACTAAACAATAAATGATGCAAGCGCGATCCAAAATTTGGCGATTTTCGAACCTAATTTACTATTTAAAAAAAATTTAAAAAAGAGGTCGGGGGTTCAAACCCCGGCCGCGTCAGACCAAAAGACGTTTAAAGATGGAAGTTGCTGCTACCCTGTTTGGCGTTCAATAATTAAAGGGATAGAGCCTTGTCGATCTGGCGCTGCACAGCGACTGCCGGGCCCACGATCAATTGGGCAAAACAAATTTTAGGAGTATTTCATTTCTGGTGTCTATTTCGAACAATAAAATATGGATTGAAGGAGTAAATGTGATATTATTTTCTTAACATATTGTCACAATCTATCACAAAAATTAGCTTTTCTTATAGTAAGAGGGTGAAAAATTTTGCTTGCTCACTTCAATTGCTTTCAACTTTTTTTGGCAGAAATTTTGCTCTATATATATGCCATGCTTGGCCCCTCAAAACTTTTGGTTCATCATGCCATTGACATAACCCATTTGGATATGATAAAATTGAAGATTGTGTTCAAGTTTACCAAATCTTTTCAGAATATCATTAATACTTAAAACATTCTTCTTGGCCAAAGGAAATAATACAATGAAAGTCCTTGTTATTATTCTTTATGAAAAATTGTTGTCAAAATTAGCTGTCAGATCTGTCAGAATTATTCCTGTCATCAAATCACTGTAATCTTTATCATAATGATTATTACCATCATTATCATCATTAGTCATGATTACAACACGTTACCAATAAATAATGCTATTTTTCATCATTACTGTTTTCTTTGTCACATACATGAATATGATGATAATTCTTGATGATGGTGATAATCACAATTTATGGCACTGCTAGTACACTTACTACTGCTGACTGGAAGTAGTGCCATTGAATATACAGAACAATTACTAATAACATAGTAACATTTATAATTACTTAATTATTTAAAAACAAATGAAAGTACAAAAAACAAAATGCCTTGAAAAAGCCTTGAAAATGCCTTGAAAATGCCTTGAAATTTCAAGGCTCAAAATCCTCAAGGCCAAGGCCAAGGCCTTCTCAAGGCCAAGGCTTGAATGTTCAAGGCCAAGGCTTTGAAAAAGTAGGCCTTAAGGCGCCTTAAGGCCAAGGCCGAGCATCAAGGCACTACAACACTGCCCTTTGATGATCATGATTGATGTGGACATTTCTCATGCTGTAGATCTGTTTTATTATACAAAGAATGCATGCAGCCGAGTGCGTTAGTGGAAATGCAGAGCACGCGAGGTTTCTTTAGATAGGTGCTGCACTGTGCACGAGCCGCTGGCGGCGAGTGCCCAGTGTGCACGATCTGAAGAAACCGAGCTTTCTCTGCATTTACTTTTACGCACGACAGAGCAAGTGCATTATTTGTTTTATAAAATAGCAACACAGAAACAAATTCTTAAAAAGTGACAGTACAGTTTTGTTGGACTTCTCCCGGAACTTCTACTGCACTGGTCTGCTTGAGCGTGCACCTTTTGCACTGCCGTGCATGCACAAAAATTCGGATGTCATGTGACGCGTATTGGCCAATCACGATGCTTGAAATAATACACCTATTTTATAAAATCTGTTGCCTGATAGAACTTGGTGGTCAATGTAGGAAACCTATGGGAATTACCAAATTTAGCCATTCATGGTTTAACAGCATTCGGAAGCACATACAGCTCCAAGAGTACTGTTCTTTCAATATAAAGCAAAATTGTGAGTTGGACATCTCTTTTCTTTGTGCACAGGGTATAGAGGTCTTGGAGCTGAAGACCGGCCGACCTTTGACCCGGCTTGACCTGTCATCCGATGCAACATACGCTGACATTGACAAAGATGGTACTGTTGATCAAGCAAAAGGTTTGTTAATTCATGAAGTAGCATTTAAATTGAGTAAAGTGGAGAATTGTTTAATATCTTTTTGGTAGCCATTCATAATGTTCTCTTATGTGGAAGATACGTCACAAAACAAAAATAAACCTCATATATCTACATTCCAAAAGATAAAGCAAAAGAGAAAAAATAAACAGATATACAAACACACAAATATAGCAGGTGCGCATACTTTTTTAAAATGTTTGCTGACTCTGATGAACTTACCAGCTTGCCCGGGCATAGCAGCCATAGTAGATTATTTGTTGCACTCACATCAAACTTACAAAATACTAATCTAAATAATGCCTACATGTACTTTCTATACAATTTTCCAAGTTTTTTAGGAATGCATTACTGTAATGTGTAGAAGGCAAATATAAAATGTCACATGCTTTCACATTTAAAAAGTACAGTCAAAATTGGTATGCTTAATATGCAAGTAGCTTCACCCATTCCTCAATCAGATTAAATGAAACTAAGAAACGCCCAACTTTCAAACAACGTTAATTCCATTAGGTGGGGCGATATTTCTCCAATTTAAGATCAGCATACGTTATGGCCATATATATTTCACTGTTACTTACATACATATACCGTAGTACAGTCAAAATGAGTATGGTATGCAAGTGGTTTCACTTGCATACTCATTGACTAGTCAACTCTAGCTTGTGGGAAGTCTGTTAAGTCTTATAATGTCGGTGAGGAAGCATAGGTTTAAAAGCCTGGTAGTCGGGGTGAGAGACTACTGGTATGACCCCCCTTGCACAGAGCCTGATGATTATCATACTTCTCCAGAGAAAGCTTAGGCTGTCCTGCCTGGTACAGAGGTTGTGGTCCAATGTCAGCATCATTGCCATCAGTGATCCTTCTTGTACCGGCCATTCTGATTACATCATACTCATCATCCAGATGAAAATACATGAACTTGAAACGGATTGTTGTTTGGTCACTCTTGATGTCTTGTACTGTCATGAACTTTGTCCATTCTATGTTTTGGTTTCCCTCGGATGACCTAACACGTATGGTGCTTCGTTTTTGACTGTATGACTTCCAGTCTGTGAGGTCTGAACAGCCATCACTCTGTATGGTCTTTGGCTATGCCTGGCCATCTTCATGATGCAGGCAAGTTGGTCTTTGTTGTCAATGAACATGTATTGTATCATTATATAAATGGTGTTTTTTGTGAATAATTATTTGATAGTAGTTTTCAAAGTCAGCACTGCTGCTATATTGAATCGCGTGATGCAGGTTAAACTGCCAGAGGCGCTCCACTTGTTTTACTGTATTGCTTCCAGTCTGTGATGTCGGAGGTCTGAACTGACATGACACTGTATGGTCTTTGGCTATGCCTGGCCATCTTCATGATCCAGGCAAGTTGGTCTTGGCAAAACTATCTCCTGAACTTTCCATTGCTTATGATATAACCACAGTATTGATGATTTTGTATATATTTTTTACCTGTGTATATGTTAAATTGTATATCTCTGCTGTGAATGCAGACATCAAATCCAATCTTGTTGTTGAGTTCTTTCTATGACGCTTTGCATGGAGTCTCCTTACATTTGCTAACCTTACTAGGAGTAATATTTGATGCTGAAGATTTTTCAGACAATTACAAAACAATGGCGAGAGCAATGATACAAGTTTGTATTGACATATTGGACTTCCTATCCATACACCATAATACAACAAATTTTACATGAACCATTCAAGATGAGAAAAAAAACCTTGCTTTTTGTCTCCTTTAAGTGCTGCCAGTGGTACGTTTTCTGTGTCACTGGAACTATCTTCAGAACTTAGTTCTTTTATTTCTCCTAAGGATATTTGAGTATAAAGCACCTTGCCTCTTCAAGCACCATCAGGCCATGGCATCTTAACCAGGAGCCAGGTGTCACTGCCCTCGAATTGCGTAGTTCATCAATTGAAACGTGATTAAGGTCCCCAGTTTGTCCCTTTGGACAACCACCATTTTTCTGTCTCTCCTGGAAATATTGAAAGAAAACTGTCTTCGCACAGGATAGCTTTCCAAAGTTTCCAGGAGATCTCTTCATAGATTTTATTTTTGTTTAAAAAGAATGAATTATCTGCACATACTTGATTAGAAAAGATTATTTGATATATTATTTACTGCTATGCGATGCAAGTCCCCAGTTTTGTCCCTTTGGACGACCACCATTTTTCTGTCACTCCTGGAAAAATTGAAAGAAACTGTCTTCAAACAGAATAGCTTTCCAAAGTTTCCAGGAGATCTCTTCATAGATTTTATTTTTGTTTAAAAAGAATGAATTATCTGCACATACTTGATTAGAAAAGATTATTTGATATATTATTTACTGCTATGCGATGCAAGTCCCCAGTTTTGTCCCTTTGGACGACCACCATTTTTCTGTCACTCCTGGAAAAATTGAAAGAAACTGTCTTCAAACAGAATAGCTTTCCAATGTTTCCAGGAGATCTCTTCATGGATTGTATTTTTGTTAAAAAAGAATGAGTTATCTGCACATACTTGATTAGAAAAGATTATTATTATTATATATCGTTTTAATTTCTGATTTTTAGCGCTAAAATGTTTTAGCATATCTTACGTGTTATATGACGTTCGGCCTTTACAACGATTGCGCAGGAATCTCTTATCTAGCACATCTCAACTCTACACGTGTATTTCGCGGTGTGTTTTTCGTTTCTGTGCATGCAGTGCAGCGGTGGTGTGCTTGCAATCGCTGGGGGCAACCCGGCGCCCCGAGCATGCAGCGACCGGGCGCGCATATCATATCAGACCGGTGGAAGACCGATAAAGTAGCTGAATGTCCAAAGTCACCCCGGTGTCCAAAGTCACCCCGGTTTACGCTACTTGATTTTTTAGTATTTTTTAGTTTTTTTTAATTGAATTTTGGACAAAAAATCCATATAAATACTTCATTACAATCATTCAACTCAAACAGGTTTTTGGAGTTGTAAAATTGATAAAACCCAGGAGCTTGGCCCCTGGACCCCACCCGTTAGCAGCGAGCGGCAAGCCGCTCGCCCGGTGGGCTTCGCCCACCGTCTTGTCAACGACATTTCCAAAACCCTTTCAGCTTTTTTTTTCATACCCAATTTTCATGCCTGCTTTATAGATTTTATTTTCGTTAAAAAAGGATGGGTCATCTGCACATACTTGATATATATATATAGCATTTATTTGAAAAGATTATTAGGTGATCTGTCTGTTGACAGATCACCTCTTGTGTTTCTACGAATTTTCTTTTTTATTTATTTATTTCTTTATTTATTTATTCTTTTTATTTATTTTTCTTTTTCCACCCTTTTCTTGTTCCACCAAAATCAGAAAAACTGTTCTATCAATTTTCATCAAATTATTATCAATTATGCACAGTTATAATGCGATGTGTACGAAACAAGTTCAACGTCAAATGGTCATTGTGACGTCATCTACGTGCCATTTTGTAAAATCACATTATCAACAATATCTTCATCATCAATCATCAAAAATGAACAATATTAACATGAAATTAACTTCAGATCATGGGTCAACTGTCCATGTGATCAAAGGTCATTAACACGTCACGACGCGCATGTACGCGCGCGTCAAAATTTTAAAATGCTCAAAATCACTTTTTGATCAAAGTAGAGTACGAATCAGGTCATTTGAAGCATTTCAAGAATTTGCGCGTAACGTCGTTATGCAATGTAGAATCGCTGTTTCTTTTACATCAATGCATTTATTATGAAATTCTGATTAATTTGATACCTTGATCAACCTTCTACGACCAGTAGTAAAGGAATTAGCTTCTATCAAATTTTTAATAACGCGCGCACGCGCGCGTTCACAATAGGCCAAATATGTGGAAAAACATGCCTTTACAAAATTTAATATAACTCTTCGGATAGTCCGTTGACCCTCAAATATTATTTTATATTCCGATAGAGTATGAATTGTCGATGTGATTTCATGTCACATTTGACCCTAAATTTTATCATGACGTCATCAAAATGGCGTCGGAACTAAAATTTTTGTTTTATGACGTTTTAATAATTTTGCAAATATGACTATAACTCCGTAAATATTGGTCAATTTTCGCCCAGTTTTTTTATATGTTGTAGCTGAATACATACTCTTTCTAATGTAATGGCGATATTAACATTTAAAGGAACGGATCATCCTGAAAAATGGCAAGTTATAGAGGCATGTCATTTTCGCTCTTTTTGTGTGCAATCTCTATGGGAAATGACTTTTTCTCAAAACTGGATTTTACATTCCTCTATTTCGCGAGCCATATCTCCATTTCTAATCGTCGGTTTTCTCTTAGCTTGGAGTATAATGTAGCTGAGATTGTAAGCTATTGCAATCTGGTCTTATTTTTCTGATAAGGAGCCGGGATCATGCCCATATTTTTCTTGAAAAATTGGATTTGAGATCCCCTCAATTTGCTTATGTGTAAAGTCTATGGGAAATAGTGCTTATGTGTATTAGTCTATGGGAAATAGTGTAGCTCAGTTGATAAGGCACCAGACTTGCGTCCTTAGGGTCGAGGGTTCGAGCCCAGGGGTGAATATGAGAAATTTTTTTTTTTTTGGTTTATTTTCAACATTCCACAAATGGTCCTTTATGACCATTACAAGGTATATATTGCACAATAAAATAGTTTTAAAACCCTTTTATTATAACTTGTACATATACCATGTGTAACACTTATTTCACAAAACTTTTCATTTCCCTCTTTTCAAGGGTATTCAACATGTTCTCTTCGTAATAAATGTTCAGTTTTCAATATGATCATCGTATTGATCTCAATAAACATGGTGATTGTATTCGTGATCATGAAAATCAGAGACAGATCACCTAATTCGTCCTCATGACGAATTAAAGTTCTAGTTTTATATTTTATTTTCATTTCAGCTTTATTCACTGATGCAGGGACCAAAGACAATTGTCAGGCTGTTGTAAAGACTGGACATCCTCCCCACTCTATGCTGTACAATGGATCCATCTGCTATCCATCCTCCCTCTGGGCAGCATTATCATACCCATGTAAGACCAATTTTATACCCTTGTCTTTTTATATACTGTATTGTTTAGGTTTTTTAAAGCATGTAATGAGCTTGATATATTTGAAATTCAGATTTGTGATCATTTTTCGCATTCTTACATGTAACATGGTATTTAATTAATTGAATTATATTGGTATTCCGTTCTGACATGATCAAATACATTCCAATGGGATTGGCCTGATTGAGTCTGTGATTACACTGTAGGTATCTTTCTGACATTATTACCAGGATCCCAGATGTGGGACTATCTAGTACGTTGGATACGTTTGACTCTGACTATCACGAACCAACGCATTCTGTTGCGATATGATACGTTTATCATGGTTGGGATTGAAAGTGGCCAAGATTTATGTAGGGTTGGAGGTCCTCGCAGTGGTAGTGACCATGCCCCCTGAGGGTCCTGGCTGTGGCTCAATAGCTGGTGGTAATTGGCAGGTCAACGTTCTCGCTACCACGCGTCACGGTTGGCGGGCGCCGCCAACCCTGAAAATTTTCTGGGCAAATCCGCCAACCGTGAACTTCCCCGACAACCGTGGCCGACAACTGTAAAGCAGGCCTAGATCTACACAAAAACTGAATAATATATTTAAAAAATAATCTGCTTTTCAGATCCTAAAATAAACTTGTCGATTATTTCGTCCACGATTTCTTCCCGGGATTTCTTTGACTCACTCACTACTACTCGTGCGCTATAAACGATACGACCTCGACTCGAGGCCCAATCTCTTTTGTGGGAAGCGCGAAGATGTTTACTTCGCATTTGCGTATCGCATTGCTCACATTATTTACGTCTTTAAAATGGGAGTAACTACGCTCAAAAACAAGTGAGGGGAGAGGGGTATCGTGGGTTACTGGCTTGGGCAATGTAATTTAGATTATTACGAATTTCAGTTGATATTGTCACTTATTATGTCAAAAATAAAGTGTGTCAAAATTACTATCAAAATTCGATCGAAATATAGTTTTATTTCGTCCCAGGCCCCAGCCTTTATAGCTACATCTACATGAATTAATTGAATGCATTTCTGATGACACTGCCGTATAGCGAATTGAGAAAACTATTCAAAGATCACATTAATAATGACAAAGCCAATGGAATGGATTGATATAATGTCCAACTCATTTACTTACATCAAAATGATTTATTCACATTTAAATTCCGATTTTACGCCGTTATGTCCAAAGTCTTGATCTCTCTTCGATCTTTTGAAACTGTTGATTAATTTCGCGACGGCGTGTCTACCAAGTTCTGTGCCACTGTACTGCACTTGTGCTCGCAACGGTCACATTCATAATAGAAATCGCACATGGCATCAAAATCCTTGATCCGGGGATCCGATAGTCTTCCAAAATTAGATGGGATCCAAAACTAATTTAATTTGATTTTTTTCATATATTCATTCAATCTGTTATAATTTTCATAATTAATAATATTTATTAATATTATTCACATTTTTTATCATTACGACTCATTTTTGAATGTGAGTTATACGTACAGTGTATTTTCATTTGTATTGTTCTTTATTACTCTTTGCCTGCCAATTAAATAATGAGCGCACCTGTCACGGGCCTGAGAAATGTTTTTAGTCATCACAGTGAATGCTTTATGAATTTGTTGTACAATTGCTTAACTATGATTGAAAATAAAATATCATTTGAAATTAATTTGTGTAAAGGAAAAATAGAGAATGATGGGGGGGGGGTGGCCGTGGGCAATGTCGATGAAAATGATGGGATGTTTGTGACTTTGTGGGGAGGGATTGTTCGTAGCGAATGAAATTGATATTCATTTATGGATGTGTCTACTGTGATTGTGGCTTCATAATCTTTATGGCGATTGGAAAATCCACCTTGGGTCTGGAGGGGTACGTGATTCAATAGATTTCGATAGAAGTACACATTCAACAAAGTGGAATTGACAATTCATTCACAGATATTCGTTTCAAGTACGAATTATTGAAGTTAATATGTGTGAACGTTTTAGAGGATATCGGATATGTATATCGTTTTTTCACGCCCACGATGAGTTGCTAGTATAATTTGAATATCGTTGGATGAATTTTTCAAGTTCACTTATGTCTTTATGTTTTATATCGGAATTGTGCTTTTAATATATGAGTTATATCTTGACAACGTCGTTAGCCTAATTATACTGCGAGTGGATGATATTTATGAAATGAGTTGGAATGTGAACGAGACGCCCCAAAGCCGATGGCACGTGATCTAATTAGTATTCACTTTCTGGGTTGAGCCAATCATTGTGCTTGAAAACGGGTTTCCCCGAATTCCCGCCCTTGGAATGTGTCCCACATGTGATGTGACCTGTTAACCTGTTGTTTGAATGCGAATCAGCTGATTTCGTGACCTCAAAAACTCTTCATGGTGTTTACGCTGGATGGGGGCTATAAAATTAAGATCTTTCTCTTTTATTCATTTTTAATAAACTGTTCGTGATTTTCAAACTACACCTATAGTGATATTGTGATGCAATTTATTGAATCACGTACCTCGATCATCCCACTCATGGTGGAAGAAAATATTTTTTTAATTCACCAAAAGATACATGTAAAGAAAGATTATTCGGCCGTCATCATCGGTAGAAGTATAGACACGTCTATAAAAATGTATTCGCTTCGAATATTGACTTCTTCACCAATCCCACACACACGATCTCAACATCCCCTTGTCATTGTCCACGCCACGACCCCTCCCCTATCGCTGTCTCCCTTCGACCATCCTACAACCCCACCCCTCTTCCTCTCCTTCACACACGCTGTATTTGTAGGCCTACATATAATGTATTATGTAAAAATAGAAATCTTATTTCCTGTCAATTAACCTATACTTTCAAAACATTTTAAATCGCAGTTAAGAACAACAAATTTGTAATATTAGAGTATTATGAATGACTAAAAATATTTCTCACGCTCGATCGTGATGAAGCACAGCACATTCATTATTTTATAGGTGAGTAACGAACAATACAATTGAACACAGCAATAATTGACAGTGATAAAAGAATCTCGATTGGAAATTATTAGTATAAACATCATCAACAGAAGTCTCATGAGAGTTATAGTTTCAGTGAGTTTCGAATAAACCAAACAAAAAACCATGCAAATTATATAAGTTGGGGACCCCGTCTCATGAATACCGATGCCCATTATTTGGAAGCCTCGGAAGAAAACTTCCGAGGCTTCCAAATAATACCTCGGTCACATTTGCTCTACAGCGAGTCGAAAACAGCCGTTTTATTAATTTTTATTCAAACCACCTATATTCAGCTGGTACAAAAAATGTTAAAACGGCTGACCGAGGTATAAAGTCGGAACAATCTTTGGATTTAGTAAGGGCGTGACGCACGCAAGCTCAAAGGGGTATGCATGCGGTCCTTAGATGAAGTCGGGCATTGTCATAAGAAACAACACGCATTCACAAAATTAATCGCACTTTCTAAGGATGTAGCGATATCGATCTGAACATTGGAAAGTATGGAGTTAATTTATCGATGTAAATTATCTATAACTGTAAGTATAAAATGAGATTAACTTCAATTTTTAAGTTATCAGTAATTGCCTTTCTGCTTCAATTGCAATTCGCGCAAGCGTTACGGCTGTGTGGCCGGAGAAGCATTAAATAGACATAAAATGTGGTGCATTTAGCAGCAATCTAAGCTCGTCGATATTGATATTTTCGATAGCTACCGCGCTTTGCGCGGGAGGGGGGACACCCCCCTCCCGAACCCTCTCCCCGTGCGTGCTTCGCACGCACCAAGGCCGCTGCGCGGCTTGCGTCGCTTCGCGCCGCCAAGCGCCACCAAGCGTCAGAGTAAACCTGGCGAGAACGTTGTGGCAGGTCATCAGGAATTTGTCACTTTGGATGTATTACGTCGTATCAGCAGTCCTGACTTCCCCAGACTTCGGGTTGAAGTCCCACTGGACGATGTGAGTGGGTGTGGTGACTCACAGTGACATGTTTTCATCTTACCCTTCTGCAGTTCTTGTAAACGCGACTGAGGTCTCTCCTTCTCTAGTGCTGGCTCTGATGCAGAGGGTGGAGAAGTATTTCCTTTTCCCTTTTTGCTTCTGGTACACTTATGCATCTCTCAAATGCTTCAAAGTTCCAAGATAGCTGCTTAGCACATAATCTTATTTTAACATTTCCAAAAGGTCTCAAAAATATTTTTTCACATATTTTAAAATTATTTTTCATATCACTAATATAATATTATATCCTACATAGGGGCATTTTCACGGTAACTGACATTACACGGCACAATGTTTTCACACCTTTCATTGTGTGTATCTCTAAAACAACAAATGATGGGAGTTTGCTTTTGATAGAGTTAATAAAGTGAACCTTGCTGTATACTCTGATACTAAGTTTTCCTATGTAACCACATTTTTTTACGCATCAGCAAGCAAAAATGTGTCGGTAACTGACATTACGCAAAAGGACATGCAATTTCAGGGTGTTCAGTGAAATTGAAATATCTCATGTCCCTGAGTAGATAGAGTAATAATTTGAATATGTAAATATACCTCCGTTACTAGGTTAAGATGTGTCAAAATATTAAACAATTCGTTTTTGTCTTTTGGGGGCTATGATAATTTTTCCACAACCATGCTGGTAACTGACATTACGGTAACTGACATTACACTTAATTTGCCATAGAGATAACACATGGAAGTCAAATGTGTGGAATCATTGCATTGTATCTTCTGTGCAGGGCTTCACATGAAAGTGAGCTTGATGTGGAAGTATACCCGAGTTTCTAGGAACATTTCAATGAAAAAACTTTTTCTTTTTCTTAGTTCCTTTCTTTGATTTGAACATTTTTATCATAACTTGTCGGTAACTGACAATACACATTAACATTTACCAGTGCTATATGATTTTCAAAGGCATAATTTTCTTGGTACTTATATGTAAGGCTTTTTAAAATCATAAAAGTTTCATAATACTTCACATTTTTAATTATCAAAAGATAAGAAATGTATGTTTTACTTACTCCGGGGGGGGGGGGGGGGGGGTCATAGCAGCTACATGTTTTCCTATAGTAATTTAATATTGCATTGACTGTACACATGGATTTTTCTGACAATACACCCATAATATATTCATCAGTTTTATATTGACTTTTTAAACCTTTTCCTTCTCCAACCTCCCCCTCCCCTCAAAAAAGGCAAAATGAATAAGGGTCTCCTCCCCTAGGCTACACGTACCTCTCCCCTGAATCTCATGCAGCCATGTAGTTTTATTGATTTCTATTCTGGTCAGTGCAAGCAGTGCTTATTCATATCTGTCGGATTTCAATTCTCTTCATAATTTGTTTAATCATTTTCTTTGCTAATTTCTTTTTTAAGTTGTCAACAAAAAATAAACTCCAGCTTCTAAACTGAAACTGAACTATTTGTAAATTAGAAAAAAAAACAGTTTTAGTAGATCCATACAACATTGATCAGAACTGTCAAATATCACTTTTCATCTATACTTGTACACCAAAAACAAAATTGTATCACACATCCACACTACTAAAAGGTGTATAAAAACCAGGAATTTACTTTTAGCGAGGCAATGCTCAAAAGAATCCTAGAAACTAAAAAAGGGACCCTGGAAATCCCCTTCATCACAATGTTAAGCTTAAAAAATGTTGCAGATTTAGGCAATAGGTTGGGAAAAGTACCCCCTACCCCCCCCCCCAAAAAAAAAACCAAACAAAAAATTGTCTGATACAAACAATTAGGTACTTGGTAAGTGCATGTACAAAACAATTTCATAGTAATTTTTTTTTGCACGATGGGAATGCAACTTCCTTCATAATTTCAAATAGTATTCCTTGTGAACTATACCTTTTAAAATTGAATAGCAAGCTCCTTCTGGTGTGACTTTTAAAGTGAAAGACTTAAATAACAAGTATACAATATTTCTTCACCATAAAATTGACCACATATTTGCATTTCAATATTGGTAACCAACGTTTTATCATGGTAACTGACATTACATCTCGGTAACTGACATTACATTTTCCACTTGGTAACTGACATTACATATATTTAATGGTACCCTATGGCTTCATTGCTAATTGGTAATCTTTAATTTTGGTGTAGAAGGGAGGGGTGTTACCTAGAGAGGAAATCTACCAAGTTTCATATAATATATCCTCTTTTCCAGGAAATGAGAAAAAAAAGTTCATGTTTTCGGTAGCTGACATTACATACCATATCACATACTTCATCAATGTTTTTTTATCAGATGAATGAATTACTGGTGTTTCTTTCTGTGGGATTTTAAAAAGTGTTATAATAGCAAGCTAAATCACAGGCGAAAACATCATGATCAAACCTGTTCTTTAAAAATCTGTCAAAAAAAAATATGTATCAATATACTATTTTCAACACTAATTTGTATCCATACTTTGGCAGCCATTTTGAAATAAAAAATGGCTGCCAGAGTCGGAAAAAAATTTTGTCTCAGAAACTTCAGGTCTTGTTTTATTAAAAAACATAAAGCATTTGACATGAATATCAACTTGATTTTTTTGCCTCTGTGTCCATCTGTGGTGAAAATGCCCATAGATTGAATCCTGTATAGTGATTGGTTCAAATTGCATAATGTGACCGAATATATTTCAACTATGATATTGCGTGACGTCAGACCTTGATATATTTTTGGATATATCGAGGTCTGACGTCATTATTTCGCAAAACTGGATATCTAGCTAAACTCTCGGGCGCACCGGCCAGCGCGCTCTCTTTCCTGGGCAAGTCCAGCGATGCGTCGGCGCAGGCACTAATCTGCGTTCCGCTGAGCGCGGTGGCTCGGAGAAAAGTAGGTAATTCAACTCAAGTAACCGGACTTTGCAAGCTCAACGCATAGATTTTGGTTGTAAATTATCAAAAGTAGGATATAAAACAAATATACCAGGCGTTTCATTCGAAAGCATAGTGGGAATTATTAATCCTTGGTTGGACTGGCAAAACTACTATATTTCCCTCGGGGCTTTGCCCCTCGGGAAAAATAGTAATTGTCAGACCAACCTCGGATAAATAATTCCACTATTCTTTCTCAAAGCCTGATATATTTGTTTATTATACTACTCCTGTAACATGAATAGTCTAATCATCTTTTGAATGTAATAGAAATAAAAATGTCCGCTTTTGATATAAAAAAAAAACATTTTGACATTTCCAAGAAAGCTAAAAACAAACATTTTCATAATGTTTTTAAGGTACTATGGCTTAATGTAAAAAAAAAATCTAAACCATAAAGAATACCATACAATTTTAACATTTTACAAATAGATTTACTAATTTTAGCAAAGATTGCTTTGATGTTTAAGTGACAGCTGGGTTGATTATTGTAATAGCAAAACAATCAATCAGTGAGGGTGCATATTTAATCTTGTTGGTACGAGAAATCGCAATAGTTTGGGAACATCCATGAGAAGTCTTTTATAGTCGTTTGTGAAAGTCCATGAAAAGCGTGACAATTTGTATTTACTCTCATCTGATCATTACGAATCGTATCTTCACGCGAGTCATTATAGTCAGGGATATGACAGTCAGACCGCAGCTCGCGCGATAATGAGCATATTCACGGAAATTTATTCAGCGGCCCTCTAGCGGTCTCCGAAGGAAAACGTGCGATCAATTTGGCTTGATTTTCCCACTGAATTGGAGGGGCTGAAGTTATAGCTCTGTACTGGTCGCTAACTTCAGTTTACGTCGAAACGAATTGTGGTAAGTTATTCTCAAGACCTTCATCTACAGTTTGGTATATAATTTTCCATATTTCGACATTTTCAACCTACCATTTTTGTCTCACCTGCATAGCAGAGTGAGACTATAGGCGCCGCTTTTCCGACGGCGGCGGCGACGGCGGCGGCGGCGTCAACACCAAATCTTAACCTGAGGTTAAGTTT
The DNA here is from genome assembly GCF_037042905.1 of Lytechinus pictus. Classification (NCBI taxonomy): domain Eukaryota; kingdom Metazoa; phylum Echinodermata; class Echinoidea; order Temnopleuroida; family Toxopneustidae; genus Lytechinus; species Lytechinus pictus. Next base: position 50,763,620 of record NC_087246.1, read on the forward strand.
TTGAAATGACAGCATAACTTAGAAAGTATATGGACCTAGTTCATGAAACTTGGCCATAAGGTTAATCAAGTATTACTGAACATCCTGCCTGAGTTTCATGTCACATGACCAAGGTCAAAGGTCATTTAGGGTCAATGAACTTAGACCATGTTGGGGGAATCAACATCAAAATCTTAACCTAAGGTTAAGTTTTTGAAATGTCATCATAACTTAGAAAATATATGGACCTAGTTCATGAAACTTATACATAAGGTTAATCAAGTATCACTAAACATCCTGCATGAGTTTCACGTCACATGACCAAGGTCAAAGGTCATTTAGGGTCAATGAACTTTGGCCGAATTGGGGGTATCTGTTGAATTACCATCATAACTTTGAAAGTTTATGGATCTGATTCATGAAACTTGGACATAATAGTAATCAAGTATTACTGAACATCCTGTGCAAGTTTCAGGTCACATGATCAAGGTCAAAGGTCATTTAAGGTCAATGAACTTTGGCCACGTTGGGGGTATTTGTTGAATTACAGCCATAAATTTGAAAGTGTGTTGGTCTAGTTCATAAAACTTGGACATAATAGTAATCAAGTATCACTGAACATCCTGTGCGAGTTTCAGGTCACATGATCAAGGTCAAAGGTCATGTAAGGTCAAAGAACTTTGGCCACGTTGGGGGTATTTGTTGAATTGCCATCATATCTCTATAAGTGTATTGGTCTAGTTCATAAAACATGGAAATAAGAGTAACCAAGTATCACTGAACATCTTGTGCGAGTTATAGTAGTTTTCAAAATCAGCACTGCTGCTATATTGAATCGCGTGATGCAGGTGAGACGGCCAGAGGCATTCCACTTGTTACCTCTTTAATTGATGCTTATTTTAGTAATATTTTAACTGCGATTTTGTAGTCGGAATTTCACTTTTGGTTCCTGACTTTGCTACATAATCAAATTGTTTCGATCAGGATTTTTTAGAAAGAAGAAAAGTCACTGTTCAAAATATGTCAGAACCAACTTGACGCAAACTCACCTTATATTTTAATTTTAGAGAAAATGATACCCTAAAAATCGAGAAATTTACGTTTTACCCGGAAGTAACCTTCTCGTTCACTCCACGATGGCGCGAAATAATGCCAAAATTACGTTCATCGCGGGTTGGTAGAATTTCGCCTTTGGTCCCATACGTTGAAACTTCTGTAATGATGGCAGATGGCTCGCATTATATATATGTGTCTGTGGACGGTGGACTTGTTTTTTTGTCTCACCTGCATAGCAGAGTGAGACTATAGGCGCCGCTTTTCCGACGGCGGCGGCGGCGTCAACACCAAATCTTAACCTGAGGTTAAGTTTTTGAAATGTCATCATAACTTAGAAAATATATGGACCTAGTTCATGAAACTTATACATAAGGTTAATCAAGTATCACTGAACATCCTGCATGAGTTTCACATCACATGACCAAGGTCAAAGGTCATTTAGGGTCAATGAACTTTGGCCGAATTGGGGGTATCTGTTGAATTACCATCATAACTTTGAAAGTTTATGGATCTGATTCATGAAACTTGGACATAATAGTAATCAAGTATTACTGAACATCCTGTGCAAGTTTCAGGTCACATGGTCACGGTCAAAGGTCATTTAGGGTCAATGAACTTTGGCCAAATTGGGGTATTTGTTGAATTACAGCCATAAATTTGAAAGTGTGTTGGTCTAGTTCATAAAACTTGGACATAATAGTAATCAAGTATCACTGAACATCCTGTGCGAGTTTCAGGTCACATGATCAAGGTCAAAGGTCATGTAAGGTCAAAGAACTTTGGCCACGTTGGGGGTATTTGTTGAATTGCCATCATATCTCTATAAGTGTATTGGTCTAGTTCATAAAACGTGGAAATAAGAGTAACCAAGTATCACTGAACATCTTTTGCGAGTTATAGTAGTTTTCAAAATCAGCACTGCTGCTATATTGAATCGCGTGATGCAGGTGAGACGGCCAGAGGCATTCCACTTGTTAAAATTAAGACTCAATATAAACGAAGCTTAATAAGTAGATCCCTTCTAAAGTTTTATTCAATGATTATCAGGTTTCCGAATTCCATCAAGTTTTTATTATAGATTGAGATATTTATTGATTTATGTTGAAAATTGTTAACCTTTTTTCTTAATTAGTCGAAGTTGAGCCCCATGATGATTTTTGCCCCAGCCCAGGCTGCGGTTAAGAATTAAATGATGATTAGCTCAGACAGTCTACTCTAGAGACTATAAACAGTTTAAAGTCAAACTAAAAAGTCTGGTACTACCGTACTCAGTAGTCAGTAGTATTTATAAACCATTTTGTTCAAATAAAAAAATTGTGGCTGTCACAGACAGTACTTAGACTTAACTTAGTTAGTCTCTTAATTGACGTACATGTAATATAATTCATACTTTGAATGGTTATTTAGTAATTTAGACTATTTCTCTCTTTTTTTGTCTCTTCTACACACAGATCTGCATACTTGCTGACTCTGGTCTCTGCTTGCTACTTCATTCTGGGAGAGTCCATCATGTACTATAATGGTCAGACCATGATTTCGACAAAGCCCTTATTTCGTTTGCAAATTTTGGACTGATACAACAGAAAATTTATCTTTATCGATATTGGAAACAAAAAAATTAGAGCACAGTTTTGGGGAGGACTAAGAATACTGACTTGGACAGGAATACAGCTTGACAAAAATAAAAATTCACAATTCAAAACCAAAGAACATTTTTAATGTTACTAATAGTGCATTGCAAGAAACTTTCTACTCAATCACACATTCCAAAATTAAGGGTAAGTCCTTTGATCAAACACAAACATGTAGTTGATTTGCAATTGAAATTGAACATAAGTTTCTTGCAATGCCCCATAATCATATTTTGTTCTCAAGCAACTCTGTTATATGTTATCTAATGTGCTGAAGGTTAAGTGCCATGTATGTTCACAATTTTTTTTTTCGAAGGTATAATATATTTGTCCTTTTAAACAGTATTTGAATGTGGTTACGCCTTGTTTTTGTTTTCCACAGTAATTATTGCATATATGAACAGAAGTAAAATATTTGTTGTGAAGCACTGTATGAATGTTGTGTGATCATGGAGCTATGGTGTGATGGTATTATAATTAATTCATCATTTTTGTTATAAGACTGTAAACCTGGTGGATGTGAGGGAGTGGCCTGGATGAAAGGAAAGTGAGCATGTGTCCAATTACGGATTTGCATATGTTTAGACAATTTTGTTCGTGGATAAATATTAATGTGCATTCCCTATTCCAAGCAAAGAGTAAAGGAGAAGTCCACCCCACCAAAAAATTAATTTGAATTTAAAGAAAAATAAAGTACTGTATTGCAGAAAATTTCATAAAAACTATGATTCAAAATTAAAAAAATTACTATTTTGACATTGAGAAATTTGCCTAATTTTATAAAACAATTATATGCTCATCTTGGTCAATGTGCAAATTACAGACCCGATTATGTCACAAGCACTCTAATTTCTTGTGTATTTTTTTGTTTGATACATGTACATGTACATGACATGTATATTTTATTTTAATTTTCATTAACAAATTTTGAGAGGGATTTTAATTCCTCCATTAACATTCGTAGTTTCCATAAATGTAACCTATTGTGATTCGAGGAAGATTTTTTAGATCAAATTTGCTAAAATTTATATAATAAAAATGCAACAAAAATTTAAAAAGTAATGTGATGTGAGTGACATAATCAACTCTATTTGCATACCATTGTTTTGTGTATATAACTGTTTTGTGTTAAAAAAGGGAAATTTCTGTATTTATTCAAATAATTTTTTGTTGATGTGCACTTGACCTTTAACTCACTTCCCTTCCCACCCCTGCCCAAATAAGTGTAATCAAGAACTTGAAAATCAAAAGCAGTGATTAAGAAGAAGTAAGAATTAATCATAGAGCTATTAATAGCTCCATGATTTAATAAATACAGGCCTAAATAGAACTTCACATGAAAGTAAAAAGAGAATAAAGCTGGGTAGGAACGATGAAGGAATATGATTTAAAGAAAAAGCATAAACATATCCCCATCACCCCCCCCCCCCAAAAAAAATAATAATAATAAAAAAAAACAGTCCGGCGGGTTCGAACCATGGTCATTGCACACGCCAAAACAATGCACCTACGCAATTCGCCATCGATCTCTTCCTTTCTACTTCCGCGTTTTTTAAGCTATATGAAATGTTGCAAGTTTGTGCGCCGCTGTTGACCAATCAGAACGCGTCGGCAATTCTACTGCAATTCCAATCATTTTGCGATGGACATTGCCGTGGTTTTTTGTGGTTCCTGACTTTGCTACATCATGAAATTTCATAATTCTTTTTCAGTCGTAAAGAAGAATGTCTACGCTTTATATTGATTATAATATCAATTTGACGCAAGTGTAATTTCGGTGCAAAAATGCGCTCTGTCTATTCACATATATTTCTTGAAAAAAATCATTTTTTCTAAGCTAAATATCGGTCTTCAAAATACATTAAATGTGCATTTTATTTAGCTGATCAGAAATTTCAAAGTTTTATCTATAAAATAAGACCAATTTTGTGAGGAATAAACGATTCTAAGAGCAAAAAACACCGATCGGAAAGTTCGTCTTCACAGCTCATTACGTATGCATAACCACGGACGGCTATGCATACCGCTGAATAAAATAGAGCACTTTCGGACGGGCTGCGGACTGACTGATGATCAGTGGTAGCCACCAGATAGACACGGATCAGCACAGATTGTTTCAGAAAGCAGTACTTCTAAACAAAGTCTGGTGTTTGTCTTGTCCGAGGATAATCAAAATCAACTGTCACATACTCTTGCATTCTTATAAAGCTTTGATGCATTTATCCCAGCCATGGCGTAATTTCCTTCGGCAAGAAATTTATCCACTTTGTGCTGCACTCGACCCAGGTGAGGTGAATGGGTACCCGGTAGGATCTATTCCTTGAATGCTTTAGCGCCTATATGGCCGCTCAGCTACAGCCGGGGTAATAATAATATACCAAGTATATTTCAGCGCCTTGAGCACATAATCAATGTGGATTTGGCGCTTTAGAAATACTCTATATTATTATTATTATTATCATTATTATCTATCACAATTGACGTTTTGATCGTAGATTTTTGAATTGTCAAAAACAATTCGTATGATCAGTAGTTTCTACGCTTGCCACTACTTACCTCAAGATCCCATACGATTAACACCACGATTCTCAATAATGGCACAAATCATGACAGAATAATGATTTACATGTATGTGTTATTTTTGTCTGATTTATACTCAAGAGGGTCAGAATCAAACCCACCACCACCCGACCACAATTTTAACATAACATATCAAACTATTCATTCATCATTCAGTTCATTATTTCAATTATCAGTTAGTATACAATTGCATGGATACATGAAATAAATGATCATCCAATATATTGTATATCAGATTAAACAAAATAAATTACATAAATGATGGTTTGGTGACCAGACCACAAGGTTAACATAACATGTCAAACTATTCATTCATCATTCAGTTCAATTCATTTCATTTATTTCAACCATCATGGATACATGAAATAAATCATCCAATATATTGCATATCAAACACACACAAAATAACACAAATAATTAGTGACCCTGGAGAAAGCAGAGCTTATAAAAAGGGGCCACCAAGTTAAAATACACTTTGAAAATACACAATAAATGATGATATTTCTACTAATCATGGATAATTTTCTTGTAAATTTGTTCTTTCCAGGGGCATTTGCTCTAGGGAATTCAGAAATAAAGGAAAATCAAGAACTTAGTTTACGACCTTTGGTTGTCAAAAGGTAAGATATCATTCCCTGAAGCAGCAAATTTTTATCAAACGCTTTACATTTTTTTACTTTCTCTTTCTTACTTTTATCTTTAATTCATGTATGTTACCTCTTCATTCCCCCCCCCCCCCTCATATTTCCCCACCCTCTTCCTCTCTCTTTCTCCCTCTTCAACATTTTCTCACTTATGAATTTTTCTAACCCACTCCTTCCTCTAAATCACTTGGTGTCTATCAATAAAATGTTTTTTTCCCTCTCTGATTATAATATTTTGATATGAATTTGGTGGAGAGTGATATTGTCAATAATCATATTCTAGCTATTCAAGTAAGGGTTTCTTACAAATATGGCATGTGCATTATGCTGCTCCTCCCCAATTAATACATGTATGTACTAATGACATTGATAAATACTATAAGATAAGTAATTATCTTTTGAACAAAATGCACGTGTAACATTAATCTTGATTGGTCACCACCATTTAGTGATTGATTGCCAACCTTTGGGTTACAAAGCCCTAGTCATACAAATGCAAAAGCTGATTTGATGTACCTTTCCTTGACATTGATTTACCGATGTTTGGGTAATCCCATGAAATATAAATGTCTGACCAGACCACTTATATCTGAGACCTTCCTGAAATCATCCGTCTCTTCTTTCTGGTTCATATAACAATTGTAATGCTCTCAAATGACTTGAGCAGTTTATGAAGTGAAGTAAGAATTTAGAAAAATGGGGGTTGGATGTGCAAAAAGGTTGATTATATTATGAAATTGCCCATCTGATACTTCCAACCAGTGTGTAAAAGGGTACCAGATGGAAGAAATATCTTGAATGCTATTCATGATATGATTGCTTACCTTACATCAAAACAATTATTCTAGGATTTTTCATGATTTGCCTTAGATTGCCTTAGATATTCAATGAAATAGTTATTATCATTGCTGTTGTTTACAGTGTTGCTAAGCGCCGTGGTGTGATCAGTCACCTGCTTGGCCTGTCAATGTCCAAGGCTGGAATGGATACCATCTTCACGGTCAGTGGGGGTCAGGTGACTAGCTATGGACCTCAAGGACAGTTCAACTGGCAGGTCAGTAATGCCCTTCATGATGGTCGGTCATCTTTGGAAGCTTTTCAAATCCTGATTCATTTCAAATGTATTTCACTAATCCAAAAAGAATATACATATTGGTGCAACAAATATGAAATGGGAAGAGTTTCACAGACCAACTTTGCAGATGTGTTATGTGACAAAATCTTTTTTATCTGAAAATATGTGTAGTAAGAGTCGGACATGTGTGCTTATCAGCCCATCAAATCCAAGGATAGCTGTCAGATCTGACAGACAGCATGTCAGATGACAAATGTTTATTTATTGCTCATCATCTCGATAAAGACCTAAGACTTAAAATAAGTCTCAAATTAGAATTCTATTGCTGTTCACTTCATGCAGTGGGAAGTATAAATTGATGTTCCTTATCTAAGATAGATCCATTGATGGCAGTCGATTGTAAATATATTTCTGACAACACGTTATTGGTTAATAGGTATCAACTCGCTTACTTCCTAAGAGTCATCCCTTTCTAACACAAAAGCTAAATTAGGGACAGTCAGGTCATTCCAGACTACTGAGGCCCATAACACAAAGCTTAGCAATTGTGAAAATCAGGTGTATGCTTAATCATTAACCTTTGTGTTACAAAACCCTGGTGTCTATGGTGACTCCATAGACAAACTTTCTCCCGGGCTCTGTAACACAAAGCTTAGCAATGATCGTAGAACATTTTTCTACGATTGATTCCATTGGCTACAATGTACAATCAATTGTAGAAATCAAGCGTATTATTAATCGCTAACCTTTGTGTTATGGACTCCGATTACACTATCATAAAGTGCAAGCATGTAAATAGGCCCTCTACCATTTTGATCTTTATTTTAATTTATCTTGATTCAGGAGAAAACTAATGCAAAGTCATACGTACAGCAATACAATATTCCGATTGTTATGCCATTTTTTATTCCTTCAATAATATCAGGTATCAACGTCTGCTGAGTGGAGTGAGCGGTACATTGTAAAGAAGTTCAAGGGTCGTGTATATCAAGATCTCCAAGATATGTATCATGGAGCCTTTTTACCCAGTATACGGCCGCTCTCTATCCAGGAGTTTGGACAACAGGTGAGAAATGGATTTACAGATAATGGGAATAGACCTTACGCATTGATGTCATCGCGCCGCCATCTTGGAGGCTGCAGCCATTGCCTTGCCTGCATTTGTGATCTGCAGCTGGCGCATCTCTGACAACTCCATTTACGTGTATTCCTATATATTCCTCTGAGGGAGGGCGCCATGAGAGTATGACGTCATATTAATAAGGTTTATAATGGGAAGATAGGAGTATGAGTGAGAGACAGAGAATAAAAAAAAAGATTGATGTACTTTTGAGGGAAAGAGAACAGGAAAGTTGAAGTTGGAAAAGGAGAAGAGGAAAAGGAAAAGGGAGGAAAAAATGGAGAGGAGGATTAATAGAAGAATGAAAGAGGAGAAGGAGAGCCGAAGAAGGTGGATAAATAGGAGGAAGAGGAGGAGAAGAGAAGAAGCAAGGTGGATATAAAGAGTGAAGAGGAGAAATTAAGAAGAAGAAGACACAGACAGAGGAGGGGGAGGAGGAAACAAGTATATGAGTAAGAGGATAAAACAGAAAGAGTTGGAAAGTGTAAGGAGAAAAAAAGGAAAAGGGGGAAATTGGGCTGTGAAGTTGAAATTAAAAGAATGGAGAAAATCAAAGGTTTTTCAAGGAAGAGGAGTAGATAACCTAGTGTTGTCTCGAGGTTCTTTCAAGATATTGTTCATTATAGCATAGTGAGTACATCTACATTGAGCCATCATCCTTCATTTACTGATCAATCAAAATTCTCTCATTTCACTTTTCTACCTCAAATCACTGTATCTGAATGAGCCAATATCTTCTCATTAATATCAGCAATTTTTTCTGACTTATTATTTTTTCAGTCAGCAGCAGTGATCGCAGGGTGGGATAACGTTGTTCTCCTATCTTTAGAAACGGGCAATGTCCTAGTGGAGCATTCGTTACCGTGTCAACCGACGGCTCCTGTGGTCATTGGTGATTTTGATGATGATGGATTGAACGATGTCATAGTCCAGTGCTCCCACAGGTCAGTGATGTTTCATGATTTTTTATAGAAATCTTCTCTAAATATAATGAGAATGATGAGGAATAGTAATAATAGAATTAAATTTGCACCTGTCAATGTAGGGACTACAAGAATTGTTAAGACTTGAAGGAAATTTGACAACATCTGAGAATACAGTAAACTATGAGGACGGTTCGCTTTCAGTAGACCCTTGAATCATGGTGTATCAACTTAGGCGAAATTTTATTATGACACTTACAATGCGTGATATGAGCATGATAATCTGGTTTTGTACATCGCTGAATGCAAATATGCACATGAATCTCAAAAGAAATTGCACTCATTCTTTCCAAATGTGTATCTACATTCCCTGATGAATCACAGCCTTTAACACCTATGTTTTAAATGCTCATCAAACAAGATTTTCACTCCCACCTTCCAGTTTCTCTTAATGAAGTGTAATTATCAACTTTCTAGATTTGAAAAAATACTGAATCAACAGAATCAATACATTAAGATTGTGTGAATTCCATCATCATCGTTTGCATAAATATGTTTTTACCATAACAGAACTAGAGTTTGAAAATAAATACTCAGGTTAGCATAATCCTGCCATTTACTGTCACACAGGGGAAAAAAATCTGATGAACAATACTATATGAGCTTTCCCCAGTAAAAGTCTTATGCAATTCGACACTTTTGTTCCAACATGTTTCTTTCGTTCATTATTGTAATATGTGTATTGAAAATGAAATAAAATCCTATTAATTATGACCTACGCTGTCTTCTTTTTTTTTCCATTTCAGTTACCTTGGTTTCTCCATCCAACGATACTCAGGTTACTGGGTGACAGCATTCATTGGTCTAGCTGTGGTTGTCATAGTAACAACCCTCGTAGCCACATGCACCCCCAAGGAGCTAACTATAGAGGGGGCTGTTTATGGAGATGAACATGAGAGCTGACAGGACAGACTTTGTATCAAGAACTGAAGATGATCAATTTCACTAGTTAGCTGTGCTAGCAACTATTTATTTCTAAAGTTTCCTGCCTTTTGCAATACTTTTGATAATGAACAGTATTTTGTATTTATGTATTTATTGTAATGAATCAGTGGTAATTAGTACTATTGCAATATTCAATATTGATGTGAAGAAAATTGTTATTTTATACAAATAAATTTGTATTACTCAAGAAATTTTCGAATCAGTTGAATTCCACAAAAATTTTGATTTGTCAAATATTTGGAAAAGTAAAATATAAGGGATGAAAATGTCAATCCCTGCCAAAGTTTTTAGAAGAGAAGTTTTGCAAGCTGTACTTAAAGATTAATAAGAAATATGGAAATAAAATGTTTTGTAAAATGAAATCATTATCTCTTGTTTTGTTCTCTTATGATTTTTTTTTGCCATTTGTTTGAAAGTACAATTCTTACGGGGCATTACAAACTTGCGATTTAATTGCAAGTCTATTTTCAGTCCCTTAATCAATCATATTGTCTTGTAATTAATTGTAAATATGTGATTGATTGCTGAACTGATTCTTACAACTTGGAGTATAATCTGATTTGCTACAGCTAAGATTGATCTATTGATTATAAAATTGCAACAGAATAATTGCGATTGATTGCAAATATTTTCTTGCAACACCCCCTTAGACTGTTTTCTTTATTCAAGATAATACAAACCTCTTCTTTCAGCCCTCTCTCCCTATTTCATCCTCATATCTTCTTTTTTTTAACCCTAACTAGGCCGGGCTTTTTTGGCTGTTCTGTGGCCACCGATCGCGCGAGCGCCGCAAAAATTTGCACGCTGGTAGTGTGCGATGTAATCTACAAGGCTGTATGGTTAAATTTTCCAAAATAATGAGATTTTATTTTATATGAATTAATTATGCTAATTTATGCATAAATCATACTTTTTGCTCTAATTCAATAAATAAAGCTCCTAGAATGCTAATTTGGGGTAAAAATATTCTTTGTAGCATTCTTAACAATCAATTTCTTATGTATTTTATTGTTTTATGAATTTCTTATGTATTTCCTTGTTTTTCAACCTTTTGTTTTTCTTTGTTTTTTTCACCAGATTTATAGCACAACCTTTTTGAAGCATAATTATGCTAAAATCAATTGATTTCAGCTGTTTAAAGCAAAAATAATCATATCTTTATGAATAAGATGAGAAAACTCAATTTGCATTTATCACGTTTTGGAACAATTTTTGGTCTGACATGCACTTACGAAATGTTGCGTAATTTCAGAACCACGTACCAGGGGGTCGCAAATTTGGTCTCAAAAGATGCGTGAGACTTGAAAGTATAAACTCTGTGAGTGGTGCGGTAAAAAAATTTCGCATGGCGAAATGATCGCAGAAAATGTTGAGGGGGCACGTACGTGCAGTCGCCGCTGGCTAACGTCAGCTTAATGGACGACGCCATATTGCCAGATTCAGGCAGATTTGGCCCGCGCCCTCACCGGCTAACGCTCGGCTAAAACTCGAACGCCATTCACCCATACACTAATTCCCCTTGATTACCGTTGTTAAAAACCTCTGTCAAATCTTTTCCAGCATTTTTATGAATTAGCGATTGATGTTTTTCCGTTTATCAAATATCCTTCATTATACACATATTTTTTTCATATTTATAACATTTTTATTTTAATCACAATTTCAGTCCAAACGCGGGTCAGTTTTTGTTAACCCACGTTGTTTGTGCATGCCCACGTATAGCCTTACGCGTATTGAAAGGAATGATGTTGGGTCGAAAAACAGAATTGTTATTGTTTGTTCCTTGTTTGTTGGGGATGAAACTATGATGGCGACCAGTCACGTTTGACTGTACCGCCAAATAGTTAAGATTAATTAATTAAGGTCAAGGTGAGATAAGAGAAATGAGCAAGGGGCATTGTGGTGGGGGGGGGGGAGAGAGAGAGAGGGGGGGGGTGGTTACGAGGGCCGAGTGGGGATACAGTTTCATCATGCAGTACAGGGCGTCGATGAACACTTTTATTTTTTTCTCCAAAATATGGAAAGTGACAGAATAATCAGAAAAAGGTTGATTGGTTCTGATTTTGAAAAAAAAACAGAATTTATCAAGATTGCTGTTATTTGATGCTTTTTCAATCAGTGCCCTAAACAGAACAGAATTAGACTTCTTTCATAATACCTACTGAACATATCCAGCTCTACAGCTCATGGTTGTAGAATTTAATTTAGTTTCTCTGATAAGTATAATTCTTTCAAACAAATCAAATTTTGATTAATCGTATTTCATTTATTTCACTCTTTTCTTTCGCCTCGTTTTTTTTTCTTCCAAAAAATCAGGGAGCTGAAAAATATGAGAGCTTGAACCTAAAGATATGGGGTAGCTATGACGTTGGAGGGGGCGCAGCCTCATGCACTTGCAGATCCAAATCAATTTTCATAGGGGACACTTAGAGTAGCCCCTACTTCTTTAATATTATTTTTACAAGCAAAAAGAAGTCAATGAAGACATCAGGCCACCGACAGCTGCCTCGTCAAAGGGGGGGGGGCGGTCGATTATTTTGAGTATTTTTTTTCATTTTGTCTTCAATAGGGGGGGTCAATTAATTCTATATACACTTCTATTGTCTTTATATATGGGGGGGGGGGGTCTGCTACTGAGCATGTTTTTAAAAGGGCTTAATAAGGGGCTTAATACAACAGAAATTGTACGATTTAACACAATAAAATGTATCATCGAGGTTAATACTAAATTAATACATAATTAATCATTGTTTTAATTGAAAATGAAAATAATAAAGGCACCCATAGATCTTAACATCTCATAAATACAGGCCTGAACCTGTATTGGAAGTTGAACAGGCATAAAGTATAAATTTTTAGCTATAGCTCATGCTTTGATCCCGCAACCAAATAATGTTATCATAAACTCTAGTAGATGTTATATCAGTCATGTCAGTGGCGTAACAAGTGAAAATAATTGAGGGTACTACAATATGGAGTATCAGGCAAAATTTATAAAATATACAGTTGCAAGCAAGCGACATAAGCATAATTTTGACTTTTGGTTACAAAAATCCAATTGAACAATTTCGCAAGATTCTCTTACCTTTTCCTTTTTTTTTTCTTGTTTGTGAATTTAATTTGGGGGCATGCAAGACCCGGCCCCCCCATACAGCACCACTCTTTGTTGTCACTGTCTAAAATTTGATTTAAACTTTGAGAATTTGAATTTCTTATCTAAGTAATCCAAAGGGATAAGACAAAAATATTTGCAGATTACTTATTTCAAAGTATTTTTACACCTTTAAGTCCCCAACTCTGCTCTAGCTGCACTGCACGTTGCCTAACGGCCTTCCACCAAAGGGCCAGGCCGACTCGCCCCGTGAGCAAGTGACCGCGTTCGCGTAAGTTCACCCGAAGCCATGACTAAATTCTGACCATAAACATCACCTAACTAATCACTCTCTGACAATATTTCAAAGTATCTTTTATTACAGTCGATCCTTTGGGCCATTAAACGATAATATTTCCAATGTTATCATGACAAACAATTTTAATGAGATAGTGGCATTGTAGAAAAAACAAATTTATAAGCACGAAAAATGGCACCAGATAAATCATCAAACATACAGCGCAGCGTTCGGGACTGGTGAGTGGTACGGCTCGCTTGGAGTTTTCGCCCCGACGAATTCGGCGAAAACGCTACCATTGCGCCGTGCGAATGTTCAATCTGCGGCTCTCAATCAGAGACTTGAATGTCTCTTTTTGCATTATCGAAAATGTATCATAGACTTTGTTTGATTTGTTTACAAGTAAGTTGCATATCCGTCGTGATAATTAGGAAAATCCATGATGTCTTCTTCTAATTCTGTAAAAATTACCTCTTCAAAGTGCCTGTGTCAGAAAATTGCCGGAAATCGTAAAAACTTGCCTAAAATGTCTCTTTTTGAAAGTTCATCCATGGTCTGGAAAAAAATGTTATACCTGTAATTTATGTAGACGTATACCGTAAACAAATACATCCTCGATCACTGAAATGAAGTGTTTGCTAAGCTTTTATATCTCAGACCGCGTTACCATGGCAACTTGGGAAAACCTTTATTTTTTAGTAATAAAATTCTGGTTTTAAGGGTCATTTTAGAGACATAAAACTAACCATATTTTGAAGTATTGGGTTTAAATTTCACATAAAACTGAATTATCTATGTTTATACTTTCGTATATGAATATTCATATTTCTTATAGAATCTTAGTTTTTGATTGGTCAATGTTTCAGTCATGGGTAATAACTGAGCGTAAAAAAATCTGAAAATGCGCATTTTATCGGCAACCAACAAGCAAGATGGCGGAACACATTAAGTTGGCGCTATGCACGTACGTGGGGGGGGGGGGTTGATTCAACCCCCCCCCCCCCCCGGTCAGTTTAGGGTTAAGGGCAGTCTCCCTCGCGTAGCACTTGTTTTCTATGTCCCTTGTTCCTTTTTTTTAAATTGGTAAAAAAGTTAATTTTTGCAGTAGGCCTATGAATTGAAAATTATTTGGTGCAATTATTATTTACCTTATAAATACAAAACATGTTACGAAAAAGGCACTTGAAAAACTTAAAGAATAATATGATATTTCAAAGATTACTAATAGGTATAATTATGTATAAGTAAAGCTTTTTAATATTATTTGTTTTGGTAAATGAATTCAAATAGAGCTTAAAATTTTATAAAAGCCCAGTTTTCAGCTCAGTATTCATTAAAATTCTGTGCTCGCATTATTTGATTGGTGAGATACATTGTGTTCATGATAACACTAGACTATTCAGAGTTGTACCATTTTCAGTTCAGCATTGGCAAATCTATTATTTAATAAAGTAGTATCCTGTTCATGTGTAGAGAAAACACTTAAAATGTCCCATTTTCAGATAAGAATGTCCAAAAAATAGTTCTCTTGCATTATTTTACTTTTAGAGAGGTATCTATACCTTCAGACAGCCCTAGTTTTGGGGACACCATAGGCATCGATTTCATGAGATCTCTGTCCATTTAGGGCCTTAGAATATCAAAAATGTTCAGCTCGCACTTCGCGCTCGCAATATTTTGATTAGGTGAGATACTTATCATGTTCATGATTAAAGTGACGACAAAAAGTGCTTCATTGCATATGCTATGTGCTCGCATTAGATGATGTTGATGTGATAAGTGCTCTTCATAAATTCCTGTCCCTGCTTGGGGTCAATATATACAAAAATTTCAGCTCGCATTGTTTAGTGAGACAGATACATAATGATGACAAAAATTGGCTTATATTGTCGCTGTTTTAGTGCTTGATTAAAAAAAAATATATTTGATCAGTGAGATGTATATCCTTTTAATGACACAGTCCTTCAAATGTCTTTATTAGGTCTGTATACCTGGCTATCGGAGCGCGCTTTTCATGCCCAAGTGCCTCAATTTTTTTTTTTGCTGATGCCCCCCCCCCCCATGCCGTGACCCACTGTAATCAGTACATCCATAAAATATACAATACATGCAGTCGTGGCCCCATTGCATAAAACTTACTATTATGGTAACTTTGCCATCCAATGGTAACTTCCCTGAAATCCTTGATTCTGATTGGCTAATTAGCATTGTTACCATGGTAGTTACCATTGGATGGAAAATTACTATAATGGTAACTTTTATACAACGGGGCCCATGCATGGTAGAGTAAATCCTTATTGGATGATTTGTTTCTGTCTGACAGTATGTCATCCTGGTCATGATAGATAAATTTTACAAATCTTAAATCGCATTGTTTAACTCTTTATCAGTCAAAGCATGTAACTCATAAACCAAATCAGGTTGGTAATGGTAATAAAACAATCGATAATGAAAAAATGCATTTTTTAAAAAAGTTATTATAAGCTTCAATAGCTACAAACTGGTCCGGAAATAAACCTGCAACGGTAGTATAACTCGGGTTAGTCCAGTTTGGTCCCTCGTGAATTGGAAGTATTTTTCTCTTTTTTTCTATATTTTCCCCTTTATCTTCTAATTTCCCTTTTCCATCCTACTTTCCCTTTTCATCTTCCATTCCTTTGAGGAAAAAAAGAGGAAAGAGGACATTAGTAGTATAAGTAGCAGTAATAATAACAACCGCAATAATAAATGAACGTTTTTAAGAATAAAAAAGGGTCAGTGAGCACTATATTTTATTATACACCTAGGCAGAGACTGTCCTTTTTAACTTACTTTCTTTGGGGTTTCTTTCTCACGTTTCTTCTCTTCCCCATATCCTTTTCCCCTTCTTTTGCTTCTATGTCGCTCTCTCGTTTCCTCCACTTATTTCCCCTTTACCTTGCTCTTCTCTCTCTCTCTCTCCCTCCTCTTTCCCTTCCTTTTCTTACCCTCTCCCTTTCCCTTCTGCTTATATTCTCTTTCAATTTTTACTCCCTTAAGTCTTTTTTTCCTCCTTTCTTCCTTTCCTTCATTTCTTCCTTCCCCTTCTTTTTTCCTTCTCCTTTTCTCCCCCTTCCATATTTTGTGTGTGTGGGGAGGGGGGGGGGGGGGGTCATCACTATCATCCGCGAGAATCGTCCAGAACGAGGATTCAAGGGCAGGCCGTTAAGACATGCACTCTTAGATGTTCCAGATTCGCACACCCCCTCCCCCCCCAAAAAAAAAAAAAAAATCATTTATTGTCGGAATAACTATGAGGTCGAATAAGCATTTTTTTTTTAATCTGCTTTTTTTTTTTGTATCTCAAGATAATTCATTGTCTCGTGATATGTTAGTACAGGACCTGTGCTGTCCAAAAGCTGAAAGGGATTAATCTACCCGTCAATATGGAGGGCTAACGAGCGAAGAGAGCTAGTAAAATTATTAATACAACAAAAAATATTTTGTAAGTGATAGATACTGACAATACATTTAGTAAATAAAACCATATTTCAACCTTTACCCTCTCATTTTCTTTAATATTCTCTTTTTTTCTTGGTCGAGGAACCCTTTTTAGGGGGGGGTGGCCCCAACACCCTACCCTCATACTGTACGCCAGTGATATATGCTTATCTTGTCTTTCTGTAAATATATGCCAGCTGTTGTCAAAGGTCAAGTTTTCTTATAGATTTGCTACAAATTATAGACAATCATAATTTAAATGATGCTACAATCATAATAAACACAAACAGGGGTCGATGATTATTTTACAAAACAATTAACTGAAAAACTCAATCAATTTCTGAGAGATTATAGGATTAAATTAAGCAAACTCCAGGAAGAGCGCAATTGAAGACAAGTTCACAATGACCTTTGGTTATCGAAGAAGATGTATTTCAAAGATAATTATTGTATAACTTTTGAATGTTCATTTCCAATATTTTGGGGGTTTGGGGCAAAAATTAAGAATATCACTCTGTGCGCGCCTCTCAAATTAATTTAAATAATAATTTCATTGCATTTTTACAGAGTTAAGCACTGGCGTACAGATCGGGAGCTCGGGAATTTGCCCCGCAAAACATTCCACGATCAGGAAAAACAAAGGGAAAAAGGAGTATTAAAAAAAAGAGGAAAGGCAAAAGGGTAAGATATGTTATTTTCCGAGTATTGTGTCAAAATCTATCACCAAGGTAAATTTTGCGTACCAGCGTGGATTGGTCATTAATTACAAAGTTATAAAAAAAAAATAACGATAATTTTGTTGAATATAAAAGTACATTCATTGGGCCGTAAGCTACGCACAAATGAAATAGTATTTGATTTGAAATTAGTACGAATAATAATCAAAATCCAATAATCTTTTTAAATATAAGATACATTTTGGTGAACCAACCAGATTTTTCACAAAAATCTGAAATGAAGGTTTATTCATATTGGCTACTTTCCGTGGACATGATGGAACAATTGATTTCGATCGGCTGCTTTGTTTACCGCCCGGCCCCTATATAGATTCCCACTTTTATTCATTCATTTATTTATTTATTTATCTATTTATGTATGTATTTATTCATTTATTTATTACGTATTATTTAAACATGGTAACCCCATCAGTAATCAAATAATGTTGTACTTGGAGGGCCCTATTATAACATAAAACAAAACAAAAACACAAGCATATATACAATACAAATCCTAAACATATACAGATGGAAATTTCAGGTATAAATCTATAACGGAAAATTGTGTCTGAAATTTAGAACAATTATATAACCCATGCAGAGCTGCAAGTAGAAAGTGATAGGGGAAATAAAGATAGAAGGTAAGGATGAGTTGAGGTAAAAAGAACACAGAGAGCTAAAGCGGAACAATAAGGCTCATCACCATACTTTTACACTATAATGTGATATTATATAACAATATTTGTTTGTTTGTTTGTTTTATTTCCGTATATAAAATAACAGATACAAAGTACATACAAATACATATAACATGGTATGATGAGGTCAATATTAAGATACAATAATAAAAGGTAAAAAAATAAAGTAAATTATACGGCTGGTAGTCCATATTCAGCTGCAATAATGCATTGCTGCTGGTCTTCCATGGAGCCAGTTTACTTACAAAAATGCTATGATTACCATAAAATAAAGAAAGTTGACCATCAGACATATAAGTGAAATCATTAAAAACAAAGACAAAATCATATAACCTACACCTACCCCCCTCCCCCCGGTACAAATCAGTGGTTTAATTTCATTTAGCACAGATATATTTCAAAAATGTATTTTTAAAAGAATTGAAAGTGGTGACATTACGCACGCACAAAGGGATTCTGTTGAATTCAGATGCAGCTCGGTAAGAGAAAGATCTTTTACAACTATTGGTTCTAGGTCTGGGTAAACATATATTATTTTCATTTCTAAGAGGGTAAGGAGTATCTTTTGTATGAAACAAATTTTTCATATATTCAGTGGACATGTTGTTACAAATCTTATACATGAATAATATCAAGTGAGTATACTGTCTCTTTTGAATAGTGTCCAAACCAAGAATAGAATGAATTTGAGAGGTTGAAGTGTGTGAATAGGGGTCAATTTTCAAGATTATTCTTCCAGCTCTATTTTGAATTTTTTGAAGTTGGTCAAGTAGAGATTTGTTTGCAGATTGATAGATAATGTCACCATAATCAAAATGAGGTAAAATTATTGACTTATATATTAACTTTAATTCTGACAAATTTACAAAATGCTTTAGCCGTGCAATATAACCAATCATTCTCCCCAGTTTTTTACATAAATAATTTACGTGATAGTCCCACTTCATGTTTTCATCCACAAAGACACCTAGATACTTAAAGCTATTCACTTGAGTCAGTAAATGACAGTCAATTTTTAGTTGTAAATGTTGTGACCTTTTAAGCATTTTAGGTGTTCCAATCAACATGCTTACAGTTTTATCATAGTTTATTTTCAAATTATTCCTGTTCATCCAGACAGATAGACTTTCCAGCTCCTTATTAAGGATGAGTTCGATAACTCTAATATCTTTATGTGAGAAATATATTACTGTGTCGTCAGCATAAAGGTGTACGGTGCACTCTTTAAATACAGAAATTATATCATCAATAAATAAAATGAACAGTAAGGGTCCAAGGAGAGATCCCTGGGGTACTCCCTTAAAAATGACCCTTTCTTCAGATAAAATTCCATTAATGGATGTACGTATTCTTCTATTAGTCAAATAACTTTTGAACCAATGCAATTCATCACCAGATATACCAATATTTTTAAGTTTGGATAGGAGAATTGCATGATCGACCAGGTCGAAAGCCTTTTGAAGGTCTATAAAAATAGCCCCTGTATACTGCCCATTGTCCATAGAATGAAACCAGTCATCCGTTACCTTAGCAAGAGCAGTAATGGTAGAGTGTTTCGGACGGAATCCAGATTGAAAAGCAGAAAGTAAAGAATGAGTTTGAATATAACGAAGCAATTGCTTTTGCACAATTTTTTCCATTAATTTAGACACACAGGGTAGAATCGATATCGGTCTATAGTTGTTAAATTCAAACTTATCACCTTTCTTGTGAATAGGAACAATTTTGGCTACTTTCCATTTCTCAGGTACAACACCATCACATAAAGATTTATTTATCAAGAAAGTAATAGGTTCGATTAAAACTGGAATTGATTCTTTGATTATATATACTGAAATACCATCTAGACCAACAGACTTTGTATTCTTCAAATTATGAACCTCTTTCAAGACATCGTTTTCAGAGACAGGCGAAAATTTAAAGTTTTCATGCAGAGTGGACGCTACATGATCATGGTGTACATTTGTTGACTCGTCAGCAATTTCCAACGCCACATTAGCAAAATGATTGTTAAAACCATTAGCCACTTCATCTGACATTACTTTGGGAAAAGTGCTATCAGACGAGTTGTTGTTTTTGCCCATAACGGATTTTAGTATTTTCCAAGAGTCATTTCTATTTGTTACATTTGATAATTTGTCACAATAATATTTACGTTTAGATTTCCGGATGACAAAAGTGACCTTATTTTTCAGAGTTTTATATAATTTCCATAAATCATTATCGTTTTTAGTTTTGGCCTTTCTTTTAGCTTTATCTCTTTCTTTCATTAAAGACAAGATCTCATTATTCATCCAAGGAGAAGATTTTTACGAATGCGCTTAGATTTTAAGGGCATATGTTTATTAACAACTTCTAATAGCATTATTTCCCACTTATTGACAGCGTCATTAATATCATCAAAATCTTTTATTATCCTCCAGTTTTGATTACGAATGTCATTTCTGAAAGACTCCAAATCAACATTTCTGGATTTTCTATACCTTACATAAGTTTCACCAGATGATAATTTTTGTTGGGATTTCCATATAAAAGAACTAATGTAATGATCACTCATCCCATTACATAACACACCGTGAGCTTTCACTTTATCCATGTTATTAGTTAACATGTGGTCAACAAGCGTAGAAGACGAATCTGTCACTCTGGTACATGAAGAGTCATTTATGAATTTTAGCGAGTAAACAGTATTAATTTGGTCAAAGATCTTGGTGTTTCCATAAAATGGTTTTTTTCGTAATATCGCAGTTAATATCACCCATGACAATAATGTCACAATCAAAACTACAAGCAAATTCTAAAAATTGTTCATATTGATGAAATACCTCAATTCTACTATTAGGCGGCCTGTACAAATTAAAGAATAATAACGGTTTAGTGTTTTTTAAGTGGATCCGTAAACATATTGCCTCTAACCCAGAAAGAGAATTATGATTAATCAACTCAACATGCAAAGATTCGTGCACATAAACTGCCACCCCGCCTCCGTTCCTATCACGGTCCGCACGAATGATAGAGTAATGAGGTATTTCAACTTCACTATCTACAATGGAGCTATCCAATCTAGTTTCGTTTAAAGCAAAAACGTGTATGTCATTTACATTCAAAATATGTTTAATTTCATCGTAATTTTTCAGAAGGCTGGCTACATTCAGGTGAACAAACTTAATACCTTTATCAGACATCTGATCATATTTCAAACAAACGTTATCTTTCTTTTTACGATGATGTGTATTACTTTCATTTTCATTATATGCTTCAATGATTTCTTCTATAAAACATGGTAGATGCTTGAAAATACATATAGTACACTCCCAGTTGAAAAAGACCATTGAAGTATCATTATACACCTTAACTGGAATCCGTGCGCAAGATATGTGTACCCATTTACAACACGTAGTGCATTTAAGTGCTTTATGATTTGAATTTACATTTTTGTTACAAAGAACACAAGGAAATTGTACCATTACCCCCAACAAGTATATGCAATAACAATAAAAAAGTAAATGAATAAATAAATACAATATACATAAAAGTTTGTTCAAAAGTACCAAAGAATTAACCGAAACAGTAACCCAAAGGTCTGTGTGGTAACAAACGGCTACGTTTAGAATATTACAAAATGGTTCCTCAACAGTTCATAGAACAACACCACTTCATCACTTCATTAGGCAAACCCAAAAGGTATATACTAAATACGTTACAGTCAGTGTTCTTTCAGAGAAGATCAGATTAGAAGCTGAAATCAGTAATTGTTTACGCGCGATCAACTATAATCCTGGGTGTGAAGGATAATCCTGCATAGTACGTCGGACAAGCTTAAAAGTTAAAAAGAAAAGTTCAATGGTAACAAGGTAAATCCGAGATCAGGGTCGACTTCTATAAAATAAAGTAGTTTGACCGCGACAACCTATAATGAACAATATCTATCAATTGATGAACATACTAGATTAGATTTAGATTTTAGATTTTATTGACTCTATCGATCCACTTCAGGGTATGAGAGTAAAACTCATTTACAGTACAGAATGAATATCTGAGATAAATATAAGGTTACAAAAAAAACATAGATGTGATTTATACAGGTACATATTTACATCTGTTAATAAAATGGTAAGCAGAAGTTCAAAGTAATGGATATCTATACTATACTAAGAACAATATCTACAAGTTTAAAATATCACTCGTCTGTCTACCACTATACCTGGGTATAAGACTATATGCTTGCAGGAATAATAATAATAATAAAGGTATATTTACCCAGGGTAGCCACTTCAGTTTCGAAAACTGTTCTACCAGCGGGCCCTGCTATTATTATTACCCCGGCTTTAGCTGAGCTGCCTAGGCGCTCAAGCATTCAAGGAATTTCTTCCTACCGGGTACCCATTCACCTCACCTGGGTTGAGTGCAGCACAATGTGGATGAGTTTCTTGCTGAAGGAAATTACGCCATGGCTGGGATTCGAACCCACGACCCTCTGTTTCAAAGTCAGAAGACTAATCCACTGGGCCACAACGCTCCACTCAATGTGATTATTCTTTTCAGTCTTGGCATGCAGAAACTAGCTAGTAGTGAAAATTGCTTGATACCAGATCTACTATCGATAACTTTTCCATGTGAAATGTGCTAGGGCGCTATACTTACAACAAACTGACGATCTAATTTATAACTCTCTTCCTCTCTTGATAAAGGGACAGACAAAGATTCAAATACCCGGGCAAAACGATGTGTACTAAAATAGGATTATGTGAATCCACGTTATTTGATAACAACATGACTGGTCAATAGAAATAGAGTCATTAGAAAGTCTGTCTGTTGGCTAAATTACCTGACTGACCAATCAAGATTACAATTCATGTCACCATTTTCTAATGAATAAAATAAATAAAGCTTCTTTTTGTAAACAGCGGAGTATAATTGCCCTTTGTTTCATGTATGTTGGGCTGTATTTAGTTCAAGGTCAAGTCCAACCAAGAAAGAAGATGATTTGAATCACTAGAGAAAAATCAAACAAGCATAACACTAAAAATATCATCAAAATCGGATGTAAAATAAGAAAGTAATGACCTTTTAAAATTTTCGCTTATTTATCACAAAACAGTTATATGCACAACTCAGTGATATGCAAATGAGGGTGTCCATGATGCCACTCATTCTCTATTTCTTTTGTATTTTAATGTTTGAATTATACAATATTTCAATATTTACAGATTTGAAAGTAAGGACCCTTTTGATTGAGCCACAATAATCATATTAAAAATGGTAATTCCCTACGTTAAGGAGAGAATAGGACTTTAATTGTTTCACATGACAATGAGGAGAAAATTTAAATATTTCATAATTCATAATTATAATAAATACTAGGTATAGTGATCGGGTAATGTCATCGGTCCCCTCATGAGCGTACCAACCAAGATGTGCATATAACTGTTTTGGGAAATTCATTTCAATAAATTGGATATACCGGTACGTAAATATGGAAACTTTTCTCAATGTTTTTCTTTGAGGGCTTGCATGCCTCTTGGCAACAGTATCGAATTTACTTCTACGAGTCCTGGCCCATATGGAAAACCATTCTTTCACTCTCTTCTTCTTTACTGTCATTTTACTTATTTATATTTAATTAATCAAATTGTATTTTTGTATTTACATTCTACGATTTGTATGTTTTATGGCAAAATAAAAGAATAAATAAAAAATAGTGTCAAGCGAAATTTTAAAATATCATAACTTTCTTACTTTTACATCCGATTTGATGAAATTTTCAATATTATGCTTGTTCAATTTTTTTCTCATTTTATTCGAATCAACTTTTTATTGCTGGGTTGGACTTGCCCTTTAATTGCTCAGATTTGGGTCGTTCGGTACAGGTCGTATCTTCATCTCACTTGTCTTGGCCCTGCGATTCGGCAGCGATGTCCATACCACCCCGAACGCATAATGCATATTACCATTAAGATTGCTTGAAGCGCATCGATGGGAAGGAGTAATATACCACCAACCTGCCCTGAAAGACCTCGCGCAAGCTTTTCCCATGTCAGGAGTGCGAAAAATCTTCCCATTGTGCAACCCAAGAGCATCACCTGTGACGAACAGAAGGGGGGGGGGGATAAGAAGAAAGAAAAAAAAGAGGAAGCAAGTGTGAATGAAAATATGATAAAAGCACAAAATTTGAATTGAATGAATAAAATATATCAATGAAATAAGTAAAAATATGATTGCTTATAGCTCCGTTGTTTGTTTAATTATTCATGATTTCAAAAAGCAAGGAGTGGACTGTGGATTCAGATTAATGTCTATCGTCTATCGTGTGTGTTTGTGTGGGGGGGGGGTCCTGTACAAAAATAGACTTACGCCACGGCCAGTACATGCAAACATTTTACACAACTTGCTTGATTAAGATAACTCTGAAGATAGTGAAGACTTTTTTTAATCACCTGCATTACCCGAATAGCCGCGGACAGTCAGTTTGTAGCCAAGTGTTTCATTATCAATTCGAAAGACAGCGTAATTGGCATATTTGGTATTTCCCTCGAATTCTTCCATATCAACCCGCAGTTCGCAATTCCTCTGATTCGATAGTTGATGAATCATGTCGTTACCTAGCCAGTGATCCGAAGAGATACTTCCAAAGCCGATCTTGTAATCAGACCAGCTTCTACCGAAGTCGAGAGAGCCATCACTTTTACGTTGAAAAACCTATTGCATTCGGGAAAGGAACAAAGAAGAATACATGTATGTGTATTTCTGAACAAATCATGACCTATTCTGCCTCTATCTGAACGTGTTGGATGTTTTTTTTCCTATTTGGTTTCCTTTTTAATGCAATGCAATTTTTCCTTTTATTTCATTGGTTATGTGTCATGTACGACAGCAGCGTAATAATAAGCAAAAAGTTTTGATGCCGCCAGACATGGCATACGGTGCAAACATCTCTAAAAATCTGAGATAGAGCAAAGCGACCTTGCAAAAATGTTGACCGTTTTGATACAAAATAATATGGAATTTTGCGCTATATTTTGTCATAATATTTAGGGAATAATTTCATATTTCTCTCTTTTCCATTTCTTTTTCTCAATAACTTGTCAAAATTTGTATGAAAATTTAGATAGGCCTATTTGCTTGCTTTGCTCGCTCGCAGCTTAGTAGCAATTTTCCCCATACGCCATGTCTGCCCCCTCAAACGTATGATCATTACGCTAAGGAAGTAGGCCTACGGTGATTTATACCTCGGTCACATTTTGTTCTACGGCGGCGTACGGCGAGTCGAAAACAGTCGTTTTAACACTTTTTGTACCAGCTAAATGTAGGTGGTTTGAATAAAAGTGAATAAAACGGCTGTTTTTCGACTCGCCGTACGGCCGCCGTAGAGCAAATGTGACCGAGGTATTACTCACTGTCCAATTGCCCCCATCGGTCTCCATGTCACAATAAACGTTGGTATGCTTCCCAGGGTAGATGGCATAGACACCACTGACGTTTGCCCCACGAGCCTGGATGTCAGCACAGTCGATTGGTCGCCCAGGAACCACCGAAGGTGACATGCTCTCATCTTTAATTAAAGTAATAAAAATATACCTTTTTTATTTCACCATTTAAGGGCGATTCCATGCTAGAAAAATCAGTCATTTTCACAACACTTTTCAACCTGCTGTCCAAACAAACGAGGTTTGTGGTAATATTAAAGTACTATTTTATAAGGGGTCAGGACTCCAGGCATGAATGTCTCAGCTAAAAGACTATAAATTGTTGTCAAATGTACGACACATCGCCCTAAACTAGATGTTGGTGTCATACACAACCATTAAAATAATAATAATTGATTGAATTGTATTTTTTTTTACTTTTGGACTCCTGCTATTTACAAGCTTTTTTAAGAAAAAGCTTTCTACAGGTGTTCAATTTTCCATTTATTTCTCTCACTTACAATATTAATCTTTTATATATACATGTATATTTCAACTATACATATTTTGATGTTTTTTAATGGAAAAGAATAAATGAATTGAAAAATTGAATTGAATTGAAATGTCAATATAAGGGAGTTTCAGTTCAGATTCAAGAACACAATAAATGTATTGAAAATTAGGCTGTCAAAATGACAAAAACAGGCAGGAGCCGGGCTTTGTCGAAATCGGTAAATCGGAACAGCAGTTTCGAAAAAAAAATCGAATATAGCTACTTAGAAACCAGTTCAGGAGATGGTGATTAGGACGCTAGCTAGCGGTGATTTCCTAAACTGGTTTGAGGGAAACCATTTCAAGAAAGTACACTGAGAACGGGGTTTGACTTTACTACACTGACCAACTTCACAAGTTTTCCGCTGAACAGGGAAAGACACTCTCCCATGCTTTCCGTAAGAACGTTTGTCATCGACACGGTACGACATCTTTTGAGGAACTTCTTTCCCGTCCTTCATGACCGGCTCACAGTTCCCATTGATATCAACGCCACGCTGTTTCTGCGATTGGTCAGCAGATGCCCAACCTGTGAATGATAGAAGAACACTAAATGGTACAAGAGCCAATGTCTGATTACTTAATAAAAAAAAATCATGTCGTTTGTTTTTGTTGATAGTTCCCGGAACTTAATAAGGTTTCTAGCCAAAGTAGGCAGAATATGCCATCGACAATAAGAAGCCATGCATATACTCTTCTCTTACAGCACTTCATCTGTCCAGTTGGTCTCCTGTCTTGTCAATTCCGAAGTTGAAGATTCGAAACTTAGTTCCTGTTGCGTGTGTTTTTCGATGTCCAAATGTTTTTGTTTGTTTGTTTTTTGCCAATCCTGGAGAAGACATCATTTCAATTCCTTGATGGGGTCATCACTGACGCTGTGGTAGTGGTGGTGGTGATGATCCTCATCACTTAACATTTTGTTGGTATTCAGCTCTGTACCAGCTGATGATGTCTCAAAGAGATTGGTCTTGTTCTGTGTGTCCCTGATTGTACTTGTGTGACAGGAGCGTCAGTTCTTCGACGAGCGTTGTCCAGAGAATCTACTGAATGCCGTTACCCCTGTCTGCTATGGTGGTCTTCATGATCCATTTTATTACGAGGAAGAGAAACGGCAAAGGCAAGCATCCTTGAGGAACTCCCGTCTTCGCCCTGAAGTTTTTTAACAGCTTGCCAGATAGAAAAAATCTTGGATCTCATTTAATTCAATTCAGTTTATTTTCTTCATGTGTCTATCATAAAGCACATTGAAATTCGTCTTGGTCACACATTTAGATCATGGCCCTGGCATTTTCCCATGGGT
This sequence comes from Lytechinus pictus, assembly GCF_037042905.1. NCBI lineage: Eukaryota > Metazoa > Echinodermata > Echinoidea > Temnopleuroida > Toxopneustidae > Lytechinus > Lytechinus pictus. The sequence goes on from NC_087246.1 coordinate 50,791,153, forward strand.
GCTGCTTGTATTATTTTCCATTGGCAGCACCCCCCCCCCCCCTGGAATTCTGGTAGGTGTGTCAAATTGGAGAAATGTATCGAAAGTGGCCGGCATTTTTTAGTTGAAACCTTTGAAAACTCCGACATGTTCCACGTGTTTCACTCAACCCAATCATATATACGGCCAAAGATCATTTGAAGTAACAGTTCCACTGGAAGAAAATTTATCCTTAAAATAAAAGAAGTTCATGCAGCAGAGTCTCGAGAACACCTGTAATCTTACCAGATTGCGTAATCTTACAGGAAATTTGTATTCGGTGTATGGAACCTTACAAATTACCTTTAATAAAACACCCTTTTCCCCTTTTAAACAGACCTGTTCTGTTAAATTGCAGAAAAATTCCTGTTTTATGAATTTACAGAATGATTCTGTTATTTTTTTTTATCTTTGCAGTTTTTATTCGTCACAAAAACAATCAAAGTATACAAAACATATGGTTGCACTTCAAACAGAACATTGATACAAACTGGGTATAAGTACATACAACATATCCTAAAAAATATTGTGAACTCAGAATAATTTACAAGTAACTTGTACCCTAGTCCTGCCGACAGGACGATCCATTAAAACCGAAAAAGAAAAAGGGGTACGGTAATACCCGTCGGTTAACTGTCGTCCTGGCGGCATCGCCGGGGTATAGCGCAACCCCAAAAATATGACATTTTAATTTATTAACATGAACGAAAGTATGACATAAAAAACACCACTACAACATGAACAGAAGATAAATCAAACTCACAAAGACGATTAACACAAAATACTCATCTACAGTGGTTACAATTTATGCAATGGAAAAAAAATTGTTTATGTTTTGCATTTTACATTGTGTTTATTGAGTTTGTTTTTCTTTTTTGCAATAATTTCCTCAGTAACTTTATAAGATAAAAGATAATAATTAAATTGTTTCAAACTAGGGAGAGTCTCTTGGTATTTACATCGCAAAATGAATTGCTTACCAAGTAAAATTAGAAAATTAAATGCTAAGGTGGATTGACTTAATGGTTCTAGTAATCCAAATAAAATAGTATTTCGTTAAAGGAAATAATTAGGATTAAAATCAGTCACTCTCATACGCAACGCATTCCAAAAGGATGCTATTTTAGGGCATGCAAAAAACAAATGATCCAAAGTCTCGGGTGTCGCATTGCAAAAAGAGCATAATGCATTGGTTTTCTTTCCTATTTTTGTGAGCCATTCATTTGTAGGTATTAAGTTGTTTAAAATTTTATAGTGTGTGATTCGAAGTCTGGTGTCAATAGTGATTCGTAATGGAAGAGTGAACAATTTGGAAGTCTGTTGCCTATCGATGTTGTAAAGTTGATTAAAACGTGTAAACACCTTGGAGGTTTCGGAGTTATTAATATTTAAAAAAGTGCGATAAAATTGCTTAGTCGATATATTCTGAATTTGTCTAAATGCAGATTCACAGAAAAGAGAAGGGAAATCCCCAGGTTCTTTTACAAGATGATGGTAGTTTTGTTGTAAAAAGAAAACTTTCCATTTTCCTGGCATTATTTTATAGCAATCTAACAATTCAAAATACTCCGTAAACTTTAACCCCTTTTCTTTCGCTTCCCTCCAGCGTAGTGGGCGTCCAAATTCATCTAACATATCAGTAATTTTAGTGAATCCCTTTTCTTTTATGTTTGGTTTATAAATAGATTTTCCTTTAAATGTGATATATTGATTGTTCCATATAAACTCATTGGTAATATCTATTTTCCTTTCCAATAAACACCATGTTTGTAAAATGTCCAACAACCAATTTGACACTTCAATATTCAAATATTTCATATCAAAATTACAATAAAAAATGTATTCTCCACCGACAAGTGACAACAATTCTATACATATATCTTTCCAGCCCTTCGAAGTTGAGGAGAAAAGTCTCGAAACCCATTTAATTTTCTGAGCTTGAATTCTGTTATTGCTTTCTGCAAAATCTTCTCCTTTTTTCTGTAAAATCAGGGGTTTTTTACAGTGTATATATATATATATATCAGCTGAATTCAGAAAGAGGTGTAATTGCGCCTTTTGACTTCGTACTTACCTTTGTTGAGCTGAGAAATAACAAGGACGATAACGAAAACACTTATACATCTACAAAGAGCCATAGCTACATTGTAGTGGGAGGTACGGATGGCAATTAATCCTGAAATAACAGCGGCAGAAGTTCTGTTGTGTCCTCACTTGCCTGTCGTACCTATTGGAGAAGGTGGACGATTTCATAAAAAGTTACGATTATGGTAATCAGGCCTCTATGGTAACTATACTATCTGGGATAGTAGATTTTGACTGGCTGTTCAGCTTTGTAACCCCCGGTAGTTAGATAGGCAATCCAAGTACGTGACGTGTCCAAGGTGGTGCCCTGTTAAAGTATATGGGAATTACTAAACCTAGTTGTTCATGCTGGCAATAAACAGAATGTTCGTTTTTACTTACCTTTTCGATTGGCAATTAAATCATGGGTAATGGAAAGTGTATCTGGCATATTCTGCAGTGTTACATGTTCATACAAGAAGAATTGAAAGAGAAATTCCATGCATTCATTTAGTAAGGGTTTTTTTTTTCTCTAAGGATAATTTGAGTAGAGAATATTCCAGAATGTCTCAGATAAGCTTTGCTATATTACGCATATTCAATGAGGCAGAGTAATGTCTGGTATTTTGGTAATATACAATGATTCTTGGCAGACAATAGAGACTGCTAGTGAGGAAAAGGTACAGTAGGATTAGCTATGTTGCTTACATTGTTAATTTCACTGTGGTCATTCAAGAGTCTTCTAGAACATGTAGAATTTAACTGCTCTAGAAAGAAGCAGAATGTTCATTTTAAAGAAAATACTAGAAGCTTCTAGAATTGTGTAAATTTGTATATATAAGCTGGCAGTTTCTTCAAGGATTATCATATCAGATCGAAAGTTTCAGGCTAGATTTCATGTCAGAGCATAATGTATCTTCACATGGAATACATCATTAACTTCTGTGGAAATATTTGCTCACCATCAATGAACTGTTGCAATTATTTTGAGGAAGGAATTCTCAGTTCTCATCATGATTATGAACCTGTTCTAAAGAACATTTTTCGACCCATAGATTGCTGAAATCGACTGTTTTTCATCATCAACTTCGTCTTCACGGACATTTCAACAAGTGCCTGTAATTATCCATCGCCTTTCAACATCACTTTCGTCATCACCAGCATTGTGGACTTTAATCTAAGGAATCATTGCCACCCAATTTGGATATTTTGATTTAATACAGAATTAACCAGAACTGACTCTTAAAATAATGTAAGATAATTCATTATTTTGTTTTAATACTTTGTTACCTATCCTGTGTAAATAAATAAGAAAAAGTTAAATTCTTTAACTGAAATGTCTTTGATTATTTGTTTAATTATTTGTTCAATTATTGTAACAGCAGGTAGGCCTCCATTACACATGTCCGACAATGAAATAACAAACGCCTCTGTTTCATCTATATTTTGTTTTGTTTTGAATATGCACTACAATAATCCAAGTACTAAGCGTGTGGATCAGTGATTATTAATTAATTTTCATGAAAACGTTATAATGCCATATTTCAAGATTTTAACCTTGGTTAGAATTTAATGTAGACGACACCGTCGCCGCCGCCATTATCTCGTTTGTGATATGCAGACTATACACGAGACCATGCAAAAAATTAAAATCTTCCTTTGATAGGTCTCAATAGCGAAATACGATTTAAAAGGATTTTTAGGAGCCATAAAATAAGCAAATTGAACAAAGGCGTAACGGAGGGACACGGACAGACACGCCCTTCCTCTACATAAAACTCACTCTCCAATACAGCTGATAGCATTCAATATCAAGATGGTAAGATAATGATGGTTTCGTTTCGACTCATCTTTCAAAGTTTCTCCAAACTGATACCCATGCAGTGCATATCCTTTCTCGCTATGGAAACACCAACAACACTCTAAAAACTATTGGGTAAAAGTGCTCCATGAGGGTAATTATGTGTCCAACCAATATTGGGCATTTCTTTTGGGGCATTTTTATTTATCCAGTGTGATGAAAATTTTGCCCATTCTAAAGTAATGTTTTAACCTCGCTGGACAATATGCTTCCCGCATTTGGTAAAATACGGCCCCAAATTGGTTGGACACATGATTACCCTCGTGCCGGTTAAAATTTTACCCAATATTTTACAGTGTACTATCAGCCAACCACATTGGAGGATTTCAGTAGCTTTTAACTGCAAAGTTGTTATTTTAAGTTGTATATAACAGGCCCCAAATGCAAAAGTCAAACAAAAGTTGTATCATCGTGAATGACTGAATGTATGTAGAATATGAGTAGAAACAACATGAGTTTCCATGTAATCAAAGCTGGGATGCTTCGGGCCCCCTTAACAAAAATAAAAAACATACAAACAAACAAATAAACAAACGTGAAAATATATGGTATTCTAATTGTCTTATTACTCTCCAAAGTAAACGGGAATTTTTGTAAGTGTGTTTGTGGGTGAGTGGGTATGTGTGGGAGGTGGGGAGGATCGGCCAAATAATATAAAATAAGTTGAATAACAATACGTTTATACTGTGTTTTATATTTCTAATTATATTCCGCACAGTCAGAATCTAAATTATTAGGGATTGGTCATGTTTTGTGTTTATTTACATTGCTTATTGAGTACTCAAAACTGTCACAAGAACATGGAACATGATCTAAACATAGGTTCTAAGGTGCAAGTCAGCTGTACAGGATCACCGGTGACTCGTAACTTTCGAACAACTTAATGAAACATCCACCAGGTGCCCTTTTTTTACCTAAAGGTAACAAGTTGCAATTTTTTCAGTGTGAATGATGTGATGAGACCATGAAATTAACCAACAATCTCTGCCGCGAAAGTGTAATACTTTTTGTTTGATATATATAATAGAAACATGTGTACGAAACATCACAGTTTGGATATATTTGAAAACAAGATGCAACAGGCATGGCATGTTTATCTTCACTTTTTTCAGAATGTTGTTTCTCGTTTCCTCACTCGCTTTAATGTAGCAAACGTGCTCAGCAAGCGAGATAAAATATTTTTATAGATTTTAACACCAAGAAGAGCTTTTAATTTTTTGTTTATTGCTCACTGCGTATAGATTCATGACGGTTCATGAAATAAACCAAAACAGCAAGCAAGGTGCACTCTAAGAAAAGGAGTTTACCCAATATTAAGTAAAATGAGAACATGCATGTTGAATATTTTGTAAATTTTACGCAATGTTGCGTTGAAATAGCCCAATAAGGGGTTAAAAAAATAACCAGCAAACATGCATGTTCCCTTTCTACCCGATATTGGGCAAAACTTTACTCAGTTTTTAGAGTGTGAAGAGTGGTTACTAACACGTTTTTGACCCTTTTCACCTCTTTCCCTCACTTATCAGTTTCGTTCAGCTTTAAATATTCATTTCTTCACATTTCCTCCAAAATAAGTTTGAAAAATAAAGAAGTGGCGTACGATGCAATATCAAAGATAGTTATGATATTGATGATGATAACAATTATGATGATAATAATAACATTTAGTTACCCACTTCAGTTATAGTAAACGGCTCTACCAGCGGGCTCTGTATAACATGATGTATTATTATTACCCGCCTAGCAAGAAGGCAGAAGGTCCGATTTTTTTTAATAAATCTTTTGTACGACTCGGTCTGGGATCGAACCCACGACCTCCCCTTTATGAGGCTGGCGCTCTACCACCGAACTACCATGCCCGGTTTTGATCAGATCAGAGTAAAAAGATCAACTGATTAGTTTTTTTTTTTTAATGCATGCCTGACATGCTTTCTGCTGGCGGCTTTGGACCTTGTTCAAAGGATTTTGTTTGCTGCTACTCCATCTCATTTTAAACCTTGTCTTAACAAAGGTTAATTTTTTGGAAATGTCTTTTGGATCGAACCCACGACCTCCCCTTTATGAGGCTGGCGCTCTACCACCGAACTACCATGCCCGGTTTTGATCAGATCAGAGTAAAAAGATCAACTGATTAGTGTTTTTTTTTAATGCATGCCTGACATGCTTTCTGCTGGCGGCTTTGGACCTTGTTCAAAGGATTTTGTTTGCTGCTACTCCATCTCATTTTAAACCTTGTCTTAACAAAGGTTAATTTTTTGGAAATGTCTCTTGGAAATGTCAAAACTTTAAAAGTATATGGATCTAGTTCATGAAACTTCACATCCTATAGTTTCAAGTCACATTACCAAGGTAAAAAGTCATTTAAGTTAAATGAACATGATGAACTTAGGCCATATTGGGGGTATTTGTTGAATTGCCATTATAACTTCGAAAGTTTATATATCATGAAATGTGGACATATAGCGGTAATTAGGTATCGCTGATCATCTCACACAAGTCTTAGGTCACATGATCAAGGTCGAATGTCATGAACATAGTATTTTATTATCATGTGAATGGTGTTTTGGTGAATAATTACTAAGTCTTTTTCAAAAATCAGCACTGCTACTACACAGTAAAAAAGGTAGCACGTTACTTAAGCCTGTCACTCTATAACAACAAGTTGTTTATTTTTTTGTAATTGTTTAAACCTTTTAAACAACTTGTTTGAAAATTTTAAACAGTTATTTAAAAAGTTTAAACAGTAGTTGTTAGATAGTTGTTATAGTGACGGGCTTAAACATCGTGCTAAAAATGTTAAACAACGTTTTTACAGTGTATATTGAATCGGGTAATGTAGGCGAGACTGCCAGATCGAGGCACCCCACTTGTTTCTTAGATTGAGAACAAGTAAACAGTCAAGTCGAATACTCTCATCTCTTGTAATCTGGATAATTCAAATACATTTCGGAGATTTCTAATTTTTAAGGATTAATATAACGTTTATCATTAACTAGATAGGTATATAACTTTATAACATGGGCCTGCATTTTGCATGGTCACTGCCCCCCCCCCCCCCCCTCACGGCTCAGCCGCCATTTTAAAAACCGTTCTCGTTCCGCGCGGCCCCTGAAAAGCATACAGATATTGGTCTAGTTACAGTAAGTTAAACGGTCTGAATAAATAATTTGCCAAACATAATTACCTCATTTCTTATTTGTTCTTGTTAAATGCACTTTTTGTGCATACATTATTCAATAAAACGGTAGCTGACTGGTCGCATTTGAACTTTAGGCATACTTTTAAAAATCCCAAGGCTTACGTGTACAAGAGATTCACACACTCTCACATAAGTTTCAATTCGTTTCATTTCCATATCACCAAAATAGGCCTATAACCAGTGGCGTAACAGGCGGGGGGGCAGGGGGGCAAGCTGCCCTCCTGGCGGATTTCACCGGGAAAATGAAAAAAAACGGTAAAAAGAGAAAAGGGAGTAAGAGAGAAAAGGAAAGAAAGAAAGAAAAAGAGGAAAGGGAAAAAAGGAAAGGGAAAGGGAAAAATGAAAAGAAAGGGAAAGAAAGGAAGAACATAAATAGGGAAAATAAAAGGTTAGCGGGAAAAGGAATGAAAGAAGAACATGTGAGGAAGTACAAATATCCTGAAATACTACTACATTGGCATGATTATAGCAAGAGAGGGGTATAAAATCAAAAGATATGACTCAATGGCACGGGCAAGAATGGCGGGAAAATGGGAGAAAGAGGCAGAAAGAAACAGAAAATGAAGAGGATTAAAAAATTTAAAGAACGGGAAGAAAGGTGGATGGCGTCTATTATAAGCTTGCTAAATTTTATGCAATAATGGTCGCAATCAGGACAAAAAATCCCGGGAAAAATCCTTAGCCAAAGTAGGGTTAGCCAAGGGCTAGTTATATCGATCCTCCGATATTATGTCCTGACCTATAAGTAAAGCTTTGCGCTGGCTAGATTTAGTGTAAAAGCCTGTTTACTTTGGCTAAATGGCCAAAGCTACTATCACATGAGTAGAATTTAATTTCATAATCATTTTTAAAGGCCAATTTTTTTTGGGCTCGCTTCGCTCGCTGGCGACTTTTACAAATTTTTCCACATTCGCTATGTTGTGCTGCCTCAAAATATGTCGTTTATTATCCGCAACTACGTTGAAGTTAATATGTGTTGTGTATGTATATTCCCGCGATTTGATAAAACATTAGTCATCTGCAATTTTTAAAAATATCACGAGGTTCCGGGGGCTCCGCCCCAGAACAGTGGCGGCACCAAGGGGGAGGCAAGGGGGGCATTTGCCCCCCAGTGAGTTGGCCCCAACCCGAAATTTTGAAAAAAAAGTATAGTAAATGTTGGCATAAACTTCCTACTAAAGCTGCAAAGTGCCCCAAAACAGCTTTTTCGTTCCTTAAATTTTGAAAATTTTCTCATCCATTCACTGTTAGCTCGCAATAATTTTTGTCACTAACGTAAATCTTTCAGGTACTGTATACAAAATTTTAAAAAGTCGCCCGCGCTGTACACGCTCGCAGTATAGCTGTTGACTGAGATAAGTAAATTATCTGTTCAAATGGTGCTTAAAATCCAATGTTCAGGTCAGGTTCAGGTATGCTTCTCGCGATTAAAGTTTTCATAATTCGTTTTAGCGAGATACGCATCCTGGGTATTCATAATTTTCATAAATAAAAAAATGTCAGCGCTCGCATCAAATATTTAATTAGATAGCCATCCAGTTCATGATTACAAAAGTGCTTATAGAACGTCCAGTTATCATCTCAGGATGTCAAAAAAAAATCAGCTCGCGCTTCGCGCTCGCATTATTTATTTGGTGAGTTATCATTTTCATAACCCAATGCAAACATCTAGCTCTTAACAGGTCCCTTTTCAAGTCAGTAGGGTCTACATTTGAAAAATAGCTCGCGCTTCTTGCTCGATTTGTATAAATAGGAAGAATATTTGTGTGTCGACCCGCCCCCAAATGTTCTTTTTCCTCCCCCGAGGTTAAAAATCCTAGGGGCCATTGCCCCGGACCCGATCCGCCTAGCACTGGCCCCCAAAAGTTCTACAACCGAAAACTAATAGGAAAGATGAAACTAAAAAAAGAAAAAGAAAGGAAGGTGTTAGATATGTTATTTTCTGAATATATAGACGGGTCAATATATGGTTTGACCCGGAACAAATTGCAACAAATGATTTTTCAACTGTTTCTGGCAGTATTTGACCTCAGGAATAACATACTAAAAATCTACCAAAATCCGCATCCGGGAAAGTGGTTATTTTCAAGATGGCGTCCAAGATGGCCGCCATTCACTAAAAATGGATATAACTCACTCATTATCCACCCTAGAATCCTATTTGGGTTCATATTCCATGGTCCAATGGGTAAACGAATTTATTTAGACAAGTTAGAGTGAATATTAGCACTCCAAGGTACCAGGAAAATTCAAGATGGCGCCCAAATTGGCTGCCGTAGTCTAAAAAATCCACAATTCATCTATTACTTACTTAAGTGGCTTTAATTTGGTTTCCATTCGATTGTTTTAATGGTGAAGTAGTACATCGGGACAAGTTACAAGGACAGCCAGTGGTCTGGTGTGTCCATAAATACAAGATGGCTTCCAAAAATATTGAGTTTAAAATGGCTGTTTATCCTTAAAATGGGCATAGCTCATATCACATCTACCTGAGAGATATGATTTTGGTGTCTAGACCATGGTTTCAATGGTCAAATAATACATTGTGACAAGTTACAAGGACAGTCAGTGGTCCGCTGTGTCCAAAAATACAAGATGGCTTCCAAAAATTGAGTTTAAAATGGCTGTTTATCCTTAAAATGGGCATAGCTCATATCACATCTACCTGAGAGATATGATTTTGGTGTCTAGACCATGGTTTCAATGGTCAAATAATACATTGTGACAAGTTACAAGGACAGTCAGTGGTCCGGTATGTTAAAAAATCCAAGATGGCTTCCAAAAATGGAGTAAAAAATGCTGTTGCTACTTAAAAAAACCCAACATAGTTCGTTCAATATCCGGGAATATGATTTTTGTGCCTATACCATGGTTAAATGGGTCAAATAATAAATTGGGATAAGTTACAAGGACGATGGGTGGTCAAGTATGTCCAAAAGTCCACGGTGGCTTAAAAAATAGTATCAATTAGCCGCGATGGTATTTAAAAATGCAAATTGTTCATGTTATATTCGTCAAGGGCATATGATTTTGTTGCCTATATCATGGTTTCAAAAGGAATAAAATTAGTTACAAGGACAGTCAGTGGTCCAGTATGTCGAAAATCTAAGAAAGCTTCCAAAAATCGGAGTCTAAAATGACTGCTGTTACTTTTAAAATGGACATAGTTCATTATCCACCAAGGAGATATGATTTCGGTGACCACACTATGGTTTCATGGTTAAAACAATACGTTTGGACTGGTTACATTGATATGCAGTTGTCCCGTTTGCCTAAAACACAAGAGGGTTTTTAAAAAGGGAATCTAAAACGACACATATTCAATAGTGGTCAGAGTTCTACAATATTCACCTGTAAGAAATAATGTTGGTGTCCAAATTGTGGTATGAAGGGTCAAATAATACAATCGGACAAGTAACAAGGATGGTTAGTACTCAATGTTGTCAAAGAATCCATGATGGATTCTAAAATTTCATCAAAATGGGTGCTGTACCAACTCATGAAACAATAATAACTTGTCCCCAAGCATTTAAGTGCAGGAACCTAGATTATTTCTAACAGGTAGATATTTTACGTAACAGTAGTCACTTTAGAACCCATTTTTTAAGTTTACTTGGATTTTGAGGCAAAATGGATAGCTGCATATCATGGTAACCAGTCCCAAAGTATTGTTTGGCCCTTGAAACCCTAGTGTAGACACCAAAATAATATCCCCAAGGTGTATTTATAATGTTCTGCATCCACTTTTAAGTAACAGCAGCCATTTAAGACCCCCATTTTTAAAGCCATCTTCGATTTTTGGACATACCTGACACCTGACTGTCCTTTCAACTTAACCGAATGTATTGCTTGACCCTGTAAACTCTAGCAAAATCATACCTCCAAGGTGTATTTATAATAAACTATGCATACTTGTAAGTAACAACAGTCAATTTACACCCCATTTTTTTTTAAAGTAATCTAGGATTTTTAAAATACAGACAACTGATTGGTCTTGTAACTGACCCTAGTGTATTACTTGACCTTTTTAAACCATGGTTTAACACCAAACTCATTTTCCCCATACAGATATTAAACAAACTATGTCCTTTTATAAGTAACATCAGACATTTTTTACTCCATTTTTGGAAGCCATCTTCGAATTTTGGACATACTAGACCACTGACTGCCATTGTCTTGTCCTAATATATAATTTGACCCTTGAAACCATAGTTTAGACACCGAAATCATATCTCACAGGCGGATTTAAAATGATATATGCCATTTTAAAGTATCAACAGCCATTTTAAAATCAGGTTTTGGAAGCCATATTGGATTTTTGGTCATACCAGACCACTGACTGGCCTTAAAATATGTCCTAATGTATCATTTTGGCCCTCAAACCAGTGGTTTAGACACCAAAATCACATTTCCCAGGCCGATATGAAATGAGCTTTGTCCGCTATAAGTATCAGCAGCATATTTTTAAGATCAATTTTTGGACGCCATCTTCGATTTTTGGACATACCAGACCATTGACTTTCCTTGTAACTTATCCTAATATATTATTTGACCCTTGAAACCAGTGGTTTAGACATGAAAATCACATATCCCAGGTCAAAATGAAATGAGCTTTGTCCGCTTTAAGTATTAGCAGCCATTTCAGAATCATTTTTTTAAATCCATCGGGGATTTTTGCACATACCAGACCACTGACTTTCCTTGTAACTTATCCCAATGTATTATTTGACCCATTTAACCATGGTAGAGACACAAAAATCATATTTCTGGACATTGAACAAACTATGTCGGATTTTTTTAAGTAGCAACAGCAATTTTCGACTCCATTTTTGGAAGCCATCTTTGATTTTTTAACATACTGCACCACTGACTGTCCTTGTAACTTGTCCCAATGTCTTATTTGACCATTGAAATCATGGTCTAGTCACCAAAATCATTATGTCCCAGGCGAATATGAAATGAACTATGTCCATTTTAATTATCAACAGCCATTTTAAACTCCATTCTTGGAAGCCATCTTGGATTCTTGGACACACCAGACCACTGGCTGTCCTTGTAACTTGTTTCAATGTACTATTTCACCCTCAAAACCATTGAATAGAAAACAAATTTAGATGAATTGTGGATTTTCAGCCTACAGCAGCCATTTTGGGCGCCATCTTGGATTTGCCTGGTACACTGGAGGGCTTATAATTCATTCTAGCCTAAATCAATTTTTTTACCCCCAGACCATGGAATATGAACCGAATTAGGATTCTATGGTGGATAATGTGTCATTTGTATCCATTTTCAGTGAATGGCGGCCATCTTGGACGCCATCTTGAAAATAACCACTTTCCCGTATGCGGATTTTGGTAGATTTTTAGTATGTTATTCCTGAGGTCAAATAGTACAAAATACCCATGAAAAATCATTTGTTGCAATTTGTTCCGGGTAAGGCTATTTTTGGTCGTATATTGACCCGTCTAATATGTCAAAATCAATCTCAAAGTTAGATTCTTCTCATGAAAAGCTGATTTTATTTTTCTCACTCGCTTCGCTCGCTCGGGACTATAGTTATATATTAAGCAAGTTTTTGCTGCGGCGCGCCATGCTGTGCCCCCTCTTTTTTTGGTGGGGTACATAATAATTATCACGCATTGAGCTTCGCCCTAATGCTCGGGGCACAATCATAAAAAATCCTGTTCATACCATGGTATGACCGGGAAATTTTTGGCTCTTGCCCCCCCCCCCCCCCCCTGGCCACCGACCCCTGTTACGCCACTTTAAAAAAAGGTTGGCTAATGAGATACTACTGGAATGATGGGATTGTAGAATCAATTTCTCTATAACTTAACTTTGTAAAAATAATGTAGGCCTATCCTCCTTTTGCAAGTGCGCCTGACCATGCGAAAAAAAACACGATCTGATTATATTTTTACATTTTTTACATGTTTATTTCTAAAATATTGGGGAGGTGGATGGTCAGTACATGCCATCAGCAGCCAAAATAATCTGATCGGCGGAGATCAAAATCTCTAGTTTACGAAACTTCCACTTGACACGCATGCTTGGGGAAAAGTACCACCCATCGGAATTACGGGCAGCGCAATTTAAAACTTATGATGTTACTTTAAAGTTGTATGTCTGTATACTAAATAAAAATACAGGGTAGTTAAATCCTCTGCCGTTCTACTCCAATTTAGACATGGTTTGTGTAAACATAATTCAAATAATTCAAATAAAGTTCAAAACAATTTAGTTTAGGAGTTAACTGAAATATTTAGTAGGCCTAATTATGAGCAACGACATGAACAACGAAAATTTAGATTATCGTGGTTAGTAACACAGATATTTAAGTATGACTGTGCCCATTATGACATTTAAATAGCTATCATCACTATCAACATCATCAACATCACCATCACCATTGTGGTCAGCATCTTTATGTTTTATTATTATGTTATTGTCGTTTTATGTCTTATTTTTAATGCTATGATGATAATTATGACCAATTTTTATGGATGAAATGATAAAGGTCAACCTGGTTCAATACAATACCAGTTTATTTAGCTAAGAACCTTCCAGCACGTCACTGGACGATGAAAATTGCTTTTCCTTTTATGAAAAATATTGATGTTCATAAACATAATGAAAAAATAAGATAACATTTCTGACGAAAACAAGAAATCTCTCTTCCTAGGAAATATTGTAAAGTTTAAAAATTCAGAAAAAAAGAACCCTTTTTTAAGGGGTGTTCCTTTCTTCGATGCTAATCATTCTGATGGCGTGGGTTGCTCCGGTCAATTGCACTTCAAAAACGTCAGAAGTACGAAGGATTAATTGTGTTCGATGATTGTCAAATAGAGATAATAACGGAAATTATCATAATCTTTATAGGTTATCTTATCATTCCAAGAAGTATTAACACTATTAAGTCGTATTTATTCATCTATAGTTAAAAATTAAGTAACTTATTTTATTTGCTCGGTATAGAGCTTGTTACAGTGATCACTGCATTGTTTTAACTTATTTTATTTGCTCTGTCGATCGAACTTATTAAAATGATCACCTCACTGTCTTAAAAGGTAACACTTAAACATTTTCCTAGAAAAGATAACTCATGATCGTTATAAATTCATACTGAAGATTCTGAGAGAATGCTCTCTGATGAATTTCTTTAATCAGTATCGAATGTTTCGTTTATGAACCGGACATCACCACAAGGAGCTGATATATAGCAGGTAATACAAGAATTGTTTTTCTTTTAACTCAGAATATGTTATTAATACAAATTGGCACATGGATTTATTATTCATAACTGTAATGTTTCTCAGAGTGTGAGAAAAATTCATGTATTAATGCCCTAACGTTATTCATTTCTACTATATCAAGAGCGAATTCAAATGAAGTATTACCATTAACATACTAAAAATAACAATAAAAAAAATTTAAAAAAGCAACTGCACATACAGAAAAAATGTTTTCCTGAAACAGTGTAATCTAAATTTCTCGATTAAAAATGGTTACAATTTTGATTTTAGGTTTTTGTTTTATATTGTCAAAATTTACATATATCTTTTTCTTCTTTTTTTGTTTGTAATCTCGAAGCTGAAGTGTTGTAACACAATTAAGTGTGTATCTAGGGGAATGTACCATACATCCTATCCTTTCTAATATCATTCATCCATTATCATTTTAGTCTATGAGAGGTGGCTCCAACTGATTCAGTATTCAAACCCAATGTGATCCTGGTGTTCATTATTGGGAGAGGGCTTCTGATGGTTTGTACCATATAGAAAGGACAGGTGACTGATTAAGGGATACCAACAAAATAAGTAAGACGTTTGTATGTTTTTAAAAGTGTTCACAGTCCGTCACTGACAATAGAATAATGTCGAGATCTTAAAGGATGGAATATACATACATTTCAAAGCTGAGCAAAAATAATGTGGAGGGTCCCTGCAAGTTTAGTGGGAGCAAGGAAAGCCAGAAAATGCCTGCAAACTCTAGCTCGTATAGCTTTTGCTCCGACAAATGTGCTTGAAAACCAATACATGGACCAGTTTGTTATTATTTCCACGTCTTTAACCTTCTTTTCTCTATAATTTTGCAAATTTTGACGAAACTGACACTTGGATTTTATATAGTTCCCCAAAATGTATCCTTTTTAATAATTTATGGACATTTTAAACTTTTATGGCTTTTCGCATATTTTTCACACGTGAGGGCGCTGATAGCTGATTAAAATCTTTTTGGATTAATTTTGTCTCTTCCGTTTTTACCGTCCAGCGTCCATCAAAGCTTATCTGTTTAAACAAATTAAGAAGGCTTGCAGAGGCGGATCCATGGGGCTTGTGACGCCCTTTTATTTTTCAATGGCACCGAAGGTGCGGCTAGGAAAAAAAGGAAGAAAAAGGGGGGAGAAAAAAATCGAGAAAAGAAATCGAATAATCCTTATATATACTCTTACTTTCTTTTCTTTTTAATTATAAAAGTTCGCTGGTGCCGATGATTAATAGGCGCCACTTAAACCTAGTCGCCACCGGTCAAAAAAAATCGGCGCCACCTCGTTCTTAATTAGCACCGGTCAAGAAATATTGACCCTGCTTGCATCTCAACCAGAGCGGATAAAGAATCCGAGTGAGCGCCGGTCAAGAAAAAAAAATCGACGCTGCCTGATTTCCTTCAACCGGCGCCGATCAAGAATAATCAGGGCGGCAGGGCCACCTAATTCTAAGTCGGTGCCGGTCAAGAAAAACTGGCCCTGTCGGCATCTCAACCGGTGCCGATGAAAGCTGATCAAAGCCTCAGGATTCTTTCGCCGATGCCGGTTTTAATCTCAATACCGGTGCCGTTTAAAACTGAATTGGAGCCTATCGAATCATCAACACCCGCGCCGGGTGTCTAATGATTACACAGTCGCCGGTGAAAAATAATCAACGCTACTTAATGCCAACACAGGCGCCGGTCTCTTTTTTTCAGCCTGACTTATGCACAGTCACATTTTCCGTACGGTGACCGTACGGCGAGTCGAAAACAGCCGTTTTAACATTTTTGTACCAGCTACATGTAGTTGGTTTGAATAAAAAATAAACAAAGCTGCTGTTTTCGACTCGCCGTTCCGGCATGCCGTACGGCCACCGTAGGGGAAATGTGACTGTCAGAGGCGCCGAGCAACACATGCTCGACATTATTTGAACACCGGCACTGGGTAGAATAGAAAGCGATACCGCTTAAGGCCACTGCACACCTTACGATTGTCTGCGACCCGATTTTGGAATAAAACATAGTAGAATTTGATGCTAATACAGTATTGAGACATGGAATATCTTACCGTGTAATGATCTAAATCACCGTACGAATACCTGTATTAAAATATATAATCCTTATTATGATTACTGTATAAAGCGAATTTAATATCGAGTCGTAATGACGTCATAGCAGTCGTACGATTGCCTACAATTTTTAACTAATTCGGCCTTTACTCCAAAATGAAGGCTTGCAATCATCCAAAATTGTTATATTAGTATTCTTTCAGCTAATAAAAAGATACTCTTCATCAACATTTTCAGAAAATGAGCAAAATGCGATTGTTACAAAATCGGATCGTGGACCATGCAGTCGCAAGGTGTACGGTCGCCTTCAGACGTTTGTAAGACCGTAACAGACGTTGGTTGATAATGTGTCATTCATGCATGTCATTAGAAGTAGCGGGCGTGTTGAACTCGGATGGTGAATACCCCCTCCTACAGAGGAGATATGAGTAAAATGGGTCCTTTTAAGTTAATGTGTGATATTTATTGTGTTTTTCTGTCAGATACTTTATCGATTTTTCTAACAGACATTTTCCCACTGTGCAGATGGCATTTAGCCACCAAGTGAGGACCATTACAGGAAATTGTATCTCTTCATTTCCATCACAGATATATTTCAAATTCAAATACAATCCTCCCCCAATAGTTCACCAATGATTCAATCCCCAATAATTCCGCTCACGCTTCGCGCTCGCACTTTCTTCCCACGCCTTTGCATTTTAAAAAATAAAAGTGCCCTTTTTATCTCCCTTAAACTGAATAATATTATTCAGTTTGCCGATTTCCCGACGTGATAAATAATCATGTTTTCACGATTTTCTTTAAAGTTGCCGCCAATACGAAAAAAAAATAACATGGGCGCCACTCGACCCCCCCCCCTTGACAAAACCTGGATCCGCCTATGGCAATGTATTTTTAAACACTAGATAAGTTCATATTTATTGTAGTCCAAGTTCATGGAAATGTGATATCCACCAGCAAAACAAACATAAATGAAACACATATAAAGGATGCGAAAACATCGAAAAATCTTGAACAATCCAAGTAAACAGACAAACAAATGTGTGATTCCTCACCGGAATTCATGGCATTCATGTTTGAAAGAGGATTCTTATTTAAAGGAGGACAAGTCCACCCCAAGAAAAATTTGATTTGGATAAAAAGAGAAAAATCCATTAAGCATAACGCTGAAAATTTCATCAAAATCAGATGTAAAATAAGAAAGTTATGACATTTGAAAGTTTCGCTTAATTTCACAAAACAGTTATATGCACATCCCGGTCGGTATGCAAATGAGAGAACTGATGTCATCACTCACTCACTATTTCTTTTGTATTTTATTATATGAAATATGAAATATTCTAATTTTCTCTTCATTGTCCTGTGAAACAAAATTTTATTTCTCCCTGAACATGTTGAATTACCATTGCTTAACGTTTTATGGTTCAGTCAAGTTCGTCCTTATTGTCAAATACGCAAACATTTAAATAATGTATAACTCGAACAATAAAAAGCAAAAGAAATAGGGAGTTTTTTTTAAAAAACAAGTTCACACCTAGTTACCATTAATGCATATATCATTTCCATTTATTTGAAAGCAGGACAAAAGAGCATTGTAGTTTAAATGCCTTGCTCACGGGCATAGCTGCCGCGGCCGGGGATCGAACCCTGGACGTTTTCATGTATAGCCAGGCGCCTTAGACCACTCGGCCACGGGACCTCCATCATCGATTCTCTCGTTTGCATTTTACTAAATTGTGCATATAACTATTTTGTGAAAAATAAGAGAAACGTTAAAATTTCATATCTTTCTTATTTTACATCCGATTTTGATGAAATTTTCAGCGTTATGCTTGTCTTATTTTTCTCTATTGATTCAAATCAACATAGTGTTATTGTATTTCATACATTTTCTCTCAATCCCTTTCCCTTTCAGAATAAATATATTCCTCAAACTTTTACCTTATTGGATTTTGAATAATTCAAGATGGGTTGGAAAGAGGTAAGTCCATCAACTTTTAAAAGTGCTTAGTTATCCCTTTTTTCTAAAAAAAAATCAAGACGTGACAACTTAAAAGGGCATGAATTTCAGTTTAAAAAAACATGGAAGTGTTGATTTCTATACTTGAATGGTGAGCAATCAGAGCCAAGATTGATTACCATTATGCCTTTTGAACTTCTGGGTTTTGTAATTATTGTTTCTATTTCCTTGTGAGATTAAAAAAAAAACGTGTTAGAATTGATGTTTGAAAGAGGAAAGATACTACATCCGATTTCTATGCACAATAGCACCTAACACTCTTCATAATCTGCTCAAGTTTGATATCTTGTATAATTACAGTGGTCTAATTTTTCAATGAAGGTACACATTTAGAATGTTGGGCAATCCACAGTCCACTGTGGATATATATAAACATATATATATTCTGAGCAATTACTATGAAGTTTTTATTACCCAATTTGGGCAGATTTTAACTAATAGTTGTGTGGACAGTATATGTTGCCCAAGGTTGGTTTAAAAAATGCCCAACTATTTTAAGAGTGTAATGTTCTGAACTGTCTTAATCCTCGTCCGATTTATTTCAAACTTCCCTCTATCTGTCCCTATTGATCTTCTATCAAAATCATGTGAGACTTGTTCGAGTCATGCAATACAATATGATATGAATTCTATTTATTTTATGTCTTATAAACATCTTTTCATTTTTATTATTTAGAAAGTTAAACAATGGGGAAAAGGTTTCGTAAAAGCAGTGACTTCGGCTGTCGCCAAGTACGTCGGCGAGAGCTTACAGAAGAAACTTGAGGCTATTAAAAACTGAATTTCAATGATCGTGCCAGTGTAGGGTCAATAGTAATATGTGATGAGCTAAATAAATGGATGTCAACTGTCATTTTAGAAAGATCAAAGTACTCTAAGATGTCGATTTTAATTATACACGTTAACAGAGGATCAACGTGAATTTCGAAATTTCACCTTAATTACATTTTGAAAAAAGACAAACAATGATATTTCATAATAATATTATTTTCCTTAATGTCCTAGAATTCTTCAGCCTCATGCGAGCCGTTATTAAAGGACATGTCCACCCCAATATAAAGTTGATTTGAATAAAAAAATAAAAATCCAACAAGCATAACACTGAAAATTTCATCAAAATCGGATGTAAAATAAAAAAGTTATTATGACATTTGAAAGTTTCGCTTAATTTCACAAAACAGTTATACGCACACCCCGGCTGGTATGCAAATGAGGAGACTATGACGGCATCCAATCACTATTTCTTTTGTATTTTATTATATGAAATATGAAATATTCTAATTTTCTCCTCATTGTCAAGTGATACAACGATTAATTCCTCCCTGAATTAGCATTGTTTTATACTATATAGTTCAGTCAAGTTGGTCCTTATTGTCAAATCTATAAAAAAAAAATGAAATATTGTATAATTCAAACAATAAAAATCAAAATAAATAGTGAGTGATGGACATCACTGACTGACTCACCTAGTTGTGCATATCACTGTTTTGTGAAAAATAAGCGAAACTTAAAAATGTCATAACTTCCTTATTTTACATCCGATTTTGATGAAATTTTCAGCACTATGCTAGTTTGATTTTTCTATATTTATTCAAGTCAGCATTATCCTAGGGTGGACTTGACCTTTAGACAATGTAGCATTAAGAGAAATAATGTAATTTTCCCAAGTGTATTTTACTTATACGCTTGAAGTTCCTTTTAAAGGTTTATTTTTTTATAGTTTTAAAGTTTTTTATCATATCTATTGTTATTATTATCATAGAATGTTTGAAATGGATAAATAGTTTGTTAATCTTATTTCGTAGTCATCCTCATTTTATGACGGATTTCACTTGTGTATCATGCATGTGCAAGTGGTAGGCATATATAGGCCTGCTTATATACATTTAGGATTATCAACATGTTAACTTATCAAAATAACAATTGCCATCACAATCTGGATATCGAAAAATCTTTCAATAAGTGGAAGTGCCGTGGCCGAGTGGTCTAAGGCGCCTTCCTATACATGAAAAAGTCCGGGGTTCGTTCCCCGGCCGCGGCACCTATGCCCGTGAGCAAGGCATTTATTCGACAATGCTCTTTTATCCTGCCTTCAAATAAATGGAAATGTTATATGCATTAGTGGTAACTGGGTGTGCACTTATAACAAAAATAGTGATAAGTCTGTCTATAAGCTAAGATTGCAGATTTTGTTTTGGATACCGTTTAGTTTTGACAAAAGTAAAGTACTCCTTCATCTCCTTCGCCAACAAAAGCTACATGCACACAGCACACTAACAAAGTATTCACACTTTTAGTTTATAGATACAAATTGTAATCAAAATTATTAGTTCAGACGTGTTAAATAGGAGGAAATTTGGTATACAAATAATAAGACCAATGTCTTGCAGTTGGTTACAAATTGCAATATTGAAGAGTGAACTACAATTATTCATTGTTTTTGATGTAAAGAATAGATGTTTAATTTTGTTGTTGTTTTCCTGTAAATGAATAAATAATGCTTCTTCCATATCTCTCATACAAGCACATTGTGTTTTTCATTTTGTGTTGTTTCATGAAATAGTTTCAGTCTTACAACACAATGGTCGGAGTGTTGTGACTGATAGTGTAACCATGCAAACTTTGCAAATACATGCCAGTTTTGTTTTTCTGTCCTGAATTCAATTTGTTTCATTATATACACCTGTACTTTTAATTTCACTTTGTTGTTATAATGTTAATGCATTTTGGAACATTTTTTCTTTGTCATTGGTTTTACTATGATCACTGCATGCTATATGCTTATTTTATCTGTCATATTTTATGCTTTTGATTGTGAGCTCACATTGTTAGTCTTCGGACTTTTTGATGAGTATATCTTAATAAACCGAATTGAATTTGAATTTGAATTTGAAAAACATGTATATCGAAATTTAGGAGTGGCATGCTTATTTAGTTTTTGTAATATGTGTTGTTGCCATAATGGGTTGTTAATGTTTGATCTAATCATCTGCATGTATTCTTTCGTTACTATAAGCATGAAAAGAGTAAAATATAGTTTTAAAAGATGGCCTACCTGGTGCAATGTAGATACATGAACATTGAAATGGGATGAAGATAGTGATTACTGTAACCATGGTTACCTTCCCTTCAATAGATAAATTATTGAAAATGTCGCATTTCCACTACATGACTTCATGAATTTTAGGGATCGACTATACCATCCCCTCTATCTCTTTGACATGTACACGACGTAAAAACCCTTCGCACACCTTCAACACACCCTTACACCAATTTCATTCCCAAACATCATACCTCTTTCTCTCCACTTTTCTAAAAGATCTGACAATATCCGTACATTCTCACTTTAATTTCTTATTCCCTATCATTATCCGTGAGATATTATCATATTTTGCCTTGCACCTAGCCATTCGGTTTTATTTGATTGTTTACTTCCTTTTCATCTCGGTACTATTTAATTTTCCTTGATTTTTTCAATCCTAGAGTAGAAATTGTAACACTTTCTATCCACTTAAAAAAAAAAAGTTTTATCAAACCATCACTTTCCAATTTACTCATATACTTTTTATATATCTCTAGTTTCTACAGCTTTTTTCTTTGTAGTCTTATTTCGATAACTTTATTTCAGTTTTATATGCAAAGGCAATAAAGTCATATCCATTTTATCTATTCGATATGGGCGCTTAAGCATCGACACAATCACTCATTTATTATGATTAAGAAAAAACTCAACGTATTTAATGATAATCATAATGTTGTGGTGTTAATGTTAGAGGTGGTGGTGATGGTGATGAGGAGGGGGAGGAGGAGGACGGCGATGATGATGAAGAAAAAGAAGATGGTGATGGTAGTGACGATGATGGTGATGATGATAATGATGATGATGATGATGCATGATGATAATGATGATGATGATGATGCATGATGATAGTGATGATGATGATCATGATGATGGTGATGATGGTAATTGTGAATGTAGACCTACTCCATACCCAAATTAATGGAAATTTATATTGTACATTTTTTATGCAGTTAGTACACATATTTTGTGATAATAATGATAAAATGAAGGTTTCATCATTATTGTCAATGTTAACATGGTTAATATGATTCAAAATGGCTTTGATGAAGTCAACAGGAGGACCTGAGGAGCATTTCATGAAAGGACTTGTCAGTCGTTTTATCAAGTTTCAAGTTTCAAAATTTCTTGATCAAAATCCACACATATTGGATCATATTTTATCTGACAAGTCCTGTTTTATCCGACAGTTACCAGACAGGGGCCGCGGGGGGGGGGGGTCAGGCCCCGTCCCCACTTTTTTCCAAAACCGTGACACGGTTACTGACTGTGTACAAAAACTTAAAAATTACCATATGATTGTGAATCTTTGCATGGTCAGCCCCCCCCCCCCACATTTTTGGCTCAGCCCCTACACTTTGAAAACCCTTCCGCGGCCCCTGCCAACAGACGATCTGTACTGATCAGACCACCAAAATTCAGAAAAGTTGTCAGATACGACATTTTGTCAGACGAAAATATTTGTAAAACGCTTCCCAGACAGGAGAGCGTTTCATCAAATGTCGTCGGAAAAGTTGTCAGTTTTGACGACTTTCCTTGATTTTGATCGATTAAAAAGTACTGCTTACTATGGTAATTGTCGGACAAAACATCCAAGTTCTTTCATCAAACACTCCTCACTTTGATGGGACCTCTTAAAGAAAAGATAGTAGGCTCATGGCAACGCTATGAGCTCTGGTAATTGATGATGATAATGATGATTAAAAGAAAAGATAAAAAAATGCATGAACAAATCTTATGTATGGAGAAAGAGGCAACGAAATACAGTAGGTACCTTATAGCTTATAGAGCTAAACGGGAAATCCTATACCTCTTGCAATGCAATCAGAACTGCACGATAATAATAAAAAGCAGAGGTCTTTTTTTATTCAGTTATACCCCAGGCTGAAATTAATTTGAACAGATAAACAAAAATAAGACAAAGAAAACACTAAAAATTTGATGAAAATCGGACAAGGAATAAAGGGTTATGACATTTTGAAATTTGCATCATTTCGGTGAAACAGTTCTATATAGATGGCTTCATGAATATGCAATGACCAAACTGATGATGTCATATTTCCTCTTATTCATTTGCATTTTATTGAAATTTTATTTCACATATTTTTCCTCAAAGAATTTAAAACAATGGATTGACAACTGATTTCATGCATTAGTTGTTAATTGCAGGCATACCATACCCACATGTATGAAAATATGAAATAATTATGACATCATGCAATAAGATAAGAAAAAGTAAGCGGGGACATGACATCATCAGCCCACCTAATGAATATTCATGACGCTAAAAGTGTTTTCACAAAATATTGCTAAACTTTATCAGATTTTGACGAAATCTTCAGCATTCTGCTCGGTGAAAATTTTACTGTATTTATTTATACATAATCATTTTCAGCCCAGAGTACGGATATAATGCATCGATTTAAAAACAAAGAAAAATCAATTTAGTCGTATAATTATGTTATACATGAAAATCATATATGAATATCCAGTCCATGAAAAGAGAGAAATCCGGAAAATAAAGGTCAGTTCAAAGCGCAGTGGCCTACAGAGATGACAAGCAAATCCAATTAAATCTGTATATAGAAATAGAAGAAACGATCGCCGACTGCATCAAATTTTAGTTTAACCTTATAAACGATATCATCCCCGAGAAACATTGACATTTCATTACCTCGGTTAAAATGTCAAAGTCCCACAGGCAAAAATGGAATTTATTACTTCAAATTTCACGTTTATTTTTGATATCGAAATCGAGGCAGTTTTACGTTTGATTCAGAGTCGGGTAAAATACCTAATCATTCCTAACAATTCTAGAGGATTTAATGCGAATGGTAAGGGTACCCCCCCCCCCCGACACACAAACACGCATACCCTCCCCCACTCACCCTTTCAAATTCAATATCCACACATTATATATATATATATCTTTCTCTCTCTCCCTCCCTCTCTCTCTATCTATCTATCCAGTGGCGTACCGTGGGTCACGGCATTGGGGGGGGCACGAGCAAAAATTTTGAGTCACTTAGTGAGCGCAGCGCGCCCAGTTGCCAGGTATACTGACCTAATAGAGACATTTTAAGGACAGTGCCATTAAACGGATATGTATCTCACTGGTCAAATAATGCGAGCGCGAAGCGCGAGCTTAAAATTTTTGATATTCAGACCTAAAAAAGGACATTATAAAATTCTTTTGTAATCATGATACGTACCTGTCTCGCTAAATAATGCGAGCGCGAAGCGCGAGCTGAAATTTTTGTAAATATTGACCCCAAACAGGAAGATTTTAAGGACTATATTTTAGGAATCCGTTAAGAGTATACACATCTCACCATAGTCATCTAATGCGAGTGCCAATAAGCGCTTGCTGATTTTGTTAGAATTACATCTAAACATATGCACATAAAGCACTTGTAATCATGATTAACATACCCATCTCACTAATCAAATCTTGCGAGCGCGAAGCGCGAGCTGAAAATTTAGGAAATTCAGACCTGAAGAGGGGCATTTTAAGGCTTGTTTGTAGGAATTCACGAAGACCATACGTAGTTCACTAACCAAACGGTGCGAGCGCGAAGCGCAAGGTGAAAATTTTTGATATTCAGATCAGAAAAAGGAACATTTTAAGGACTGATTCTAGGAATTCATTGAGAGCAGACATATTTCACCAATCCGCTACTGCTAACGTAAGCACGGACAGGAAATGTTTTATATTAAGACCTTAAAATGGGGCAATCACTTTAGTCATGAAAAAGAAGCATACTATTGTACATAAAACAATAACTCGAAGTGCGAGGAAATATATTTGGCAGTTTGGTATATATTGACTTGAAAACGGGAGGTTTTAGTTTTTATCAGGGTTATATATCTCGGTAAACAGACAATGCGAGCATCAGGAGCAATGAAAACATAGGCCCTGAGCAAATTATTTTTTTTTTGTCAGCCGATTGGGGGGGCACGTGCCCCCCATGCCCCCCCCCGTAGTTACGCCACTGTATCTATCTATCTATCTATCTATCTATCTATCTATCTATCTATCTATCTATCTATCTATCTATCTATCTCTCACCCCCCATTCATTTTTCTCCATTTGCCATTGTAATAACGCGCATGCGCATCTGCTCCTCCATCGCAACCTCCACGCATTCCTGACATATTTGGCATATCTTGATTAGCTCAGAGCTACGGAACCCCTAGTGGCATGTTTCACATAAAATTATGCTCGTTCCAACATCTATATGTCGGCTGATGTGTATTATTCACATGTTCCAAACGGAAAGGTTTCCTAATTCAAGTAGCCTATATTGTTTTAAAAAAAAAATCTTTCCAAACTATTTTCAGCAAGTAAAAAACATAAATAATAGAAAACGTATCAACAGAAAATGTAATTGTGAATTAGCTAGACTTATTCTTAAACGTAAGTCATGCACTTGTATTTCACTGCATTATTAGGAATACATTATCAGTTCAACAAAACAAACCAAAATATAACAATGATCATGAAAATAATAACATGATATAGAACCATCTACTGTTATGAACACTGAATAAAACATACATGTGGGAATATATATAAGGCATAGAAGAACGTAGGCGAGAAACATATAGGCCTTAAATCATGAAGAGAAGGATCGAAATAAAAGACGGAGCTGCGAGGCAAGTCTTTTAAATATTACTGGAATTTTTGCACTGGAAAGAGAAGTGTGTGAATGAAAAGTCATGAGTGGAGCACTAAGAAACAGAAGAAGAAATAAAAAAAATAGTAATGCAGAATAGATGAAGATGTGCAAATGAAAGATGAATAAGATGACAAGAGACAGACGGAATACAAAGAAGGAAAAATAAAATGGATAAAGAGCCAAGTGAAGGCAGGAGTTCACACACAGAAGAGGTTGGGATGCAGAGTGATTAGGGCGATGTACCGGTACCCCCGCCTCCAACCCCCCCCCCCCCCCCCCCCTGCCCATCGTTTTTCATTGAAACATCCAGTTACGCCGCGGATACCGCTGGGAAGATAGCGTGGTCTTAAATCAGTTCCCGGTGATACTCGTTGAATTCTCAATTGACTATTGTGTCTGGAGCACTGCTTCAACCAACACAGCACCCGTGACAGGTCTTAAAGGACCCATCGCTGACACGCTCTGGAGTGAGACGGCCTTTAAGACACCAACTCACGTCCGAATCACACATACGAATGTCTGTCTTCGTCGTAATCCCCAATTATTTACCTATCAGGTTGCGTGCGTAAGTATAACCCGAGGAATGATTCGGCAGGAGTGAGAACCAAGGCAACATTTCAGCAACCTTCTTAAACTACCACCATTTTCTTTCGGGGGTCACTTCCCTGACTTCTTTATTATCCTCGTTGAAACAGAAGCCAAAATAAAAGCAAAATATCGGGGAGGGTTGGTGCGTGCCACCGAGCGTGGGCCGTAATAGGCCCTCGCTGAAAACAAGCTGTTTAATTTTGTACTCTCTTCCTCCCACAAAACCGCCAATAGAGCGAAAGATGCAACGACAATGATGCGTTTTGGAGATGAGTGACTCTAGCTCTTCTTTTCGATGAGGACCGATCATCCCAACAACGAAACCTCTTGGCTATCCGTATCCAGCTGTGTTTTGGTCGTTGATGTGTCTACCTCGGTTATCAAGGCATTTAACCGCTGGGGTTGGGTCTAGGAGTGTGTTTTATCATCATGTTTGCTTGATCTTGACTCCTCGGATGTTGTATAGATACATAAGGAGGAGTTATACATCACTTGAGAAAGATGGCTTATAACATAGAGGAGAGGCGGAGAAAGAGAGCGGAGAGGCAAAAACAAAGAGAGGTGAGTGCCTTTACAATCACTATTATGCAGCAGTGCTTCCAGATTGTCCTATTTGAAATTATCTTAGTTTTTAAGTTTGTTTTGTTTTCTGAATTGAAAAAATACCACTACCAATTTTACAGAGAAAGTGAAACTTCTCGTGTTTTTCTCTTATTATCCTGTATCCTCACACACCATGTATACATTTAATGACACATACTTTGATATAGCCTGATGCTAATGGATCATAATTGTAATCTACACCAGACAAACGTCAAATTATTCAGGTCAATCTCATCAATTTGACATCTAACAGACAATCATGTTATAAAGGAGATAATATGATTCTGGCTCAGCTTGAGATTAGTTTTGCATTGAATTTCCTCCCGTTTCTGTTTTTTTTTTTATCTTCCTCCATTCCTTAGTGTGTATTTTAATCTTGGAACAATTCTGTGATTTATTTTTAGCAACGGACATCGACCGGATTTTTGTTTATTGATAGTTTAATAAATCGTTCACCTTTTATTATAACTTTATGATCCTAATTGTATTCACAACATATACTGATAATAATGTACACTCTCAAAGCAAATCAGTCAAAATGGCTAGTTAATCGGGTCAGCTAGGTGCAACTGTTATTCTAGTCATATTTGACTATTTTTCTAGTCGTATTTTACTAGAACAGAGTTATTTCTGACTAGAATTTACGTCAGAAATGTGACTAGACAGATCAGTTTGACCCAGCTGACTACTCATCAAGGCAATTTGACTGATTTGTTTTAAGAGTGAGTTGTAAACAATAAAATTTAATAGTGGCATTCCACCTGTCCTGGTTGTCGTTATACGTGATTAAGAATAAAACGATAAACATAGGTCTTTTGATGAAAGAATGCGTTTATTCATGTAATAATAAATAAAAGTAAACTTTAATTTCCAAATCAATTGAAAGCATTCAATAAAAAAACAACCACAAATGAATAATTATGTACAATAATAGGTTAAAAAAAGAAAACATAATGAATGTATAATTTAACACAGCATAAATGCAGCGTATTTGATTGGGAAATGGTGTATGCCAAATCCAAGGTATTGAATTGTATAAAATACACAAATACACTATTTTTTTTTTTTTTTTGTTCATTTTAAAATTAATAGAGGGATACATTTCATAGCGATTATCAAAATTAACAAGTTATAATAGAAGTTCTTGTTTAAATCATGCCCTTTATACCCTTTTAGTCCAGTAGATATGTGAAAAAGATGCTCGAATCTGGCAGAAAGTGTGAAATTTGGCATACAGGGGTATTTTTGGGCGCTGATTTCAAAAATTGCCGGCCCCAAGCGATTTGACCATCGGGTCGGCCGCCATTTTGAAATCCAAGATGGCCGCCATGAAAAATCATTAAATGTCAATTTATTGAGTTTTACATGGCATGTGACACTGAAATTTGGCATATAGTGGTATTTTGATGCACTGATTTCAAATATTGCCGGCCCCCAGCAATTTGACCATTTGGTCGGCTGCAAAATGGCCGCCATGATATATTATTGCAATCATTTTCTCGAGTTTTATATGAACTGCGGTATTGAAATTTGGCATATAGGCTTAATTTGGGGTGCTGATTTCAAATATTGCCAGCCCCAAGTGATTTTACCAAAGGGTCGGCCGCCATTTTGAAATCCAAGATGGCCGCCATGAGAAAACATTAATGTCATTTTCTTGAGTTTTACATGACGTATGACACTGAAATTTGGTATGTTGGGGTATTTTTAGGCACTGATTTCAAATATTGCCGGCCCCCAGCAATTTGACCATTTGATCGGCGGCTAAATGGCCGCCATTTTGAAATCCAAGATGGCCGCCATGAAAAATCATTAATATCATTTTCTTGAGTTTTACATGTTATGTGACACTGAAATTTGGCATATAGGGGTATTTTGATGCACTGATTTCAAATATTGCCGGCCCCCAGCAATTTGACCATTTGGTCGGCTGCAAAATGGCCGCCATCTTGAAATCCAAGATGGCCGCCATGATATATTATTGCAATCATTTTCTCGAGTTTTATATGAACTGCGGTATTGAAATTTGGCATATAGGCTTAATTTGGGGTGCTGATTTCAAATATTGCCAGCCCCAAGTGATTTTACCAAAGGGTCGGCCGCCATTTTGAAATCCAAGATGGCCGCCATGAGAAAACATTAATGTCATTTTCTTGAGTTTTACATGACGTATGACACTGAAATTTGGTATGTTGGGGTATTTTTAGGCACTGATTTCAAATATTGCCGGCCCCCAGCAATTTGACCATTTGATCGGCGGCTAAATGGCCGCCATTTTGAAATCCAAGATGGCCGCCATGAAAAATCATTAATATCATTTTCTTGAGTTTTACATGTTATGTGACACTGAAATTTGGCATATAGGGGTATTTTGAGGCACTGATTTCAAATATTGCCGGCCCCCAGCAATTTGACCTCCAGGTCAATGGCAAAACGGCCGCCATCTTAAAATCCAAGATGGCCGCCATGAAATATTGTTGCAATAATTTTCTCTAGTTTTATATGAGCTATGGTATTGAAATTTAGCATATACAGTGTAGGTGTAGTTTAGGGCACTTATTTCAAATAGTCTTACCACCAGGTCAGCCGCCATCTTGAAATCTAAGATGGCCGCCATGAAAATCACTAAAAATCATTTTCTTGAATTTTACATGTGCTCTGAACTTTGGCAAATAGAGTACTTATTTTGGGGTGCTGATTTCAAATATTGCCAGCCACAAGTGATCTGATGGCGGCAAGTTCAGCGGCAAGATGGCTGTCATAAAAAACCATATCAAAATAATTTTCTTGGATTTTACATTATATATGTATTATAATACTTTGGCACCCTTAATTGCTGACGTAGATGTTACGTAAGTATGAAGCACCATAAATGCACAAACCAGCTACCTTCTTCTGCAGTTACACATTTGAAGTGGCTTTGGTTGAATAATAACCATCCGGAATAATCATTTTCTGTTTAGAGGCTTTAAATTATTTCTTTGAGTTTTATATGATCTGCAGTATTGCACTTTGACATATCGACGGAGTGCGGGGTGCTTATTTCAAATATTGCTGGCCCTCAGCGATCTGATCCCCTGAGTCAGAAGCAAAATGTCAGCCATCTTGAAATCCAAGATGGCTGCCATGAAAAAAGATCATTGAAAAAAAAAATCACTTTATCTAGTATCACGTAATGTATTATTTTAAAATTTGGCATCTAGGGATATTGAAATTGCCCCCAGAAATCTGTCCAATAGATATGCTGCAAAATGGCCACCATCTTGAAATCTAAAGAGGATCGACTGTCATGAAAATTCATTAATATAATTTTCTTGGTTTTAAATAATTTGAGGCACTGCATTTTAGACATACAGGCAGGTTTTTGGCTTGCTGGTTTCAGAATATTGTTCCAATAATTGTGATATTTTATTACAAATCGACATGAAGAAAACTGCTCCAGACTTGAAGTACTGATGGTTATATAGTGGGATGATGATGATGAAATTAATATTAATGATGGATGATAATAATACATATTTTATTGTTCAAAATAGAATTCAGTAACAGAAATGCTCCGAAAATTCATTTTGCCCATACCCTGTAGATCGTGAGCCCGGCAGCAACTTAGCAGCGCCACATCGGACGTTGCTCTACCCCTTAAAAAGGGAAGTTCACCCCGGAGAAAAGTTTGTTGTAAAAACACAAGAAAATATGATATAAAAAAGATATTGGTAAATCCATCAAAGATATTAAAATTTTAAGTTTTTGATTTGTGACGTCATATACTGTACGAGCAGCTGCCCCATTATGTTGTGTAATATAAAATGCATCAATGGTTCATCATGGGTATTTTTTTTCTTTCTGGAGCGGGTGTGAAATTATTTGTGTGTTGATATACCGAGGGTTCAATAAAAAACATTTTCTTTTTTTTAGGAGGCTACATTTCATTGATTTTGTACTATAAGAAACATGGGGGAACTGCTTGCATCTGACGTCACAAATACACCAAATGAAATTCCAATAGCTTTTTAAATATTTTATGGAATTTCCTAAAACCTTCAATATTGTTTTCATTATTTTTTCTGTTATTGTTTCAAATTAACTTTTTGTCAGGGTGAACTTCCCCTTTAATTCGTTGACCGCCAAACAGGGTAGAAGCAACTCCCCTCTTTTAACATCTTTTGGTCTGATGCTGTCAGACCTTGATCTCCCGATTTTGAGGCGAACATGCTCCCATTGTCAGATTGTCGAACACACGATGGTTATCAATTGAATCGTTCCAAAGTAATTCCTGGAGATCTGTAAGATTCACTGTCAACCGTCTAGCATATAAATGATTGATAGCAACAATAATTGGATTGCCATCAGTTATACCATACATGAATTTTGATTCGTGCTATCATATTGTACTTATTTTCCCCCACAATAATCAATATTTAGAACTAAGCTAAGTAATCATGTCCTTTGTGTCATGATGGGTCATATGGGAATTAAAAATGGCAGATAAAGTGTGTTATATGTTCATTATCTATCCATATTTGAAATTAACATACAATACAAGTTTTTGCTCCATAATACCAATTTACAGTGTCACAGGTAATGTAGAATTCAGGAAAACATTTTTGAAAGATATTTCGTAGTAGCCATCTTAGATTTCAAAGTGGCGGTCATTTACAGCTGACCCGGTGGATCAATCACTGGGGCAGCAATATTCTAAAACGAGCAGGCCAAAACCTGCCTGTATGTCTAAAATGCAGTGCCTCAAATCATTTAAAACTCAAGAAAATGGTTTTTATGAGTTTTCATGACAGTCGATCCTCTCTAGATTTCAAGATGGTGGCCATTTTGCAGCATATCTATTGGACAGATTACTGGGGGGAAATTTCAATACCCGAAGATGCCAAATTTCAAAATAATACCTACGTTATAATTATGATACTTGATTTTTTTAATGATTTTTTATGGCAGCCATCTTGGATTTCAAGATGGCTGCCATTTTGCAGCTGAGGTATCACGGGCTTAAAACATTTCCCATAGACTCGTGTGTTAAAGAGGCGCTCTAAAAAAAAATAAGGATGAAATTCAAGAATTGAATGTTTACTACCTGTCCAGTGGATAGGATATATGTCTGACATTCCATATCTGTCCAGAAAGGGGTACCTCGACCAGCTCATTTTAAAAATAAATCGGCATTTATGAAGACTTCACCTGACAGGATCAAATTCATCACTTGAGACAGTAAAATGGCAAAGTAGTTCCAAAATGGTGATATATCTTCCCAATTTGATAAAAGGAAGTTCAGTAAAGTTACCCTCCCTAGAATCAGTGTTAGATTATCAATCATATTCATTCATTTTTGTCAATCAGCAATAGGCCTATCAAAATAAAAAAATTAGAGTTAAATGGGTTGGCTCGAATGAATATCTTTGGCCCGTATAACCCTGACTCAGGGGATGAGATCGCTGAGGGCCAGCAATATTTGAAATAAGCTCCAAACACTACTTCTATATGTCAAAGTGCAATACCGCAGATCATATAAAACTCAACGAAATAATTGCAATATTTCTATGGCAGCCAGCTTCGAATTCAAGATGATGGCCATTTTTCCGCTGACCAATTGTCAGATTGCTTGGAGCCAGCAACTTTTTAAATGAACTTACCCAGATACCAATATACTACAAATTTCAGTAGCACATATTATGTAAAATTCAAGAAAATGAGTTCAATGATTTTTCATGGCGGCCATCTTGGATTTCAAATGGCGGCTGACCCGATGGTCGAATCGCTTGAGGCCGGCAATATTTTAAATCAGCGCCCAAAATTCAGCCTATATGCCAAATTTCAGTGTCATATATCATGTAAAACTCGAGAAAATGATTGCAATAATATATCATGGCGGCCATCTTGGATTTCAAGATGGCGGCCATTTTGCAGCCGACCAAATGGTCAAATAGCTGGGGGCTGGCAATATTTGAAATCAGTGCCTAAAAATACCCCAACATACCAAATTTCAGTGTCACATGTCATGTAAAACTCAAGAAAATGACATTAATGATTTCTCATGGCGGCCATCTTGGATTTCAAAATGGCGGCCGACCCGATGGTCAAATCACTTGGGGCCGGCAATATTTGAAATCAGCACCCCAAATTAAGCCTATATATGCCAAATTTCAATACCGCAGTTCATATAAAACTCGGAAAATGATTGCAATAATATATCATGGCGGCCATCTTGGATTTCAAGATGGCGGCCATTTTGCCGCCGACCAAATGGTCAAATTGCTGGGGACCGGCAATATTTGAAATCAGTGCCTCAAAATACCCCTATATGCCAAATTTCAGTGTCACATGCCATGTAAAACTCAAGAAATTGACATTTAATGATTTTTCATGGCGGCCATCTTGGATTTCAAAATGGCGGCTGACCCGATGGTCAAATCGCTTGGGGCCGGCAATTTTTTAAATCAGCGCCTAAAAATACCCCTCTATGCCAAATTTCACACTTTCTGCCAGATCCGAGCATCTTGGCCATTTTTTGTCACATAACCGCTCCACTATTTGTCGAATTGACGATTCCTATATTTCATACAGAGGATTTCAAATTTCAATCTCTTCTACATCCATAAAATTTGACCTCAGTGTAATCAATCCCAATCTCAAACCAAAATTATCCTTTAATATCAAATTTTACTCTTTGTAAACCCAAAGGGTATATATTTAATCAAAGGAATTGATTTCAAAATGAAAAAAGGAAATGAGTTTGAAGTGATTAAATGGAACTCTGTTCATTTTGCACGGGCCATTGTAAAGTCAGTCACTCTTTATAGGAGTTAAATCAAGGATAACTCGCTGTATATTCTTTCTAAGTTCACTCCGCGTTTCACTCATTGTCGCTTATTTCATTTCAAGAGAGTACGGCTTTCATATTATTCCTTTTCATATTACAGCTGGATGATAATTTTTGTTGTTGAGATGCGTGTATTTGTTCATTATGCCACTTCCTGTATTAAAAAAAAAATCATTTGTAAACTCCTCAGATTAAATTCTATTTATTAATTGTTACATATCTACTGCAGATAACAACATGCATACAGATAACTTTTTTTTCATTCTCCGTTCAGCATTTACCACGCTGATTGGTTATAAGAGAGTGATTTCTTCTTCCACTTTCCCGATAATACCTACTTCAATAACCCTGACGTTTGCACCATAATACGAAATAAAATGTAGTTTGGTATCGAGCAAGTTCGTATAGCTTCGGACGAAAGAGTTCCACGTTGTACCTATGACTCATTACGAGTGCATTCTGGTAGGAAACTTGCAGGTTACCAATAGAACTATATTTGATTCTTTGAGTTCCATTACTTTCTATGCTCATTTTTTTTAACCAATTATTGTTTAGATCGCATGAGAGCTAAGATATGAACGCTACACGTGAGTTATTATTCATGCAAAAAAACAAAAATCAAACAAAACAAACAAACAAACAGCCCAGAAGGCAATTACTCACCTCGTACCAATACGTTTGTCCGTTTTGGCTTGTCTTTGTGTTACTATAGATTAAGAATTAGATTGATTTGAGAAGTTGTGATTAGATGACTATTTTACCATCTACCGTAGATAAGCGGTTGCTTACTAGATAATTATAACAAGTTTTGATGTTAAAAAGTGACCCAGTTATTGTGAGAGGACCGCACACAGAGGTGTTAAAATACTATTATAAGTAAAGTACCGATGGGGGGCTTGAAGGCCACTACCCCCCCCCCCCCCAAAAAAAAAAGGTACACGATATTTATGTAATAATAATAATAATAACGATATATTTACCCAGGGTAGCCACTTCGGTTCCAAAAACTGTTCTCCCAGCGGGCCCAGCTATTATTATTATTACCCCGGCTAAGCTACGCTACCGATTCAGGTGCACACATCAGCTGAGAAGTTGTGATTAGATGACTATTTTGCCATCTACCGTAGATAAGCGGTTGCTTACACTATACAACAAATTTTGGTGTCAAAAAGCGACCCAGCACACACACACACACACACATATATATATGCATATATATATATATATATATATATATAAAATGAAGAAGAAAAGGAAAAAAATCGATAGATGTGATGCTATTTTCTTAATTTCATGCGTTTATACGACAATTCATTACGCCATACACCAATCAATGTCGATTCACAGGTTTGAAGACAAAGATTCTACAATCACAATTAGAACCCAGACTCTGTCATTAATTGACAAACCGTATTTTCATCGACTGAATTACCGCATCACCAGATCCTGTTGATGAGCGTTCGTATGGCCGGCGCGGCGGGGTGAAGAGTTTGGCATCACGTGTGAGACTAGTAAATCTTGATAATGAATGATAGGAGTGCATTGATGATGACAGACAACATGTTACACCTGCTTGTGCCATCACTGTCCGGTGTTTGGTGTGTAGTATATCCCCTTCATAATCTCCATCTCTCCCTCTTTTTCCATCCTTTTTTTAAATATATATACTCTCTCTCCCACACACACACACCCTCACACACCTCCATATTCTGTCTCCACCTTCCTGTTTCTCTCCCTCTGCCCTCCTCCCCTCTGCCCCACCCCCTCCCTTCATCTCTCACCCAGTCTTCTCATCTCATTCTCTTTTCTATTGTTTTCCTCCAATTTCTTAAAATACGTTATCCTTCTTTTTATCTACGTATATATCAATAATGACATAAAAACAACTTAATCATATTAAAGGAGTAAAAGTCTCATGAAAAAAGCGGCGGGAGCACCATCGCAGAAAGGGGGGGGGGCGCCTCTTCAGTTTCAAAATTAGGAAATGGTAATTGAAATTGCCTTTCCCGTCCTCGTCATCAACATGTTCTTGTGATATTGTGATATGTTGTGAGTTGTGATATGTTAAAGTTGTACTTGTTATTTTACAAAAATGCTATAGGCTCACCCTTATCGGCATGCAAAATAATGAGGGGACCAATGATGTCACCCTCTCACTATTCCCTTCGTATTTTATTATATGAAATATATCTTTTTTTAACCTTCTCCTAATTATAATGAGAAACAGAGTTCTTCCCTGAATATGTGGAATTGCTTGCTTTGTTCTTTGTTGAAGAGTCTCATAGTCAAATCTGCCAAAAAAGAATAATACATATATATATATTGTCAGATTTTTGGCCCCTCTTGACTAGTTATACTATTCGAACATGTATACTAATGACGCTAAATCCTTCCCCTGATCGACTTTAAAACCCGGGACTGAAGATGAATGTCGCCCTCTTGCAGACTTCATCAATTGCTCCATGGACTCTGTAACATAACAGTACGATAGTTCAAGTTCAATTATATCGTTACACAATAACCAAATAACCAATAATACATGTACAATAACAATAATGTTCAGAACAAAAAAAAAGAGTAAAGCTTTTGAACAATGAGCTGAATATATTAGAAATATTTGGGGAAAAGGTTGTCTGCTTCATAACCAATTATTTATCACTTTCTGTACATTGTTTGACGATACTGAAAGTTACAACCGATTTATTGTACAAATTGATTAATTTAACACCAATTATGTATTATATTATAATATCAAGTACAGGAGTTTGAATAATAGTTTAACACGACCACTAAATAATACAGGATTGTGAGATAAAATTATTGTGACAGTATCATTTTGTTTTGTGTATTAATGCTACAGGGCTGTGATCCACTACTTGTAAAAATCAGATTGTATTATATTTTAGTTATCGAATTTGCAATTTTCTTCATATTGGAAATTGATGGATGGATAGACAGACAGACAGACCGATAGATAGATAGATTTCAGTCAACAAAATATGAACAAACTTTACAAATTCAAGTTGTTTCTTTCTATTTTAACGTCTTAAAAAAAATGAAATTGGAAGTAAACAGATATTTAGCTTTCCCAAAATGCAGCGCGAGCAGCTGTTTGTAATCAAGTGGCAAAAGCACCACCCATCCGAATCCCTTCACCCCTGTGCATTCCCCTCCCCCATGGGCGCGGTTATGACCCCTCTCAAGACAAACGTCACAGAGTAATGATAAATGCTCATCACCTCAGAGAATACGGATGACCTCACAACAAACACTGTGACGTCATTCAAATTCTTGATCACACTGGAAACATTAGAATCTATTTTGACGCAGCTTCGGGACTCATCTATCTCTGGTAGCGAAGTTGGTTTCCAACTGTTCTTGAATATACTTCGAATCATGAGAATAAAAGCTTTTACGGCCAGTCCTCTTCACTTTCACATTTACAAGTTTCTATTTTTATCGATAACGTTATTCTGTATGCCTAGTATTTTGTAGAAACTATGTTTTCATTACTGTATCCTTGTCACTCCGAGTGATTACAGAGGCTGATATAATGTAACATTGTATGCAATGTCGGTTTTAAAAATAATAATGTAGTAGGCTATGTGAGCAAAATGAATTTCCACACTTTGGACTATAAAATGAAATGGAATTGAATCCAATTTTATATTACTCGATCCGTAAAAAAAAGCATTTTATGATCAAGATATACTACAACCAACCAATATGGATATTTCTTTTTCCAATTAGTAAAAAAAAATATATATATTACACAATGAAAGCGATAAGCCAGTTTACTCTGATCTGATCGGAATGTGTTCAACTTTTAAACAATACGTAATTATATATTGTTTAACTTTTAAACAATATAATGTTCAACTTTTAATAAATACATATTATCTATTAAAAAAATGCTCTTTAGATTTTCAACATTTTGTTTGAAATGTCAACAATACCTGATCAGTTTATAGCGGACCAGTTTGTATGTAGCATTTTCACTACATATTCAATTAATCAACAAATGCGAATTATAGAATCACAAATAAGTTTTTTATCAGTGAACTCTCAAAATAAGCATTTTCCAATCAATTTGCTACTTCCTTACTCATCATAGGAAAATGAAATAATGATAGCATTGCACTAACAACGGACATTACATGCATATTGGCTGTTTTCTGACAATAACTTTAAAACACCTTGATTTTATTTTACATCTTAGTTTGATTATGTTAGTTTTTTTCCTCATCCTTTATCAATACAAATAAAATTGATGTGCTTTTAACTTCCGCAATAAACTTGAGACTTGCCGTATAATCCTTAGCATTATTCGATTGACATTTGATATTTAAACGGGAGAAACATTTACGTTGTTCTCAACGGGAAAATTATCAAAAACATATACCGGTCTAAAACACTTGTGGTATATCTAAATGAATTATAGGATATGAATCACAATTAACACAATTGTCATGATCTAGGTCTAATCATGTACCTAGTATAGGTCCATGGTCTAATCTAAATAATTAATTACTACGTTACACACTAACATGACTAAGCAAAGGTGACAAATTATTTTTTTTTCCAAATCGAAGAGGAATCAGTTTTTTTATCGTTTAATTTTGTCAAATTTATAATAGAGAGCATGACCCATCATGCATTCATCCAGGACATTAATATAGAAGTTCAAAGTTAAAGTTCGGGTTTCATTTCAAAGACAATTTGAGAAACCGTTTTCTTCAAAGTTTAACCCATTTTACACCCTCTTTGAATGTAAATGAGGTTGAAGCAGGCATTTAAACCCGCATTTAAATAAATTTGAGAGAACATTCATGTGCTGATACTGCATGCCGATTACTTTCTTTGCAGATGTCAAAGTTCAATGGAAGAATGTCTGTGAAATACGAGATAAGACTTCTTTTTTCCATACATTTTCAGCTCAACAACCATGACGATGCATGCCTACCCCCGGGGGGGGGGGGCAGTCAAATATATTGCTGTACACATGCGTGACCCCCCAAAAAACGCGTTTAAGGACGTTCCACAGTTATATTTGTGCGCATTATGATCTGCGCATAGTTTACACTCTGCGCGCTGACGTCACAATGGATGAACAGGTATTAATTAGCTGCGGGTATGAGCTGATTTTTCTCGTCTTCTGCACTTTAACTGCAGATCCGATGCGTTATTTCATGAAGCTAAAAAATGGAATTATTCCATGGACCATTCTAAAAAAAAATTCTCTACAATTTCAAAATACTTTACTCTGCAGTGCTGCCAAGAATCACGAATATTAGCCCGAGTTTGAATAAATGGTAGAGTGGTTTTGATTTTTTATTCACATAGATACTAAGCATTCGGCCCATTTTTGGTGTTTTAAAAAGCACATTTGCTCTAATAAAAATGCTGATAGTTTAAAAACAAGCACATGAACCCCTATTTTTAATGTTTCTACCTCTTAGGTATACCTTCCTCTACAACTCTGCAAATTTTGATGAAAATGACATGGATTTTGAATAAAGTGCAGCATTTATTGTACGTTTGTATTTTGTTACTGAAATTTTACATTTTTTCAGATTGGGATTTTGTTATCTTTTACGCCATTTTAAGAACTGACAGTGCTGTTAAACTTAAAATTGCAAACAAATAGCACTATAAATAGATTCTCCATTCTAACGATACAATTATTAACTCTCTTGCGAAATTTGATGACTTTTTCATGTATTTTGAATGAGTAATGGAGGTTTAAACTCATTGTAGTAATCTTGGGCGGTCTAAAAATGCCAAATTTCTTTTGAATGCGCAATTCTTAAGAACATCAATTTGGGTGAACTTTGAAGCTCTATAGCAAAAAATCAAGCACATGGACCTATGTTAATTTTTGCATATTTCGAATATTAAGGTTCTAAAGTATCTATGTGCAAAGTTTGGTGAAAATGACATGGATTTCACTTTAACTGTGGAACGTCCTTAAATGGGTGTTTTTTTTCAGTTTTGGACGCGGGCCACGCGTGCACTCGTTAAGGGTATCAGAAACACCGATTTTCCAAAAAAAGGGGTGGCTTTGAAATACTGGTCAATGGTCAATCGCGGGGTCAAACGTATTTACGGTATATTTTTTTCCAAAGCTTTTTTTTTTAAGACTAGCCAAACGTGTTTAGGGTATGTTTTTCCCCCAAGCTTTTTCCCCGGTGTCATATTCAGGCGACAACTTATTTAGGGGCCAAAATATGTAAATAAAGCCCGCGAAAAACTTGTTATTTTGCACACAGAGAAAAACTCGTTTAGGGGGTGTTTGGAAATAATTTGGTCACGCATGTGTACAGCAATACATTTGACTGCCCGGCGACTATACTTACCTGAACATCTTCGAACTTTGATGGAATGGGCTACTTTGCCTGTAGTTTATACCCCCCCCCCCCCTTCATTTTAGCCAATTGTGTTCTACTTTCGGTTCATGTTTCTGAATGTGTTTATGGAACTGGCAGTTTAAGGGCATGAACCTTTTAGAGACTGGGATGTTATCTTGGATCATATATTACATTTTAAGCATGAGAATGTGCCTGGTCTTCAAGAAACGAACGCGCTATGAAAATATCGACGTATATACTGATTGGCAGAAGTATATTATAAACTATACCATGATTATTAAAAAAAAGATGAGAAAATGACGGAAAAGCCCTAGTCAATTAGACTTTAAAAAAAATTCTTCTCAAAAGGTGTATGTCACCTCTTGGAGCTATACAGCATTTGAATAGTTTACTGAAACAAACAAATATACAACTAAAAAGATAATCATATTGTAAATTTCGTCTTTTTTTTATAATAAATGATAAAATAATTTGTCTATAGATTTATATAATAGGGGCATAATATTATGAATGAAGTGTTTACATAATTAACTCGATCCACTCAC
Organism: Lytechinus pictus; assembly: GCF_037042905.1. Lineage (NCBI taxonomy): Eukaryota > Metazoa > Echinodermata > Echinoidea > Temnopleuroida > Toxopneustidae > Lytechinus > Lytechinus pictus. Next base: position 50,832,323 of record NC_087246.1, read on the forward strand.
TATCATCAAGAAATAATTCATAGGCTTATGAGGAAGTAATTAAGTCAAATGCACAGCTCTTTGTTATGCATTTGTAAAGAATATTGCAACGAACTTCATAATGTCAATTTTGTATATATTTCCATGACATGAATGTTGGTTTTCACCTTTTTTTCTTTAGAGCGGAAAAAGGCTATAATTTCCTTCGAATTATTTATTTGTTTGTTATGAAAGTGGCTATTAACCACCCGAGTAAATTGAGCATGATTTCATTGGACATTCCGCGATAGAATTCATGAAAGTGTTTGGCTAATCCTGTATTTTTCTTAATTTCATGAAAAACAACAAAATTGTCATTATACCATTCGTATGTTTTTAGGGACCTGAGAAATACAAACCTTGCTTTTATTTTAGGTTCCATGCACCACTTCTGTTTTTTCCGCAGAAACCTCTTTTCAAATTTGATTGTATTTTAGTCACTGAATATACATTTTTACTTATCTAGACATGTTTACTTTTTCAACTTTATATTTTTAATCCAATTAGTCTTTGTTTATCATGAATCTATGTATAATTATAATAATAATAATAATATAGGGTATTTATATTGCGCACATATCCACCTTGTTATAGGTGCTCAAGGCGCTCCTATATTACCCGGCTAAGCTATATAGGCGTTCATAGCGCACACAGCTTTTTAATGAATTACCTCCTACCGGTACCCATTTACCTCACTTGGGTTGAGTGCAGCACACTGTGGGTCAGTTTTTTGCTGAAGGAAATTACGCCATGGCTGGGATTCGAACCCACGACCCTCTGTTTCAAAGTCCGAAGACTAATCCACTGGGCCACAACGCTCCACATTATGAATTGTAAAAGAAAACAAAAGTTGAAAAATAAATTCAATTCAATTCAAATCAAATCAAATCAAATCAAATCAAAAGTGCTATACTTTTCATTGGAAACCCCAAATCATTGTCTCAGCTATATATACTCGGTCTAAAACAATTATAATGATGTCTATTGTTTCCCCTTTTAACCTTTATTTATTTCTGACAGCATTGAAACGTGATTATGTATATTGTAGAAATATCTACAGATTATACCTTTTTCGTTCTTTTACCCTATTCCATAGGAAGTGTCATTGCTATTTTTTTCATAGTTATGGTTTAATGAATGTATCGTGGGCAAAAAGTTAAGGTCGATTGGTTGTAAATGTGTTTCCTGTTTTCAAATGTATGTATTTCGGGCTTTTTAAATTATATACAGATGAAAAAATGTGAAGGCTGCAACTCATAACAAAAGTAAAATTGCAGTTTACTTGTAAAAGTATGAAACAAAGCATATTTATCCGTTTTGTGATATTATGTATCGTGACAGAGACAATGTAATAGTGTAGATCAAAGAGTAAGCGAATGTCAGTGGAGAAATTATGTACCAGGTTTATCTAAATTATTGGAAATTGTATCTTATGAATGATGGCCTATATATCTGATAATGAAATAACTGCATTTTAAAAATGTTAAAGATGCTATATAAATGGTACAGGTCTACTACTCTGTATTCTTACAGTGACAAGTCGCTCGGAATCACATCCTCCCCATCCTTCCACATCTTATTTGCTATCTGTCTCTGGTATTTGAATGGAACAACCGATGAGTGACACTTTTACTGTTTTATTATTTAATCATGGGAAAGGGCAAACTCTCAAATCTGAAACAGAAATATAAATCCGACAAGTTGTCAGATCTGACAACTTTCCTTGAATTTGATTGGCTGAGAAGCACTGATACTATAATATATAATTGTTGGATAAAACAAGATTTGTCGGATAAACCGACATGTTCTTTAATTAAAGGACGAGTCCACCCCGACAAAAAGTTGATTTGAATAAAAAGAGAAAAATACAACAATCATAACACTGAAAATTTCATCAAAATCGGATTTAAATTAAGAAAGTTATGACATTTTAAAATTTCGCTTAATTTCACACAACAGTATGTTATATGCACATCCTGGCCAGTATGCAAATGAGGGGACTGATGACATCACGCACTCACTATTTCTTTTGTATTTTATTATCTGAAATATGAAATATTCTGATTTTCTCACCCATGTCATTTGAAATCGAGCTTTATTCCTCCCTGAACTTGTGGAATTAACATTGTTTAACATTATGTAGTTCAGTCAAGTTGTACATTGATGTCAAATCTGTATAAATTGAAATATTGTATAATTCAAACAATAAAAAAAAAGAAATAGTGAGTGATGGACATCATAGACTCTCGCATTTGCATATCACTGTATTGTGCATATAACTGTTTTGAGAAAAATATGCAAAATTTAAAATGTCATAACTTTCTTATTTTACATCCGATTTTGATGAAGTTTTTAGTGTTGTGCGTGTTAGATTTTTCTCTATTTATTCAAATCAACATTTTTCTGGGGTGGGCTTGACCTTTAAACGCTCCCTGTATTGTATATACATTGTCTTGTATGTTTTCATTTATAGGTTCAGAAGGACAGGAAATGGGATAACGGATGGAAGGGGGGGGGGGGAGCAGAGGTCTTCATGCATGCGCCTCTGTGTCCTCAATTTATCACCATTAGATGAACAAAACCTTGAATTTATGCCTATAGAAAATTGATTGCTTGTACTTTCCTGTACACAGTTTCGTTTATTTCCACATAACTGTGGCATGTATACACGGAGTCAAGTTCGCGCAGTATTTTATTGCTCCCTGTCTGATATAACTTTGTTGAACTTTTGGTCCCTCTGGGGTTGTTTAGACACTTTCGGTGTTGTTATTCTTGGCGGTATAGCGGCGGTTGCGACAGAACGTGTTTTATGTCAAACGTTTTGACGAGACTCGTTTGTGTTGATACATGTGATGTTATTTATGACTTTTTATATGAGCGGAAATATAATTATTAGTACATAAACCTTCTTCAGTTCGAAATGGTTTGAATGAATCTATACCAATCGTCCTTACACTTGGTAACTTTAGGACGAAATGTAGTAAGGGTGCGGAACCGGGGGGGGGGGGGGGGGGGGGGGGAGGAGCGGCTCTAGCCCTCGAGACTCCACTAAAAGTAAAAGTGGCAATCTAATTATGATTTCCCGTATGATTTATTTAGCCTCCTAAAGCTTTCGGCTCATAGTCCCACTCCCTTCTTCAAAAAATGTCCGTGGCCCCTACCATGGAATTAAATGAAGATGTATCAAACTTAGGTATATATTCATGAATCACATAATTATCTGTTAAGTGTTTTGACATATTTATCGCAACCTTGCTATTAGGCCTTTATGCTTAGACGAGACATATTCACCGTTTTAATGGCCTTGATTCATTTTTCTCAAATTAAACTTGGCTCAGGGTCTACCCTGTAGTACATTTTCTCGAGAATTTACAGGCTCTCAGTTTTATTCACATATTTCTTGATTTTGAGATTCAATTATATAGTTCCCAATATTAGGCTGTTGAACCCAACTCCGATGTTGCCTTTATTTCATTTTAAATTCTAATTTGAGTTTTCCTTTTCTCTGATAACGTTTCTGAAATGCTGCGAGCGAGCAAATCGAGTGAGCCAATATGCCCAATATGTTGACCCTTTTCTTACAAAAATTGAATTTTGTGATAGAATTTGATATGCAGAAAATAATATCATATTTCATCCGTTTCCTTTACCTTTATTTCCTTTACCCCCCCCCTTAGTCATGAAAACATTGGGGGGGATGTAGGTCCTACCTCCCCCCTCCCCCCCCCCCCCCCCCCCGTTCGCCATAGGTGAATTCGGGTGTTACCCCGGGCCGGCCGGGTGTTACCAATGAGCATGAGTTAATGACATGACTAATCAGCAATGGATCTTTGCTTTATGATAAGCTGTAGACAGTCTTCCTCTAACTACTAGTGACCCAAAGACAAAGTTTCCTAAAAATAGCAGAATTAAAGTTTAGTCATTGTTTACAAAAGCACTCCTCCATACAGTGTGTGTTGTCTTTCGGTCCTCTGTGGGGTGTACATTGCGCTCTGGACGGAGCCACCGAACTTCGATCCCTGTTTTCACCGCGGGATCAATCGCCAAGCAAAATTCTCGTATTGATCCAACAAGTGTCATTGCATTGCATGTGTACGAGCTGGCAACATGGCGACGTACACTTGCAGAGTACAGTATATGAACGATACGGATCCATTTGCGACTACTATCTTTGCGGAACCTACTCGAGCTCCACATTTCCATTTTAATGAATATCTACCACTGGAAGATCAATTACCGACCCTACACAGGGTCCTCCAACCTCCACATAAGGTGAGAAATCATTGTTACTTTCGAGGTACAGAACAGTGCGATGACGAAAATGCGATGGGGGTAATGCGGTGGTGTTATACCACCTGTCGATGGGTGCGTGGCCCCAGAAGTTCTGGCTGAATTGCTTACTCGTTTCGATGGCTTCTCAGAGCCACACCATTACCTCTATTATGAGATTTGAAGGTAGCAGATAAAAAAAAAAGATTTTTTTGTGAAATGATATTTGTTTGGGTCGATTTGCATTTCTTCAGCAATTTTGAATTCCATCGTCAACAGTATGGATGAACAAATTTGGGACGTCATCGATCATCAATATACTCACTTATCATTAAGTGCATTTAGAGGTGTAGATTGTATTATTACTAACCCAGGGAGCTCTGGCCGGGCCATAGCACAGGACTTGTCCGTGTAATACTAGGCAGACATGGGTATTCTCCAAAATGGGGTAGAATGGGGTTGCAATAGCACTCCAAATAAAAGGGGGAAAAATAAATTAGGCACTTACACCTGGCTGTACCTCGATTATATGGATGAAGGTCTATCATGACACAGAATCCTGACATCGAGGAACACACTGGACCCTCAAAAAAGGGAAAAGTTAGAACTCTATGTCTCATTCGTTCTCGGTATCGATTGGCCATTTTTGTTTTCAATTTTGAAAGAAGGAGAACGAACGAGACAGAACTTTTCCTTTTTTTGAGGGTCCAGTTTGTGCCTCGATGTCAGGATTCTGCGTCATGATAGACCTTCATCCATATAATCGAGGTAAGTGCATAATTTATTTTTCCCCCTTTTATTTGGGTGCTTTTTCGACCCCATTCTACCCCAGTACCCACTGCCTAATATTACACAGACTGGTCCTGAGCAGGCCAGAGCTCCCTAGGTTATATTATTACTAAATGATGAACTTTTTTTATTATGTGAATATTTCATAATTTTATAATAGATGAAAATATTGATTCTATATGTACAAATTGTTGAACGTAAAAATACCATCATGCATTGCCAGCTGATTAATATTATTTCTCTTGTGCAACTTCATTTAGTTGTAATAAACAACTTGAAATGTTGATTTGCATCGGGCAAAATAGGATGTCGTGAATAACAAACCAAGGTCATAAATTTTACAGAGGTACTTATAAAGTGAAATAGATGATACACTGAAAACACAAGTTTGTTGATGCCTTCTCTTTTAACATGAACACAGTGCATATTTCCCATGGCATATCCTAGCAGATTTTTAACAAAATTGTGACACACTAAGGGTTACCACTATGGACTTGATATTCAAATGTACTTCAAAGGAAACTCCCTATACGACCCTATTCCTAGATTCATTTCATTTTACGCACAATGTAATTCAATACAACTCTGTGTTTAGTTCAAATTTCAACATATCTGTTTTGTAATGTGTTAACTCTGACTGCCCTCATATTTTCAAGGATATGATGTGAACATCAACATCACGATTGACATTTGTTTAAATACATTTAGTCGATCATTGTAAATACTTTAATTATGCAGCATATTTTCTGTATTCTGAACAGAAAGTGAAAGTGATATTGATAATTTCAATAGCAGATTACTGACTTTTCATGAAATGAAATCTTGAAGGCTTTAATAGTGTAAAGTATCAGTATTTATTGAAGTACTGGCAAATTCCATTTAGCTGGTGTACCTTTCTCATCTTTATAGGCCTTTTAATGTATTTTAATGCAATAAATCTTTCGGTCTATACACTGACAGCATAAAGATACATGCATGCTCACAGGATTCTCAGCTAAGTTTATTAATGACAGTTGAAATGATTGGTAACAGAATATTTAACACACAAGGGTTTCATGTGAATTTTGGTAAATATTTATCAATGATGTCTTATTAGAAAATAGGCTCTTCCAATGAACAGATGAACATTGTAAGTTATATAATAATGGCAGTTCTTACAACTTTTGAAAAATAAAACAAGGGTTCAGGAATGATTATAATGGTGATGTGTTGCTCTCCCGTATTTCATTCAAAGACCTTATGCTATTTACCTGTTTCAGTAGCGTATGCAGGATTTTTTTTAATGGGGAGGGGTTTTCTAGCTGAATGAAATATTGACAAAAAAAAAAAGAGAAAAGGTCTTCACCACAAATTTTAGGTCGTTTCTTGGAGGGGGTTTGAACACCTGTAACCCCCCCTCCCCCTTGCGTATGCTACTGACCTGTTATATGAGAGGACTTTTAACACAGAAGGGAGACTTTAACCAAAGATGAAATGCCTTCACACACACACACTGCATTCAGTGAAACGGTCAGCCGTTTCCCTTGAAAGTCTAAGGGGGTAAAAATACCAATCCGCAGGAATTAGAGTGCATTGTATCAGATATCACACTGACTGCAAATGAATGAGATGGGTTCTATTTTTAAAGACCTGTTCTAACTCTGTCCTGCATCTCTTCTGAATTCAAGCTACACTTCCATGTCTCCTTAGGCAAACGTTTAGAATTGCTAAAGATGTGGGGTGTATCCAGGCAGAGGTGTCAAACACTATAGGAAATAATATATTTTTCTGCCTTATATTTCACCTTTACGATCATTTCAGTCATCACTGTATGCCTGTGGTCAGTTGCTACTTAACTTGCTACTAAAACAATGCAAACTAATTCTTTAAATTCTATGGGTAAAATGTACTATCCACTATCAATTTTTGTGATTTTTACCCCCTCCAAAGAGCCCCTACACCAGAAACAAGAATGAGTGATATTAGGAATACTCTTAAACTACTTAGTATTCCAGAGTTCTTTCTTGGAAATAATGTTTCCAAAGATTCACTGAATTCTAAGGAAAAGTGTCTACTGTCTATATGTGTATTCAAGGAAAATATTATCCGTTTTCTAGATTTGATTTGACGTTAATATTCAGTCTTATAAATGCTGCATGTAGGATTACTGCTCATGTACATGTATATCCACCCAATCAGTGATAATCCCGGGTTTAGGGAGGGGTTCATGCACCCCAAATCAAGTGAAACTGGTACCGGTCTGTAAGCCTGTGGCTAGGAACTCCCGCTGTTCACTCAAATACAAGCAGGTCAGCCAGTCAAGAAAATAAAGCCAAGTCAAGTCTATAAAAAGAAATTATAGAGGAAGTGGGGGATATTGTTTAAATTCCATTCAAATTAAATTTACACTATTTGATTGTTATCTTCAATAGGAATTTTAACAACATCTTTTGTTTTGCTTGAAATTTGAAAATGAGTTGCATTACTTGTCTTGTTGGAAATGAAATACAATAATATGATGTTTAAGTATTGATTTTTTTTTCTTTAAGGTATGCAAATTTAGTATTTACATACTATACATGTAGGCATACCTGTATTTATTTGATTTATAGTATTTATTAAACCACAAAGAATTCTGATAGAATGAAAAAAAATATATTGAATTTCCCATGTACATGTAGAATACCACACTCCAGTCTCCAATCATATTTTATACAGTAATCTTCTATGGAAGTTCCAATCTACTAATACTTGCTTCAATTTGTGTAATGTCATAGGCCTGTTGTATGATTAACAATTGTAATTAAACAAATACCTAATTGATTTTATTAATAGGGTCTACATTTTAATAGTGTATTTTTTTAAACTAAAAATGAAATGAAATTTTTAGTACACATTATAAAATTGTACTCACAATTCTTTTTTGTTGATTCAATTTTTTTTTAATTGTGTACAAATATGTATTTTCTTCCCATAAAACTGGCCTTCCATACCTGTTTACTCAGGTCTCATGTGTGAAATGAACTGAGGTAGTTCATATATTTCTGAATTCTGATAGTAGACAGGAATGTCACAACAAGACACATTGATATGGCTGGATGACCAGGGGCCCGTCTTACAAAGAGTTGCGATTGATCCAATCGACTGCAACTAATGAAAGCCAGCAGTGTCAGCTTCTAAACTGCATGTTTGTTCAAAATATTTTCTAGATATGATGTACATAACTACATTCATACATTCGCTGTTTTCTTGAAATTTCAGTCTGCCTATCTTTGTTAACAGAGGATGAAGTGTAAATTATCTGTTGAAAAAAATATGACATTGATGGATTTCCATGTGGCCTACAACATGAAGCAGATCAATGTTGATCAAATCAATCATAGCTCTTTGTAAGAGGGGACCCTGATATCTGATATCAATCAGCAGTCATTCATTCAAAGTTTGTCTAAGGGATTACCTTGCTATCTTCTTTGTGCCAGTTTCTCAAGTTTGCATTTTATTTAAATTGTCAGTTAGTGGTTGGCCAACTTCTGATTTATGTCTCTTTCAGCAATGGAAAACTACTGAGTAGTGTTGCTGTTCTGCTATTCTTAAGTCCTTTTGCAAATAAATTAATTGATAGAGTGATAATGATAACAATGAGCAGTAAAACACCTACACTCTAAAAATAAAGGATTTAATATAAATCCAGATCGGCTGTGAATAGTGACCAGCCAAATATTATATTTAGTTTTAAACCTTATACTGTAGATATAAATATAAATCTCATGGATTTAATATAGATTTAAATATAAATCTAAAAGATTTGAATTTAAATCTTTTGAGATTTGAAAGTTAATTCTAAGGATTTAATTTATAAATCCAACATCCGGCTGGTCACTATCCACAGCCGATTTGGAGTTGTTTTAAAATCCTTGATTTTTAGAGTGTACATGAAAAGGATTCAAATGTGCTGTATGGTTCCATGAGATTTGCTCCGATGGGACATATGTAGGGACAGTGATTTTCCGTTTAAAAAAATTGCCTTTTCCGTTTCAGAAAATCTCAAATTCCGTTTCAGCATGTCAGAAATCGGAGATTCCGTTTCCCCATAGACTTTGTACACACAGAAAAGTGACAATTCCGTTTACACATTGAATAGCAAAATCACAACACGTACACTCGCACTGGTCAAAATTTGTATCTGCTACTGTACCAACAACACAATAGAATCCGTTCTAATCGGATCTATGCGGGTGCATAAAATATTTTTACAAACCCATTGAGCATGCATACATCCTCACCTTTCACATTATTAGCGTAGCGTTATTTCACGGTGAAATTATATTTCATCGATAATTTTGGGGATGTTTTGGACATCGTTATCATCAGTCAACGGCTTTTGCCAATCCGCCATCTTGGATTTTAAGACCACGATATCGTGCTGTTACATCTTCAAACGTAGAGGGCAGCAACACACGACCGTGTAGTTGAACGATATGTGCATGTGAAGCCCAACCCAGGCGGCCGGGTACGGGTGCGGGGTACAATTGAGTGTGCTGATGTCGAGTGCAGTCACGATGTGTGAATTGTCATGATAGTAGCGAAGTGAGATCGTGTTTTCTGGGGTTTTGTGGCCATTTAATATTCTCATTTTGTTGTGATTTTGGAGTAATATCTGTTGTTATTCTGTGTATTTTGAGGGAAAATACGTTTTCCGTGATTTTCCGTTTGAAATGCCACTTTCTGTTTCAAAAGGCCCTTTCCGTGAATTCCGTCCGTTTTCCGCGATCGCGGAAAATCACTGTCCCTACATATGCCATACATAAACTCTAACCTCTAAATCAAATAAACCCCAAATCTTTCCAAAGTTCTGAAATAATCTGAACCAAAAAACTCTAAATATTACAATCCTAACTCTAACCCTATGCCCTCTGAGATAGTAAGGCCGAGCAAATGTCGCAGGAGCATATGCCTTGTCACCTGCTGTACATCTTATATCTAGCGTGCCAAGTATAACCTCCACAATTGCTTTGAAGATATTCACCGGGTTAGTGTAGGTTTGAGTGATGTATTTCATTCTTTTCTGTAAATTTTAAGATTCCTATGTAGGGTTACATGTATGTGATTCATTTTTATGTCCGGCAAGGCACAATGTACAATGTATGTACATTACGCCTACAGATCTTGGAGCAATTGTCTCAAGTGGAGAAAAGGTCATCGAATTTAGAACCCTACAGGGCTGCTCTCTGTACATTGCTGGTGAATTAGGGGAATATTTTGAACAAGAAACATACTTATTGTATTCACAAAGCTTCACGTGCATGTGCATTTGTTTAACAGTGTCATTAATTTGTTTGGCTTCACTTCTCAGCCTCCATCTAAAACCATGTGCTTTCATTGCACCAAGGTAATAGCAAGTGTTTCTCAAGTCATTTTAGCCATGGCAAGTTGAATTTGGTGCGATTCCTTGAGTTCTTTCTTTTGTTTGGTTTAACTCTTTTGAGGCCAGCCCGAAAGGCTAGTCATTGTGAAAATATTTGGTCTGGTCTATTTATTCTTGTCTAATTTGGCGCAATTCTGTGTGCTTTTGGATACTGTTACTTCCTTGTTCTTGCTTTATACAGCATTAGGTGAATGTGAGACCTTAGGTCATTACAAGCGCTGGTATCCATGTTACTGATTTTGCGTGCCTACCACTTCAGAAAATTAATATGAGCAAGTCCCAGTGTTGACCCCATTTACATACATGTAGCAGGAAAAATAATCTGGGTATATTTTTAATTGTATATATCAGGATTTTCTTGTATTATCTGTATTTTCTTCACCTATTTGTAAAAGTTTTGGACATTTTTGTTAAAGGAATTACAAATAAATTTAGGGAAAGCGATCAAATGTGTTGTTGGCATGGGGGGGAGGGGGACACAATTCCTGGGGAAAAAATTGACAAGCCCCCCCCCCAAAAAAAAAGGGGGGGAAGTCATCGCTATTTCCTGGGTGCATTTTCCCCCATTATTTATTTATTTTTTGTTGAAAAGGCCCTACAGTAGAAAGGATCCTGAAGTTTGACAGGGGGAGGGGCACATACCAACTGTGCCTCCCCCTGGATATGCCACTAATTGTGTATGTACATTGGTAGTGATTTTTTACCAGATTGCTACGAAAGCATGAATGCTTGTAAGCAAGCAACCTGAGGACCGACGGCTTACGGTCCTCTCCGAGGGACCTGGTAATGAGGATTAATTCCTTACCAAAGGGCACTAGCGCACCACTGGAATCTGAAACCCCCACTCTACCGACTCAGTTAGCTACCGCGCCTCCCTTTATGAAAAAAAAATACAAATACATATTTAGATATTTCATACAATTTAGGAACTTTAATTTTAAACAAATAAAAAGATATCAGACCAACTATGGGTGTTTTTCTCTTACAGTGTATCATTATAAATGTTTAATGTTATTTAGTCTATTTTTAATGTAATCGTGCATTACTGAACTGTGACTGTGGATTGAATAGACAGAAAAGAAATGTGTGAAGCCTTCAATAATTGCCAGCAATTAAATACTGTATGGAGGTGGGAGGTAATATTGAAAGAAATTAATTTCTTTTAAATCTGCATTCAGAGCATGAAATTGGTGAACAAGATATTTGGTAAATTCTTGCATCTGTACGCAATAATGATTCATTATAAGTACTGTACTTGGTACATTTTATGATTTTAGAGGAAGAAAGTGTTTCTATAGGCCCAACATATACATGTACATGATTATATTGTAATTGACTGTGATATCCATACATGTACTAAAGTTCGAGATCAAAGTGTTCTCTTAGACAGTGTTATGAATTTCATGTTTGTTTGATTTTTCAATAGCAGACAAAAGTTTCATTGCAACACATCATGCAAACATTATGCACATTTAATTAAATTGATGTTTGAAAATCAACAGCATGTATATGTACACTTGCATTTTTAATGCTGATCAGCACTATTATTAATCATCATGCGTGTCACTCAAAATAGATACTCATGCTATTGTAAACCTTTGCCTGCCCAAACCATAACCTTCACATCATCATAACAAGATCTAGTGCAAATAATAGCTCTATGCTCAGTACCATTCTGATACTGGTATTGTGTAATGGTTTCTATCCCCTTAATTCTAATGTCATACATACACTGTACATGTACATTCACATTGCTGCTAAAAAGTTTGTGAACCCCGCAAGAAAATGAACTCCTTTATGCTGTTTATAAAAACGTACATTTAGACATCAACGCTATAATGTACTTACTACTCTGCAGGCACACAGACCCTGATTAAAAATTTGATCAACAAGTGGGTCTCAATGCAAAGACTAGCACATTAAAACTTGCTGTTTCAATCCCTGAGCTAGGGCACAAGGCATGAGTAGGCTGCACATTCGAACCCTTAACTCGACGGAATGGTTTGCACAGCAGACTTACAATGTCCGGCGAGCCCACAGAAACAAACTATATTGAATGTAATATTCTATTGCTTGTTTTCACAATAAAATATCTAAAACATGGCAGAATTTGAACACTTTTTATAATGTTCTTTTTCTGGTGGGGTTCAGTAACAATTTAGCACCACTGTATGCCTGTTTTTGTATACCAAAGCTCTGTTTGATTGGTCCTAATCTTTATGAATTGTAAATTGTGATCTAGTATCTCACTTGTACGAGATCGACGAAAAATCGTGTTGTTTATCTGGCAGGTCTTGTGGAGGGGGAAAAAGATAAATCTTTAACCACAATCAGTAAGGCGTTGATCCACCTTTTGTTCAACTTGGAGGACGTTATACTTATCTAGCATGGTTGGTTAGGTTTGTAATAGGGTGACACATGAACACGTTCTGTTGAGTGAGTTGTCAATGTTCTGCAGTGCATACATGTATGTGATTGATGTGTAAGGTCTTTCTTCTTGGATGCAAGAATGTGTGCTTGTATTGTAGTGATGAAAAATGTATAGTCAGGCCTATAATATTAAACAAATAGCCAAGTTCATAATTTTACAAAATATAGAACTATATTATTGTCGAAGAGAATGATAAATTATATTACCAAGATTGATATTTTGTGCTTATTTGTCAATGAATTCTGTTAGATAATGTGATACTAATGCAGTACATGTACATTGCAAGGGAAAGCTGAGGCACAGACCCTGATTTGTTTGATTTGTTTACTGTGATTTCTTGGCATTTTTTATATTGATTTGATATTGTCGTTAGTGTATTCCCCAAATTTGAATATCTAAAATGAAAAAAAAAAAAACAATATGAATATGTACGATTCCCAGATTTATTGTAAATGTTGAATGTTTTATTAGATACAATACATGTAGGTTGCTTTAATTGCTCTTTGAATAATATCACCAAATTCATTACTTTTAAAAACAATATTCTGCTGGGTGAAAGTATGTTTTTTTTCTTCAATTCTTTAAGATGTAGAACAAAGTGTATTAAGATTACATTATCAATGAGTCTGTTGATGTTATTTTTGCACATTTAATAAGCCTTCATTCTCATGATCCATTATATTGTTAAGTGCACATGTACATCATTGCCTATTAAAATAGAAGACATAAAGTACATGAATCTATGGTGCACAAGTGACTGTAACAGATTATTAATGACTTCCCATTTTTTTCCTTGTAAAATGTATTCATGGTCCTTCTATAGTTGATGACACATTTACATTCACTGCTGAGCCCCTTCAAATAGTTCATTGTGGTTTTCAATTCAGAACAATTAAAATTGAGTGGTGTTCCTGTCTGTCTTGGGAAATATCTTCATTCGATACACTCTGTAAAGATCTGTAAAGATTTGAAGTTAAATCCTTAGGATTCAAATTAAGTCTGGAGTTCGACTGGTTACACTATCTACAGCAGATTAGAATTCATTTTAAGTCCATGTAATTTAGAGTGTTGGCCTAGATGTTATTTGCTTTAAATCTGACGCAAAGTATAGAAGTGTTTTTTTTTCCCCTTTTTCTTTCTTTCTTTTTTGTTATCCATACACTCTAAATTCCAAGGCTATAAATGAATCCAGATTGGCTGTGAATAGTGACCAGCCGAATTTTGAATTTATTGTAAGTCTTAAGGATTAACTTTTAAATCTTAAAAGATTTGTATTTAAATCAACAAGGTTTAAATCTAAATCTACTTGTAATATTCGGCTGGTCACTATTTACATCCGATCTGGATTTATTTTAAATCCTTGGAATTTAGAGTGTAACTGTCACTTAAGTTTTGACAAACCTTGAATGAAAAGAGTATGATAATGTACATATCGACTAACAATTTATGCATGACTACATGTAGATTACAGGGGCAAACACTTTTTAGAGGCCCAAAATATTAATTCTGGGTAACTCTTATTTTCTAGGACCTCCTTAGTATTTACAAACATTTCTTTTTTGGTTTGGGGCTCAATGTGCAGCCTGAAATTAAAGGACAAGTCCACCCCAACAAAAAGTTGATTGGAATAAAAAGAGAAAAATCCAACAAGTATATCACTGAAAATTTCATCAAAATCTGATGTAAAATAAGAAAGTTATGACATTTTTAAATTTTGCTTAATTTCACAAAACAGTTATATGCACATCCTGGTAGGTATGCAAATGAGGGAACTGATGACATCACTCACTCACTATTTCTTTTGTATTTTATTATATGAAATATGAAATATTTTGATTTTCTCATCATTGTCAAGTAAAATGAAGTTTCATTCCTCCCTGAACATGTGGAATTCCATTATTTTAACATTTTGTGCTTCAGGCAAGGAGGTCCTAATCGTCAAATTTGCAAAAATTGAAATATTGTTTAATTCAAACAATAAAAAACAAAAGAAATAGTGAGTGAGTGACATCATCGACTCTCTCATTTGGATGTAACAGGCTCGTTCATATTACTATTTTGTTAAAAATAAGCGAAACTTTGAAATGTCATAACTTTCTTATTTTACATCCGATTTTGATGAAATTTTCAGCATTGTGCTTGTCTGATTTTTCTCTATTGATTCAAATCAACATTTTTCTGAGCTGGACTTGACCTTTAAAGTTACTACAATCGCATTCAAGTACTATCTCTTTTTTTCTATTCATTGAGGAAGGAAATTCCAGAGTATTTCTTTCCTCTTTATTGGATTTTGATTTTCTTAAAAAACAAAGAGAAAAATCATTTCTATGTGTGAATCTTTCTCCATTTTTGTTCAAGTTTCTTTCCATATAACCTAACCTTGATTAATTAATGAGTATTTACATGTGTCAAATAATACATTCTCCCTCATACAGTATACACTGGCTCTTACAAGTAGGCCTCTATACTGTAGACACCTGCAGAGTAAATAATGACATAAAGTTGAATGACACCCCATGTGACTTTGGTAACTCAGATTGGAATAGATCAAATAGGCCTGTGGGACTATGACTGCGCAGATTACGTTAGACGAATGTTACCGGGTGTTTTTGACCCCATATAAAGGAAGTTTGAAAATCGGTTGGATTACCAACTTCAGCAGCTGTACCCTTGCTTTAGTCTAAAGCTTCCTGAATAATTCCTTTCCTTTTTATTGTCACTTTGAAAACATAATTGAGAATTTTGAGATACTGAATCTTATTATAACTTTAAAAAGACAATGATAGAAATTAAGATAAGAAAAAAAGTGATACCCCTTCAAGGATAACAAATGTCTGTAATTTTCTTTATCTCTTTCAGACATCATCATTAGAACTTGTTTGTTTAGAAAACAGAATTGCAAGAAATTACTGATAAAGCAATGGAAATTATAGCTCTCTGTATAAATGTATTTTCATTAGGAATAAAATAAGTGTAATCATGATTTGAAGTGCATTTCAGTTTCCTGCTATTGGAGGTATTAGTTTGGTTAATCGGTCTTAAATAAAGTACATGTAAAGACTTCATTGATAATTCATGATGTCAAATTCGTTCATTATACAAACATCTATTCATAAGTTCTTGCCAATAATGCACATTCAATCACATTGCAAATGACAAGTAATCTTAGTAACTGATAAAAATTTCCCCATTTTTATTGAAGTCATCGAGAGACATGCGTAGGTCTATGTTTGTCATTTGAAAAAATGTTGTTTTACCTGTATAATTATGTTCAATAAACATGAATAATGCATTTAATACTGCAGTAATTGATAAAATAAAAAAAATCACTAAGGGGCAGCACATATTGATTGCATTGTTTCTTCATATATATATATGTATTTATGAAACAACTTTACTTTTTTGTTTCTTTGATACAGTTAGAGGATTGTGGTCTACAACTCTCTCATAATGGAACATACTTGGATCTTGAACAGTCCATTGACGATCAGAGGGACGACTTTGAGGGCTTTGAACGAAAGTAAGTCACACTTATTCTTTTGATAGTATTGTCAAATAAAATTCAATCCCGATTGAATTAGACAACTGCAGAAAAAAAGATCTCAGGATGTTGTTTACATCACACCAACTATAGAAAATTAACAAAATTTATACCATGATATGTAGGCCTATGATAGTAGTAAAAAAATAGTGTAACAAATGCAAATAGCTTTAATAGGTTTATACTTGTACTTGTATATGTAGCTTGATAGAAATATTAAAGGAGAATGAAACTCTTGGAGCAAGTTAGCTTTTGTGAAAGCAGAAAAATCAAAGAATAAGATCAACAAAAGTTTGAGTAAAATAGGACTAGCAATAGAAGAGTTACGAGCATTTGAATGTCGAGATCACTAATGCCATGGAGATCCTCCCATTGGCAATGCGACCAAGATCTATGATGACACAGATGAACAACTCTCCCCTTTTGGACACTGAAAATATACCCCAAAACATCTCTTTTTGCTCATTCTAATCATATGACAAACGATTCATCAATGATATAATGTTGTTAAACCTCTGTACTTGTCCTCTCATAAAGAGAATACCTCACCTTGTGATAGACTCTATAAAAGTGAGAATATAAGTGAAATAAGTACTAAAGTAATGAGGGAGTTGTACGTGTGTGACATCACAGATCTTGGTCGCATTGCCAATGGGAGGATCTACATGGCATTAGTGATCTCGACATTCAAATGCTCATAACTTTCTTATTATTCATTCAATCTTCCTCAAACTTTCAACAATATGTTTATTTGATTTTTCTCTTTGATATGGATTCAACTGGTTTCAAGGGTTTCATTCTCCTTTAAGCTTTGATCAGGACCAGTTAACAGGGTTTTTACATGTACATCAAAGTTCTGTTGGGGGTAGGGGGGGGGCACTCTTTCACTGTTCCTCCCCCTACCCCTCTCCCTCTCATACGCTTGTGGTCTCAACCCCCTTGTAACATTGGACCCAGCTGCCAACCCTTTTACTCTATAGTTACTGTACTACCGTATATAATTGTGGACTGTAGGAAAATAAAAGATGTGATTGAAATTGACAGAGTACTTGGAATGTTTGGAGACTCCACTCATTCACAATTGGGAAAGTATGCTCCGAGATGGTGTACATACAACATGGGAGCCTTGAAAACTTCAAATTCGGTTGAGGAAATCAAGAATGTGATGCACACGTTTGACCTTTCTGTGCTCATGTACCTGTACGCAGCTGTTAGTAATTACTACGGTTTTGATCCAACATCCTATTGGTTAAACTCGGGGTGCTTTCACATTACCATTTAAACATCATTCTAAAACACAAAGTGACAATTTGAATCATGGCAGTTGAATCAACAGTGTGAAGAAGAGCCAAATCCTTATCACAAGGATGTTACTTGTGTACATACATCTAATTAAAAACGAATTAATTACTCTTGTCTCTATACCCAGGGCTCCACACTAACCCCTTTTCCCTACTGGTCCAACATGTTCATGTCGGACCAGTAGATACCCATTTTTTTCCCCCCATTTTTTAATGGTCTGAACCTAAAATTTACTGGTCTGCAAAATTAGAGAAAAACATAAGAAAAGAACTTGAGTTTATTTTGCTGTCTCATATTGCTTTTATTAACCCTTCCCCTAAAAAAAAAACATACAAACAAACAGTACACACACACGCAGCATAATTTTGGAGAGCAATTTTTGTGATTTACAAAAGAGGACAAAATATCATGTGTATAAGTTTGATATACATTGTATTTTTGCTGGTCATGTTGGACCAGTAAATCTGGCTATTTCTGAAAAGTTACTGGTCTAACAGCAATTCTTTCTGGTCTGGGACCGTCGGACCAGTGCCAGTGTCGCGCGCTGCTATACCCTGTCATCATATATGAAGCTAGCCATGTCAGACAAGCCTGCATATATGTGAAAGCATTACGGTAGTTACTAGCTTCGTATCGGCTATAAAGATGTGAATCAAATGTCAATGAAGGTCAAACTTGAATGTAGAATGACTGACTTTTCATCAAAAAGAGAATCTTGAAGAGATGATGCTCTCATGTCACTACAGTGGTCTGCGCCTTTCGGAACCATCCTCCCCCTCAAATATCCGATTGGAACTCACCAACCTGACCAGCTCTAATTTTCCCTCAAGAAATGAGAATTATACCCCTTTCATAAACCCAATAAAACCTATCCTCCAATTAGCCGCCTAAGAGTAGTGCGGATAATTCAATAAAAATTGCGTTCACAAACTCCGAAAATTATCCGCATTATTTTTACGAGCGCCCGTCCTGAAAAAGGCGGATAATCGTCATGACAACTGGACACGTCCCCCTCCGATGCGGTTGTGTTGGAAAAGGGTGACCTTGTGACCGCACCATGGCAATTATCCGCATTATTTGGAAATACGTTCATAAACTCAAAATCTTGTCCCTATTATGCGGATAATAGCAGCATCAGAATAATGCGGATAACTCTTGTCCTCTGATTTTACGACCAAATTATGCTGCTATTAGCCGCATAATTGGGTTTTATTGGGTTTATGAAAGGGGTATAAGTTTTTGTCCCCATAAGTCCCTGTGGTAAGGTGTCTGGGGATGTTCTGATAACCATTAAAAAGTTCCTGGTGTTGTGGTGACAACCCTTATTTCTACTCTGATATTTAATGCATAATAAACTCCAATTTACATATCATGGTTCTGTATAAACTTTTCAATTTAGAATTTTTTTTTTAATTCTAAGTTTATTCCATATCCACAAGCACACCGACCATTAAGATATTGTCATTCAATTGCCTTGTTAAAACAATGCCAATGACACCCGTCTGAAGAGGCAGAAGGTTATTAAAGAAGGGAGACCCCCTTGTGAAATCAAATGTTTCCTGTCTGTGAACCCTCGCATAGATGGGGACAATGTAACTCACATTGAACTTTGGTGGAAAGAAATACGATAGGTGCCCGAGTTCAGCAAGGGTGTAATAGGAATAATGTTCGTTATGTCCCAAACCACTCTGGGTGGGGTGTTTCCTTTTGATTAGTTTCAGTGTTTCTTTGGTAATTCATGTGGTGAAAACCGTTGATTGATGAAAACAAATTTTCAAGTTTAAATTAAAGTAGAGTCACTGCAAGCAAAAATGTCATCGTACATGTAGGTATAGATCTAATATAAAGTTATGTAAACCTAAATATGTGAACGTATGAAATATTTTTGATCAGTGGTGTACATGATTTATTTGTAATGTTCACAGAACTTATTTTATAACCCTTATTGGTATGGGATTGATAAGAAATTTCTTGTTATTTCTTGTGAAAAAAAAGATCCACCATTTAATTCCAAGTGATTTAGCATCTTCATTTGGAAATGATTTGCCAGCAATAAATCCCACATTTAAATATATTTTGCACATATTTTTTTTTTTGAACAGGGGCAGGAATTCTGTTATCATGCGAACTCAGCTGACTGTCCGTGTTCGTGGCATACAAGGTAAGTCAAACAAAACCAGTGTGGATCACTGTATTTTAATCCTTTATTCTTTTCTGCTTTCTACCGTCCTTCATATGAGGATGTATTGATACTGTTTTCTATTTTCTTCTATGGGTTTGCCATACACATTTGGTGAATGAATAGTCTAGAGCAATAATTTGTTGCTAAAGCAATTTTGAATTTTTGTAAAGACAGAAATCTAGGAAGTAATATTAGAAAAATGAAAAAAAAAATTCAAAATCTTTGAATGGACATGATTACTAAATTAAAAAAGAAAAAATTTATGTGTGTGTGTACATGTATCTCCAACTGTATTACTCTGCAAGCAAGCACTTTTTTCTTTATGCGATCTGACGTTTTTCATATAAAGAAATATATCATTACTTCCTCTTCCTATTCCCTTCCAACATCCTATTCTTCTACTTGTACTTTGGTAGCAGTTTAGTATTCCATTTCATCACTTGAACATGAGTTTCCTTTCTTCTCGTTGTGGGTAATGTCATTTGAGGATGTCAATTTCCTACCATAGAAATGGAAATGTACAAAGCAGGTTGACGCGTACACAAACAATTATTTGATGCTACCAAAGTATTCTTATCATTGCAATTACTTGTAATCTACATGTTTCCTTTTTGAAATAGTGGCCCATTAGGTTCAATGAAACAGTTTAAAATATATGTGTGTGTTGAATGCTACTTACTACATAGCATTATTGGTCTTTCTATTCTTAGAAATTAAACAGTCTTGATGTTCTAGGTGAACATGAAATTAACAATTCCTTTATTACTTACTCATCTAACAAGGAGACTGAATGTTTCTTTATGGGCTAAATTGGGGTAACAAGTGTTCCTGTTTGCACGCAATGTTTAAGGTGAACATAGTCACTCACAAAACAGTAATAGTGCATCAATATGAAGTTATCATAATCTGTCTTTGTGTTGCATTTTAATATTGATGAACATTATTTTCCAGAATTGAGGAACTGTATAATGTATAAAAATATAACATATAACATGCATTAGATTTTTTTACAAGTACATGTAACTATGGCACTGTTTGTTTGAATAAATTCTTTTAAAAAGATATTTTCAAGTAAAACCATATTTTGACTTGTATGTCATACACAAAAACATGCATCATAAACCAGATGGAATTAAACCTTTTTTGAGAAATTTATATTGAAAAAAAAATGCAGAAGCCGGGATCAAATATTCCAGATCCCCTAAACATAATTTTCACTGGATTAAAGATAATTTCTGACAAAAGATAATAAAACTGTCCTTAAACTTTACCAAGCAATTTGGAGCATAAATTAGGATAAATCTAGACAGACCTATATAGCTCGGCTTTATAATTGACTTCTGGTTTATTGTGAAAGCAAACAACTATGGAGTCAGACCAGGATTTCCTTTCTTTCACCTGTCCTCATTATTAAACTCTCACCATCTTTTAAAAAGAGAGATAGCTATCATAGCTTACAGGTTCCGTATACAGTACTGGGGACTGATGATGATAGCTGTGTTCGCACTGTCCGGTTGTACACTAGTGTACCTGAGGAATTAATGATGGCAGAGTGCATGTCCCTCGTTAACAGAAAAAATCTTCTTGATTTCTATCTAAGTGTGAAGATGTCTTTTATCAAATATTTTACGAAAATAAAAAATGATTTGTTTAATTAATAGTAAAAATGAGTATGATCGATATCTTTATTAACATTACAAAATGAGCATAATTAATATTTTATATATCCCTTGAAGGTATTTTTGAGTGGGAAGTTGCAGATTATGAGGTTAAAGTATAAAGGTATAACATAACACTGGTATTTTAGATACAGATACACATACAGCAACAGTGTACAACATTGAAGATAGTGTGAACAAGTTCATCCTTTGACACAGATACATAAGTAATGAACAAAAGTAGAGTGGTTTCACTTGCCCTTCAGGTCAAAGGATTAAGATTTTCACTAGACAGATTAGTAGAGGATTAGAGATCTCTCTGATTCATTTGAGAATATTCAATTATTATCTTCATGAGGATTGAGGAATAGCCTGGAGTACATAACACCACAAAGAAATTCTAGACAGTGGATAAGAAAGATAATGTTTATCAGTAATGGAGATACATATATATTTATTGACAAAAAATCCCTGGAAATGGATCTTTGAGTGGATAAGCTTACAGTTTTCCACAAAAGGATGGTAGACATAACAGTGTACTGTACTTGTGGAATATTGTATTAATACTATCAAATAAAACAAGTTTTTCTTGGTATAAGGGGATTTCATTGGGAGTTAATATGTGTCAAAGATTCAATTTTGATTTTGATCGAGGATTGTTCTGGAAATTTTACAGCATTCTTTTTGTTTTGAAGACTCCATGATAATGCTAAGTGTTTGGAGAAGGAGTGGAAGGAGGAGAAAAAGAAGGAGGAGGATAGGGAATATAAGAAGAGGTAAAAGAATGAGGAGAAAAAGGAAGGGGCAGAAGAATAGTACGGGAAGATGGTGGACAGACCTGCCAACCAGTACGTTTTTGCAACCAAAATACGGCAGTACGTTTTTTCTTTAAAAAATATGTTTTTTTTTATACAAAATCGTAATTTATTGAGAAAAATCATCTCTATATGTCTCTATTTCATAAAAATTACACAAATGTGGTTATTAGATCAATGTAATTGCAGGTAACTTGTTTTTTTTTCAATCTTTTGTTAAAACCAGGGTGAGATATACTATGTTTAAATGTTTTTTTTTTAATCTGCAAGAGCAGTGCGCATTTTAGCTGGCACGCAGCTTGAGCACTGCGATGAGCGGGTGCGCCACGCATTTTATTATGAAATACACTTTTTTTAATCACAGAAAACAATTTTTCATTCCCAGAGGTTGGCAGGTCTGGGTGGAGGAGGAGGAAGAGGAGAATTACATGTACAGTGTATTGTAGAAAGTAGAATTATGCAAACCAGTTTTTCGTCATAGAAGTACAGTGATACAGTAGGCCAGTGAGTCAGCCTGCTCTGTTTCACCGACATTGGACAAGCATTCTTCAAAACACTACTCTGCTGCTGTATAAAAGTGTATTTTTAGATACCAATTCCTGCCAGAATGCATGGTTTTTAAAGGTCAAGTCCACCCCAGGAAAATGCTGACTTGAATAAATAGAGAAAAATCAAACTAGCATAGTGCTGAAAATTTCATCAAAATCGGTTGTACATTAAAATAAGAAAGTTATGACATTTTAAAGTTTTGCTTATTTTTCACAAAACAGTGATATGCACAACTAGGTGAGTCAGTCGATGATGTCCATCACTCACTATTTGTATTTTATTGTTTGAATTATACAATATTTCATTTTTTTATAGATTTGACAATAAGGACCAACTTGACTGAACCATATAGTACTAAACAATGCTAATTCCACATGTTCAGGGATGAATTTATCCTTATATCACTTGACAATGATGAGAAAATTAGAATATTTCATATTTCATATAATAAAATACAAAAGAAATAGTGAGTGGATGATGTCATAGTCTCCTCATTTGCATACCAGCCAGGATGTGCATATTGTAACTGTTTTGTGAAATTAAGCGAAACTTTAAAATGTCATAACTTTCTTATTTTACATCCGATTTTGATGAAGTTTTCAGTGTTTTGCTTGTTGGATTTTTCTCTTTTTAATCAAATCAACTTTTTGTTGGGTTGGACTTGTCCTTTAAAGGACAAGTCCACCTCAATAAAAAGTTGATTTGAATAAAAAGAGAAAAATCCAACAAGCAAAACACTGAAAACTTCATCAAAATCGGATGTAAAATAAGAAAGTTATTACATTTTAAAATTTTGCTTAATTTCACAAAACAGTTATACGCACATCCTGGTCGGCATGCAAATGAGGAGACTGATGACGTCATCCACTCACTATTTCTTTTGTATTCTATTACATGAAATATGAAATATTCTAATTTTCTCCTCATTGTCAAGTGAAACAACGCTTGATTCCACCATGAACAGTTGGAACTAGCATTGCTTAAAACTATATGATTCAATCGAGTTGGTCCCTATTGTCAAACCTGTAAAAAATGAAATATTGTATAATTCAAACAATAAAAAACAAAAGAAATAGTGAGTGATGGACATAATTGACCGTCTCATTTGCATGTCACTGAGTTGTGCATATCACTGTTTTGTGAAAAATAAGCGAAACTTTAAAATGTCATAACTTTCCATTTTTGCACATATAAGATTGAATCTCTGTTTTATGTACATTTTTCGATGTGTTCGTGTCTGTTTTGTTTGTTTGTTTTTTGGCCACTATTCTATTTGTGTTTTTAATCGTACCATAATGTAGTAATCAAGGGAGTCGGCTTTGACAGGTCAATGGCCTTTCTGACTTCCTACATCCGCTACATTTTATTTTCATTTCTTTTATATTTTGACAATTTTTTATCGCTTATACTGTGATTTAAATTATTGTACTCCTTTGTTGTTGTATACTTGTACATATGTTTTTAAAGGATGTCAAATAAATGAATTGAAAAATGAATTGAATTATTTTACATCCGATTTTGATGAACTTTTCAGCGTTGTGCTAGTTTTATTTTTCTCTATTTATTCAAATCAACATTTCTCTGGAGTGGACTTGACCTTTAACGAAACTTCCCTGTAACCCTCCATTCAGAGTCCCTATGAGAATAATGCTATGGTATGTGTAAAGATGTCAATGTCAATACATGCTGCTTTTGGTCAGAATAGAAGAAGTTACAATGTACTTTGACATACTTGTTTCTTTGCATTTTTTTTACAAGGTCATGTTCACATTGCTATTTCAAGGTACAAGGTACAGACCATTTTTGCACATATAAGATTGAATCTCTGTTTTATGTACATTTTGTAGGGCTACGCATGTACATGTAGGTGAAAAGGTCTAGAACTACCTGTAATATTCATTTTGATTATTTATTTGCAGAATTTTAAAATAAAAATGAACTGTGTTATCCTCTAATGAGTTTTGCCAGACATTCATTAAATAAGATTTGCTTGTTTTTTGCTTGTACATTAGAAAACTACCTTCATGTTTTTTTAAGTGGAATTGACCCAAATGACATAATAGTTGCCAGATATCAGTGAAAAAAAATTGTCTGTTCAATGAACGCAAGTCGATGATCATCAAATTTGCAAAGATGTGTTTATTATGATTAAAACTAAAATGACAGATTCACCTGTGATACATGTACCTTAGATGTCGATCATTCAAGCTTCAGGGTGCATTTATCATTCAAATGTCAGTTATTTGTAAAAAAAATCTCTCTCGTTAACCAAAATCTCCAATTAATTACCAGACCTCAAAAAGACCTCATTTCATGCCTGCTGAATTTGACTCCCACAGTCTGAACTTCACTGAATAGTCAATTTTCATTTAATTGCTCACAGACTTAAGGTTTCCCCAGAGTAATTTATCAACTAAGAACTGTGTTCACACAACAGATATACTGTTGTATTATGTGAGATCCCTTATTGTTTCACTATAGTAATTATCATTTGATATGCATATACATGTACATGGTAACAGAAAACAATATCAAGAAACATTGTTTTCATGATTCTTCATGGATATCTAAATACATCTATTTATAGGCCTACTGTGAGATTGTGACCCATGCAGATGGGAACATTTCATGGAGATACCTGTAATATTTTATACTAGGTGAAGTTGATAGAAGAATAAAGAGAAATACATTCGTAAGTGCTCAATGTAGACCATTATAGAGAATAGTGAGAGGGAGAGACTGGCTTCATTATCCGTTAGTGCTGCTTGATATGTATGCACATATTAGGAGTTAGATATAGACCGATATACATATACTGTACGCATTTAGGTCTCCAGATAAAATAAAACATACATGTATATGTTATGCCTGCACAAATCACAGAAGCCTACCTCTATGGTTTGAGGTTGATGAGGTTTAGTGGAAGAGCTGTGGTGTAGTGGTTCTGACTCTCACTTTGTAAACAGAGGGTCATGTGTTCGAATCCCACCGCGGTCTAGCGTCCTTTGGCAAGGCGTTAATCCACACTTTGCTACTCTCGACCCAGGTGCTTACAGGATGTGAAAGTCATTGTAGCTTGTCCAGTACTGTGTGCGCCTCACCGGCAACTGACTGGAAT
This sequence comes from Lytechinus pictus, assembly GCF_037042905.1. NCBI lineage: Eukaryota > Metazoa > Echinodermata > Echinoidea > Temnopleuroida > Toxopneustidae > Lytechinus > Lytechinus pictus. Next base: position 50,858,399 of record NC_087246.1, read on the forward strand.
ACTCCCCAGGGAGTGGAGGATGTGCATATATTGTGTGCGGGAATGACTGATTGAATCCGATGACCAGGGAAATATGTATCTGTAAAGCGCTTAGACACGTTCTGATGTATTAAGTGCTATATTATGCAGATTTTTTATTATTATTATATGGAACAGTCCCTACAATTATGTATAAGGTGTAAATGGACTTATGGCTGTCTTACATGTAGAAGTACTACTTAAAAAAACAAACGATGGAAAAAAATGAGCCTTGTTGTATGCATCCTGCAGTACATGTACATGTATGTGTACATAATATCTTTTCACAAAAGGTAACTTTGAGCTTTGCTTGTATACATTTTACATAGCAATCATCTTATGACATGGTTTTGTTTTGTGTGCTGCTTTGAATGTGGAGCACTGTGGCCCAGTGGATTAGTCTGCGGACAGAGGTAGTTTCGTGGATTCAAATCCCAGCCGTTGCGTAATTTCCTTCAGCAAGAAATTATTGATCTGCAATATACTGCACTCCACCCAGGTGAGGTAAATCAGAAGTGGCAGGAAGCAATTCTTCAAAAAGCTTAGCTGGGGCAATGTAGGAGCACCTTGAGCACCTAACAAGGTGGATGTGCATTTTACAAATACCCTATATTATTATTATTAGTAATTTATTATTATTAATTTATTATTATAATGAATTACATGTGAGGAGCTGATATTTGTAACAAGGTTTCAAGGCGCATGTTTTTTTTATTATGCTCATACATGTATTCCTTGATTGAAGCTTATTTAGGAGTTTCTAAGCAAAGTTAAAGTGGGTGTAAACAACTACTGCTCTGTATGAACATGTCATGTATTGCCCCAGTGAAGCGGTGCAAATGCCTTTATCTGTGAACCCATTGTCAAAACTCAATTTGTTCCTAAACAAGATTCCCAAACAAGATTCAAGGTCAACGATCCATTGTCCATAGATGGGACCGAAGCAAAATGCTTGTGTCGTGTCTACCATTTCGCAACAGGCCGAACATAACACCTCAACTATCCTAACAATGGGTTTATCCTATGAATAAAGTACATATATCACAATTGGTGTGATTGTAATGAACTTTAGGGCTTACACTGGGTACTGTTATAAGCTGTGAGGTCACCCTGTGAATACACGCCTCATTAGGATATTAGTATGGTACATTGCGTGTACTGTAACTGTTTAATACTCAACCATCACCGTCATTGGCTGATGGACCAATGACCTACAAAAGATGTCTGTGTCAAGGAGATTTGCATCCTGATTTATTTGATGGTGATTTTGATAAATCTGATGATGAAAATGATGGCAGCAGGATTGTGTGCAAATGGCGATGACAATTTCAATGTGTAAACCTATAGTAATGAATTACATACCGGTACTGTAAAAAGAAGATTACAGTGATAATTATCAAAATGTGATGGTGATCATGGTGATCATGGTGAAGGCCCCGCCATGATGATAAAGATGATGATGATGATAATGATTTAATGGTTGTGATGATTATGATGATATTGATGAAATATAGATAAAAAATCATCATGCTGTTGATGCATATTTGTAACATGTGTTGCTATGTCAGATTATGCCTGTTTCTCTTTCAAAGAATGCAACATTGAAATAACAATAAAAAATGCATTGATGTGCAGCATTCTCATATATGTGTTTACTTTCCCTAAATAATGGGTGGCATACATGTCACTGGGCAGTTGCTCAATTAGCCAAGGATTAACATTGGTTTATTTCAAGGACCTAATCCCATTCAAAGGACGTCATGCAATCTTTAATCCAGTGTGATCTTATTTCCTCGCTCAATCATAGGTGTGAAGCTTGAGTGATAGGTGTTAAACCTTTGAAGATCTTGTGGTCCTCCAGAGTGATAAATAATGTTCACATGATGATGTGACAGGGATCATGCGAATAAGAGAAGTGAAATAAATTTTGGAAAGGGTTCATATGACTGTGTGAATGCATGTGGGAGAAGAAACTTTAAAGAGACTTGAAGAAAAGTTTGGAAGAAAAGTTGGAAGAAGAAAGTTACAAGGTCAAGGAGTCATGATGGGTCAATGGTAGAGGAAGGGTCTTATAATACAATTACATTGGTTCAAATCTTACTCAATGCACTAGAGCACTTTGATAAATAATTATTTAGAAGTTTGTTGGTATAGTGGTCGTGACCCTCACCTTCTGATCAGAGGTCTGCAGCCTTTGAATCCCACATGATGAGCAGTAGGGTCTATTGGCTACTGTCACTTCACAATCTGCCTCTCAACCCATTTGTTAAATGGCTTCTTGGTAGAATGCAAAAGACAATATGTAAGCAAAGATATTATGAGAATCAAGATGTTCACAATTATGGAGTAAAAATTAAGGATACACTGAGAAAATTTACTCAGTGTGTATTTTTCTAAATAATCATAAGATAATCATAATGATTTTATGTTAACCTTGTTTTTTTATTCTGCTTTTGATTCTCCCTTCCCTTCAGTTAATCTTTGCAAGTTCTCGCCCCCTTTTATCCACCTGAATTAATCCATTGGTAAGGGGGATAATGTTTGCTATTGAGATTACAGTGTAGCAGCATCTTTTTCAGAAAAAAGTGTCCTTCAGTTTTCGTGTTCGGAGAAACTGTCACGTTTCATAAAACATGCTAGAAAGCTCTCCCATATATTAGCACAGAAATTGTGGTACTTCTACGCCATCTGTTTTACATTGTAGAGCAAGGAGAACTTTGGATTAAGTAGGCTTGTGTCGAAACAGAAAAATCAAAGAATAAGAACAAAGAAAGTTTGAGAAAAATCGGACCAATAATGAGAAAGTTATGAGCATTTGAATATTGCAGTCACAAATGCTATATGGAGATCCTCCTATTGGCAATGCGACAGGGATTTGTGATGTCACATGTGAACAACTTTCCCTTTGATGGACTATGAAATACCCTCAAAATGTCTCTTTTTGCTTTTTCTTATGGTGATGCAAACTCTTTATCCATGATGTATTCTTAAAAATCTGCATTACATGCCCTCTAGAAAGAACACATGATCTACTAATAGATGTGTTATTAGAGGCAATTTAAGTGAAATAAATACTAAAGTAATGGGGAGAGTTGTTCACAAGTGACATCACACATCTTTGTTACATTGCCAATTTGAGGATCTGCATAGCATTAGTGATCGCAATATTCAAATGCTCATAACTTTCTCATTATTTGTCCAATTTTTCTCAAATTTTCGTAGATCTGTTTCTTTGATTTGTCTGTTTTCACACAAGCTATCTTGTTCCAAAGTTTTCATTCTCCTTTAACTACGTTAATGTGTTTTTGTCATTTTGTGTTTGAGATGATGCCTCATGCTGCACCCCAAGTTATTCAATGTCTCTCACAATGGTGAAATCCCGGAAATCTAGGATAAATTAACCAACGATGAGGAAGAAATCTAAAGTTTTGTCTTTTTTATATTGTGCAATGCAAGTTAAAAGCAATTTTGTTGAGAGAATTGTAGAATTTGGTTTGGTGGAATCTGCAAATGCTGCAGATAAGTCCCACAATCTTGTTCATTTGGGCTTCCAATTCATGACACTTTCACTTTCACTTTTTGAAACTGATCAATACACTACATTTTTTTTCAAAGTTAGTGAATTAACATTGATTATATTTATAGCAACAGGAAATAGAAAATTTCATATGAAAATGGTCTTCATTTAGTCTTTACTCAAATGGTTATTTTTCTCCTCTTCCATTCAGTTTCTTGATTAACTCATTAGAAACTGACTGCTTATGATAATATGCATTCTCCAAAACTGTAGTCTCGGTTTTCTATGGGTTAAAACATCAAATGCGCAGTTAAAGAGAGTTGTTTTATGATGTACAAGTTTGAAGAGGTATCATATCCTGATTTTGAACATGTTGAAAGAAAATTACTAATAAGGAAGGAAAACCTGTAACATATTTCTCTCTTTTTCAAAGGTAAAATGAAATGTATGGCAATTTTGTAGTATCGTATCAAGTAAAGGAGCAACCTTTTGTATTTCATAATGACATGTTATTACCAGTCAACCAGAAAGGATGCCATTGCCCATCTATTATACTCATGTTATTGATTACATTCTTGAGAACGAGTAATAAAGTTGCAAAGATCGAGGTGCAATACATTACACTCCATTGATGTAGATAAGTTGTAAACGCATAAGGACTGTAAACAATTTTTTGTATTTCAATAGTTAATCTTTATTGATTCAGAGTGTAACCCAAACTGTTAGTCTATGTGAATAGCTTCAAAACTTTTCAGTCCAAGGAAAGCATCTAAAGTCATTTGTACGTGCAATTATTCTAAGAAGTGCTATCATGGGAATTGCTTGTGTAAATTGACTGTTCAGTGTACATGTATTTTTCTGTGAAAAATAGGCATTGAAATGCAATTTACCCAATTCAGATGTATAGATAAGTTTTAACCTTCTCAGTGAAAAATCCTGTTTTATACAATTAAAGACATTTTATGCGCTTGATACAAAACTGACTTTTATTTTTTGCTGTGTGCACATGATAATTAATTTCACCCCTTTTCAGAATACTAAATCATAAATGAAGCTATATATACATTGTAGATCCTTAAATCCAGGCCAGGGTTTACTACATGTACTTTCCTACAAACTTTGTAACTGCATTTGTTAGGAGTTAGGAAATGAATTGATGTTTTATGAAGGAATGATGTTTTATGAAGTTTTGAATCGATTTATGTATGGAAGACTTTTTTCTGGATGACAAGCATACACCGACGCAAAATTTTAACTGAATACGCAGATAATGTGATTAGCAGTCACCATTTCATATTCAATGCAAATACCTTGCTTTTATGTTTTGTGAGGTTTAACTATTTTATTACACTGAGGAAAGACACTGGTATTTCTATGCCCCCGCAGACAAAGTCCGGAGGGGGCATTAAGCGTTGCCCCTGTCTGTCCGTCCGTCTGTCCCCCAACTTGGTTTCCGCGCAATAACTCGAAAAATATTTCATGGATTAAAATTTTTTTTGGTGTGTAGGTAGATGACACCAAAATACAGGCTAAGTCCGAATTTGGAGTCCGTAGGTCAAAGGTCACAGCTCATTAAATATGCGAGTTGGTTTCCGCGCAATAACTTGAAAAAATATTTGATGGATTAAAAAAAAAATTGGTGTGTAGGTAGATGACACCAAAATACAGGCTAAGTTCGAATTTGGAGTCCGCAGGTCAAAGGTCACAGCTCATTAAATATGCAAATTGGTTCAGAGGTATAAATTATATTGGTTTCTGCACGTTATTAAGTTTTATCATATTGAATGAATTTCTGATCGCGTTAAGCGGGGGCATCTGTGTCCTTTGGACATGTCAAATTTCTAGTTTTAATTATTTATTTCAATATATTTGTAATTACAAGGCCAGAGCACTTCTATCGAAGCCATATGCCTACAGTACATGTATGTACACCTATATGCTGGAGTCATTGGAATGCACAGGCGATAATCAATTTTACTCAATACTCGCTTTAATCTTTCTATTGTCGACAATCAAAAGCACTTTGAAATTGACAATAGAGGAAGGTCAGATCATGTCCCCAAAAGAGTGACTGACAGAGTACTAGTACTTGAATATATTGTAAACATGTTTATAACTTGAAACTTTGTAGTTTCTTTGTGAATCAATAACCAGCAGACATTGTTATGTTTATACAGGCAGTAAAGACTTTATATTCATGATTGTATTTGACTTATCAACAATTTGTTGACTAATAATATCAACAACCCTTCAATATACTAGTTGATTTGTGTTTGTTGTATTGCAATGAATACTTGCACAGCACTTGGAAATATGTATTATTACAGGTAAGCAACACTGTATCTCCAAATCATGATGATTAGTAATTGTTCAGTTGGGGAGCTTGCATGAATATATGTTTTACATATATCACAGAGTTACTAATACAGATGTAGGCCTAATTAAGTTCAAAGATTAATATTTTTCTTATTTGATTCAAATTTGTTTAACATGTAAATAAGTACATAATTATTACCTCCCATTTTGTGTTCTCAAAGTTCTCAAACCAACTGACTACATGTCTACTTTAATGTAGAGTCTTGTATTTTCTTTGAAGTAATTTGAAGTTGACTAGATTGTTTTCCTCCAAGTGAAATAGACAGTGTTACACCCCACCTAGATTGACATTGCTACCTTGATGTGATGTTAAAATCCTTTATGTACATGTACCAGGAAGCCTCGTTAATATGACATCCAGGTGCCAGCCTTGTCATTGCCATGGCAACTGTCAACATGTTCTGCACATTTTCAAGATGATACTGTGATGTCTTGTACGTGTCCCGTGGTGTTGGTACAGCAGTGATCGTAATCTTAGGTACATTACTCATTTTATAAGAAAGGGGATCTGTCTGCTTGTATTAAACCCAAATTCCTCTGATTCAGGTCACAATCTAAATACCTGTATTTAGTCGACCTATTTTCTTGAAGAAAAAAAATTCAGCCTCATCCCCCTACTTAGAGGCTGTTCACACCGCAAGGGGGGACCGTGGGCGGACCGTGGATCGCGCTATCGTAGCGCGATCCACGGTCCGCCCATTGGCATTCGCCGGATTCACACCGCAGTGAGATAGCGCGGTCTATCGTAGCACCCCCTTTTTTGAGAGGTCCTGTTGCCATGACGCGTGACGTCATGAGGTCAGAGCGGTCAAAGATTTAGCGCGCTATTACGAACCCGTACTAGTTAGTTGAGAGCTCGATATCGCTGTGCCTATTATGCTAGCCGGCCTACGTTTATTTCATGGCGTTGTATACATTGTAATTTGATATTCCCCGCGTGTAGAACGATGACTTCCGGCGTGCTATCGTAGCTCGGGTTCACACCTGCAGAGATAGCGCGATCTAGCGCGCGCTAGACCGCGCTATCTCTCGTGGACCACCCCCAAGAGGTGCTCCAGTGGCACGCCGTTTTGGCTCGCCGTGGCTCGCTGTTGGGCGGACCGAAACGACGTTGTACCTTCCACACCGCAGAGATAGCGCGATCTAGCGCGCGCTAGATCGCGCTATCTCTGCCGGTCTGAACAGGCTCTAAGTCACCATTGTTCTTGGTAGATCTTGTTCACAACAGTTGCATGAACTGGTTCCCACTACAATTTAATGGGAATCGATTTGCCTAACAACACTTCTAAGCAATCTTGGTAGCAATCTTTAAAGGGATGGTCTAGGCTGGAAATATTTATATCTCAATAACTAGAGTAAAATTCACAGAGCAAAATGCTGAAAATTTGATCAAAATCGGATCACAAATAACAAAGTTATTGAATTTTAAAGATTTGCATTATTCCGGTGAAACAGTTCTAGGCATGTCTTAATGAATATTCATTAGGTGGGCTGATGATGTCATATCCCCACTTGTTCTTTTGTATCTTATTATATAAAATTAGGTTTATTCAAAATATTTCTACTAAAAACTAAAACAATTGGACTGACAACTGATTAAGTGCATTAGTTATTTATTGCCGAAACTTATTTCATCATATGGAGACACATCATTTACACATGTATGAAAAAATGAAATATTATGATTTCATGTATTAACATAAGAAAAAGGAAAGTGGGGATGTGACATCATCAGCCCACCTAATGAATATTCGTGACGACATGCATATGACTTCGTTATTTATTATCCGATTTTGATGAAAATTTCAGAATTTTGCTCTGTGAAATTTACTCTATTTATTTAGATATAAATATTTCTAGCCCGGACCATCCCTTTAAGCGATTTTTTGAACTGGTTTGCAAAACCACCTCCCAAATTATTTTCAAGATTGCCTTGCCTTGTGAACAGTAGCGTTCCAAGAAATGATCTCCACCCAGAAGAATTGATGGTGTATTGTGCGGGAAATATGTGTGTATTCAAAGATGGAGACTATGGATTCAATTTCATACAAATCTTTGAGATCTAGTTTGCTTACACTTTGATCGTAGACACAAATTCAGCGATAATCTGAACTCGCCGTAGTCATGTTGATCATCATATTTCAGTGGCTGTTTCCTCTTAATATACATTCTTTATAATAACCTATATCATAACTGATCTCATATCAATAGTCAATACTAGATTTTCACCAAAATATTATATGAAAAAATCAAGCGGTGATATTTGAATTCTTTATTGTGACATTTTGATGAATTCCAGATCAATATTTGTATTGCATGCATGCACACTCAAGACCAGGGGCAAGTTGCTCAAAGTTGTATGGTGACTGTGTGATTTGACTTTAACAGTGTTGTCAATGTACCCTTAGAAAAAAAAACCAAACAAATCTTCCTTGGAAGCTGTCAAAATCCATGGGCTGGCCCGGTATCAGACACGAATCTCAGAGATAGGATTAGCTAGAGCTGAGTCTTGGATGCGCCCAAGCCAAAATTAGTCCGATTAAGTTGTCAGGGGTTTGTCGTCATCGTCGGGTTTGTTCGTGAGAGAATTTCACAAGATCCTGGGCAGAAGGGTCGAAGACTCGAAGGACAGTATCGTCTTTGAGTGGCTGATCTTTGGCACAGTTCTGTGAAAGATTGTCATGGTATTTAAGTCCCAGGGTCAACTTTGTCAAGTCATTATTTTACTCTTGAAAATTCAGTTGTGTGTGCATAATATGCCTTGAGAGATTTTATAAACTCTGTTAACTAGGTTTTGACTTTTTTCATGGCAGTTAGAATAACTTACCTGCACATGAAGTACCTGTACTTTGTCCTGTTCAAATAATGAAGGGTTCTTAAAGGTGCCATTCAATATTTCTTTCAATATGATCGAGAGCAAAATATATTATATTACATTGTATTGATAAATATAACTTTTTTTTTTCATTTGAGAAATGCTTTTAGATCTAATTTCAAGAACTATGTATATTGCTGCTAAAGCCTTGGACATATGTACAGTGTAAAATCCTCTAAGGTTTCTTAATGTACTACTCATAACACATATTACCTCTAAAATTTTTCAAAACTACATTACAAATTTACTTGAATTATTCAAAATGCATATGTGTTTACATGTTTTGACAGGTTATTTCAAAATCTATAAAGTGAACATTTTTTTCATTGATGTTGAATTCGAGTACCAAATGCTCTTTAAAACTATTACCTTCATAATGTCCTTTAAAAAATCAAGGGTTAGATCATGGAGCTACTGGTTAGTAGCTCCATGGTTAGATGCAGGCCTATACATGTGTGTAGTTGTTGCAGTTGTTGTGGTTGTTGTTTTTATTATTATTGTTGTTATTATTATAATAAGTTTTATTGTTATTTTTATAATAATAATAACAATTATTATTTTTTTTATTATTGTTGTTTCATTTGACACTTTTAGAAATAAGAAACAAGACAGACCGTATATGTAATGCAAGCATATGATACAAAATAAACTATGTTTGCTGAAAGCTGGAAGTGAAGCTAATTCTTCAATAAGAGGAGAGGAAATACAGGTTTCCAGGTTGACAATTTTGTTTCCCTACTGGTACCTTTTAAGAATTCGGAGGTTTAAGTGCATACATGTAATCTAATAATTAACATGTAATTGGAAAAAAATAATGAGATATGATGGGCAGCTGTTTGACTAAATACAAACATGTACCTCTGAGTTCCTGAAAATCTTGCTCTCACTAGATGGAAATTGTGAAAGAGGGAGCACTAGCATCACTATCTGACTAAAGATGAAACAGGGTTGCTAAGGTTTACATAAACTATATCGTCATGACTAAACCCTTTTAATTGAAAATGACTATTTTTCTGCATCGTAAAGAAACCTTCATGAAAATAAAGGTAATATTGGTCTCGCAACAATTCCTTGGTCTGACCAGACGTTTGCCTATAGATTAGGACACTTTCAGTGTAATCATTTAAGTAATTGGTGAAAATTCATTCTGCATTCAAAATGGCCACTTTCTCATTATTGCTGGATAGTGAGTTAAATCATAAATAATTTCAGACTTGAAAAAAAAATTAAGGAATGAAGAACTTATAAAGGGTTTGCAAATTTGCAGTCATTCATTTCATTATGATTCCTCTATTTCCAACAAACTTGGTAGGATAGGATTATGGCTACTAAAAGAATTCTGTCTATGGTAAGAGTTAATGCGTATAAATGCATGTTTATTGATACATTGCAGACCTACTGTGTAGGCCTATATAAATGCAGTGCAGGGTTTGTACATGTAGCGCAATTTCTGAGTAATCCTTTAAATTGATGAGAAAAAATCGGAGAGTTGGGAAACATTCATGTGTTTAATATTAACCTGTTCCTAGTCTGTAGAGGGTGCTGTCCAAAAATGCAGTCTGTTTTCCTCGACTAGTAACGTGAAGGGGCAATGATCTTGGGGAAAGGGAAAGACGGCTGTTAATGTGAGAGTGAGATCGGTTTCTTACAGCACCCTCACTTGAAGCTTCCTCTCCAACAAGTCTGTTCAGGGGAACATTTCATGAAATGATTAGTCACAGACAACTGTTATAAGCTACTGAAATCAGGACATTTGATTGGCTGAGGCTGATTTGTCAGTGAAAACACACTGACAAGATGCTTCCTGAAATGCAATTCAGTAGTTGACAAGTTATCCTGAGAAATTACTTCTTGGAAGACTTGGATAAATGTTTATTCATAGAAATTGTAATTTAGTATATACTATTGTGTGTGAAAGCCTAACAAGAATGTTTCCTTTCAGTGAAAGGAAACATTCTTGTTAATGATATCACAAACATCCTACCAATCTTCTCTAAATTCTGTAGATTGAAAGTCAATCTAATAGATTGTGGTCAGGACACAATCCAAAATTTGATAGGAAGTTTCAATCGAATAAGATTGAATTGTAAATCTATTGAAGTGATAACTTCAATCCAAATTTGGATTTGTCCCTGATGGCAGTCTATTTCAATCCAAGGAATTTATAGAGTGTTGGTTAATTTTGGTGTGGTGTTATCTTTTATTCATATTTTCCTTTAAAGCCAGGTATGAATAATACTCAAACATTTATTTCTTTTCAACCATACTTTGCTCAGTAAGGAGTTATAGCTTCTTTATCCTTTTCAAGGCAGCACAGTCTTGCATTTTTATTTAAAAAAAAATGAACTGCATTCATTTAATGTATTTGATTTTTCTCATGCAGATAGCATGCAATCCTACCACCACCTTTTCTGCTGTGAAAACTCGCTGCCAAAATAGCACACCAAACCAGCTAGCTCTCTGGTGGAATGTTGCATTTCTGACAAATCTAATTACCCGACGTGACTATTCAAGAGCCATTGGGTCATTTATACGGACTCATGATGGCAATTACATCTTAAATGGAAGATGAAATTGGTAAATTAATCAGAGCTTAAGAAGATGGATTCCACACCAGTTCTCCCCGCTGGGGTACGGTTCAAGCGTAAAGACAGCTGTAACCGAGTTTCAGCTTTCTGTGCCATTCGTTTCCATCTCCCCAGTGCATTGGCATTCTGTGATGAAGTATAGTATCTCTGTCCAAACTCAGTTGATTCGTCCTCTTTGATTTTTGTTGGTGTGGCAAAGGGGTGTTTTCATGCGCATGATTTGGAGGGTTTACTGAATAGTACTTTCCTTTATATGTAATACATGTTCTGATATTTTATAAAATGCCCTCAAATTGAAGGTCAAATGTATTATTATATTGTATATTCAATGATTTAAACTGGAATCAGTTCATCTAGAGTAGATAGTAACCCATTGCTCAAAATAGAATGGACATTGTCACTTTCATAAAGATAAATTATAATTGGCCTTGTAAAACCCAGATTTTAACCTAACATGTAACTCGGATTATAGCATTTATAACTGGTTACAAGTGTAACTCATCGCTTGGCTCATGAACGTGTATGAAGTAATTCAATTGGTCACTCAGATAACTCATGATCTCATATTTATATAACTCACAGTACAGCTCAATAGGTCATTGAACTTGATTTTAAAAAAATGTTTATCATACTGTATCCTAACTCATGGTTTGCAGAAAAACACATTTTCAAGTCCACTAGTAGAAAATAAAACCATGTTAATGAAAGTATTAAAGGGGATGGTTCTGTGAAGCTTAATGTTTGAGTTTTATGATTTTACCTTTAAGGCAATTTCACATAAGGATATATCAGCCATAGCAGTGATGATAGAATTATTGATAGTTTTACCTCATATAGTCCTTCATTTTAATGACATTCATTGACCCATATGTGAGGAATTTTTCTTACAAAGCCACATACATGTACATGTACATAATCTGATAAATTTCAAAGAGCATTAAATTGATGTGTCTTTGGAGCTTGAATATAAAAGCTCCTCTAGTTCCACTCATGCAGATCGTGATATTACATTTACAGGATATGCTTATTGCATGTTGTAATTTCATCTTGTTTAATCTTATTTTGTCTATTTGACACATCAAACTTGAAATTTTTATTAGTCAACTGCATAATATTGGCCTATGAAATCTACATGTACAATTGAAATTGGGTCAACTTAAGGTTAACACCACCCCCAACATTTGGTTAGGCATTTATCCTCATTACCAGGTCCCTCGGAGAGGACCTTAGGCTGTTGGTCCTCTGGTTGGTTGGTTGCTTGCTTACAAGCATTCTTGCTTTCTTAGCAATCAGGTAAAACATGAACACCATTTACCATTAACATACATGTGCCAGCATTTGCATAGGAAATCCTATTGGCAGTATCATCAAGCACAAAAAGACCCCTCCTGAAGATACATGTTGTTCCCACATGGTATCTTCTTGCTTGTACATCATCTTGCTTAGATCTGAAAGCATCATCCATGCTTGAGAAACAACCAGATAATCTCCGGCTGGATGGCATCCAGACCATTGTTAGTCAATCTTGCGGTGTAGCGTTGTTGTAATGGTGTATATTTAGTGGCTGCTGACAGTGACCTGCGTGCTATTACGGGATCATTCCGGCCCAGGCCACGCGCCGTAGGGATAGACTGTAGGCACACACCATCTCAATCCATGGCCCCATTCACATCTTAAAGAAACAATGCTCTTGGATACCTGATAGACTTAAGTTTGTACATTTCAGTCACTTTATTTGCTTTACCTGACTTTGAAGAAAACTTCTTTAGGATGTATTAAATGAAAAAAAATATGTTGATATGTTTTAATATAGCCTATTTCCAAACTAAGGGACTTACATCGGGTTAGTCTTATCCAAGGGACTGATCAACTAAGATGTTTTTTCAAAGTATTTTTCATTTAACAAGCTTGTTTTATCATTTCTGGATGTCCCATTTCCTCTTAAAGTTATTACAATACACACTTTAGGTTGAATAATCATTTCTTACATTTCATGAAAATATGGTTTGTGTACATGTATGTGATTGAGCAGAATGAAGTTGTAACTATAAAAAAAAATCAGTCAATCAAACATCACTGTACTTCTTAATTCAATCAAACCAAACCTGTTTAATAAACGATTGACCAAGAATAAATATGATAATGCTGCTAATTTAAAGTTCATCATAATTTTCATATTTGTTGTATACTATTTAAGAGGGCTTTAATTTCATGTATGAAGAGGGTTATAGACTGAACTTGATTCTTCAATTATTCTGTCCTACGTCCTCCATCCAGCTATCTCAGGAATTCATCATCGGTATGCTTCCATGCCCCCCCCCCCCTCCATCACACACTCCTAACATGTGCTGCTAGTCTAGCAAATAAGACCACAGAACCATGTATAAGATACATCTACTGTAGTAGATAGTGTACTATGTGATCTGTGCTCTGCACTAAAGGCATATGTTAGATCTGATTGCAGAATAAGATTATGAAGTATTGAACTGGGAATCTTACTTTGACTTTGTCAAACTTTTCTGAACTTGAATTTCATTTGAAGTTGGAAGTGTTTTTTTTTTTTGGCAAGACAAATTACATCATGTTCTATATCAACCTTTCCACAATGTAGTACATGTACTATGTGTCTTGAAAGATGGACTCAAAATACTACCACTGTATATTTGAAGATCACCGTATCTTGAAGAATTTTTTTTAATGCCATTTAGTGTACATTCAGAGTCTGAAAGGCCTCAAGCATAGACTAAGCGTTATCTACCTTGGTATTGATAGTGGACCCATTGCTCATGCTCAGTGCAGTGGCGATAACCATGCATAACCAACTGATTCCCCCTCCCCGTCCACTGGCTAGCCGACCAGCAACCAACCATCCCGAACCCTCCAGACCAACCAAGCCAAGAGATAGCCGACGACGCAATAATGCCGTCACGACAGGATGCCATAACTTAACAAAACAGGGACATCTCCACTTGCTCACAGTCGAAACCTCACCCCTCCCCCTGCGACAACGACAATCGGCCTGTCATTTGTATTTTGTCGGTTTGTTCGAATTGTAAATAGCCCCCCTCCTCCTCTGTGATCCCCCTATTTTTTGTGCTCAACTCGCTGCAAGTGGAATCTTCATTACTCGGTGGTGTGAGGCTTCGAGTGACTTGATCGTCAAACATCTCTCCATGACTCAAGTTTTTTTCAGTGGATATACTTTCTCTCATATGGATTAGTAATCATTAGTTGCATGGACATTGTAATATACCATCCTTTTTGTGGAGTAGGCCTTTGAACTGCAACTTTCATCGTGTGTTTCCTTATTCTTGCATGGATGTGGTATATTTGTGGAATATATCTTGAATTACGCCATGATTGATCATTTTAGGAATGTGAAGGGGAAGGAGTTGGCAGGTATGTGATTTTTGAGAGGCACTTAACGAGGTTTCCATTGTTATTGATTGCATGCTTGATCAAGATGATTAAGTGATAATTACTGTTTAACACCTCAACACATGGAGAGGATCCATCGCTAGAGAATCTCTTATAACATGAGCTTATCCTTCAACGGTCCAGTTATTTATGGAGATTTTTAGATTAGATTACAAAAACTATATAAGTTTTTGAACTCAAAATGATTTTTTGATGTTTCAAACTTAGCATTATTTCAAGATTGTCAAAAGATTTTTTCTTTTCCATGAATATATATTATGCCTTTCCCATCTACATGTATAGCATTTGGGCTGGCCAAAACAATATTTTGGCCCACACAAACATATGGTTCTAGTCCAAGCTGGGCTGACCTAACACTGGTGGGATATTGTACAAAGATATTTGCCTCTCCAAGTCCAAGGTCCTTGCATATCTTGTGCTCTTGCAACATTTTTGTTTTGGCTGGTCCAAGTTATATGACTGTAATAACGAGTTTATGAAGGCCCAAATCACGGCAATGTGAAAGAATGAATCGCATTTGGAAAACTGAGCTACAAAAAATTACATATTGAACAGCCCAAAACTTGAGCTATAGGTTTGAAAAGGATATAATTTATCAAGATTCAAGAACTTTTATCGATTTTGCATCATACTATAAATCTTCATAGAAGGTTTAAGCTCTAACAAGTTCACTGTGTTACACATTTTTACATTGCTATCAGAGTTCAGATCTGAAGAAGAGTTCAGATTTGAAGACTGACCTTAAAGTTATTTCAAGATGGATATTTTAGGATATTGGTTTGTCGGACCTTCTGCTATCGGCCACTTAGATGTCTCAACCAATTACTCTTCTCTGTGGTCTCAAGTTAAAAGTCAAAGGTCATCTTCATTATGTACAATTTAAAAAAATGTATTTGTGTCTATGTTGGTTAACATAAACAAGTGCACAGAGGTGTATATGATTGAATTTATTGTGTTACTCATGACAGGTGTATAGTTTAGGGTTCCCAGCCCATCAGGGAAATTATTTTACTTTTTTTCAGTCAGGGAAATATCAGGGAATTTGATAAGAAAATACTTCAAATCAGGGAAAAGTGCCTCAAATTAGGGAAAAATCAGGGAATTTTGATCAGCTCAAAAGTTGCTAAAATGATAGTCAGACTCTGTTATATTTTGTTGCTTATCAAAACAACATCCATTGAATGACTGGTTATGGTGGTACTAATTCTCGCTACCTCAAATAGCGATTTCGCCGAGATCCGGGAAAATCCCTGTAACGTGCATTGCATTATGGGATAGCTTTTTCGGTATTACAACTTCCTGTTCGGAAGTCCAACGCACTGTTTTGCCATTTAGATCAACAGTGCCGTCATGCACAACAACACAACGTAGCTTTCGCTCGGAAAGTTCGTGATCACAACCCTCTCTTTCACTAACAGTTTTACAGCCTTTTCTGCTAAAGTCACTAATTCTGCCTGACGCTTTCCATTGCACGGTATTCATCTGTCAGTTAAGATTTTTTTAAGTTCCGAAACTGATTTTTATCCATTTTGTGGTCGACGAAAAATTGAACGAAATGAATGCTGAATATATTTAGTGTCTAGTTGAATACGATCGTGATGTCAGGCCGGTCGCTAAATGCAAAATTTTAAGATATTCATTATTTGTTTGATTTTTTTATAACCAAATAAAAACATGAATAAAAATTATTCTCACGTGAAATATATTTTTTATTTTTATTTATAATTCAAATGGAATCAAAACTGACCAAATGTAATAAAAAGTATTATACTCTGTACATATTACGCTGATTGGCATCGATTTCAGCGTGGTGGAAAACTCAGTATCGCGAACCTCGCGCGAGCATGACTCTAAACCGGTAGTGGTGATGACGACCCGACGGAGTGAAAATTATCTCGTCTCGCGCATTATGAGATTTTTGTTCCTATTTGGGGTAGCGAGAATTAGTTTGACATTATTGTTCATACTGAAAATTCATGTAATTCACTGCAACAACTTAGAAAGCATGCAAAACTGGGAATGGGTTTAAATAATTATCAGGAAATTTTTAGACTTCATCAGGGAAAAATCAGAGAATTTTGTTTCTTGAAAAGCTGTGAACCGTGTAGTTGTTGAATATTTACTTTTTCTTTTCTGCAAGACAATGTGACCAAGTTATATTGTTGCTTTCCTTTAATTATTATTCATATTAGAATTCCCATCACAGTGATTTAAATTGTCAAAAATTTATTGATTGTTATTTATCTTTTCATTGATTTTGTTTTCTGCATTTAACCCGTCTTGTAGGAATGATACGGTCATGTTGCAGTATATAAGCCTTATTGGAAATCAAGAATACATTGCTTTATTGAGTTGATGATCAAACTCATCATTCTTTAATTTTATGTGTCTTTACAGAGAAGCTCCTGAACTCGTCAGGAAGAGAGCTTCGACGAGCGCTCTTCTCCCTCAAGCAGCTCTTCCAGGTAAGCCGTTTGTTCTGATCACTCTTTCCTCATTGGAAATTAGCCTTCTCAATGAGAGGCTATATGGGTCATTGATCCTTTAAAACGTACCCTTCATGATCTAGGTTCACTGAACTGGTGCTGTTACAGAATCTCTGTGTCGCTAAAGGGACTATAATCAGGGATGCTTTACTGGAAGTTGTGCTGTAGTGAAATTCTGGATGCTTGCATATCACAACTCTTGTAAGAATGTTAGAAAGGCTTTAAATTTATCTGTATACAGGGGGGAGGGGGTCGAGTCAAGGTTTCTGATTTGCTTATCACTCAACCACCTAACGTTCCGCAAAAAAAAAACAATGCTAGAAACTTACATATAAAATGAACACAAAGAAGATATATGATAATAGAAAAATTTGTATGACATTCCAAATTAAAAATTTAATAAGTGATTATTGATCAGTAAAAAGATATTGATTTTAAATGAATGGATAAAATTAACTACAACTAATTGATGTGAATAAATTAGTTATATGAATCGACAAGTGATACTAGTGTTACTGAAAACAAATTAAGTCTAATAAAATGGCCATCCCCTGCACTTGAATCCTCTAAGATTCACTTTCCAAAAAGAAAGATGTTGATTCTATCATGATTTATATTTTAAATCATAATTTTTTTGTTAGATAAATTCATTTATTCTTTGATACAGTGTTTTTTTTTGTCAAGTCATCTTAAATACAATCTCTGATAAAAGGCATTAGAACAAAAATTGGAAAATTCATTTACAATTCTTAAAAGAATCTGAAATCACAGACAAAGGCGTACTTAACTCCCATGGCAATAGGAAATTCCCAAGTGTGCCAGTATATGCAGTTGGCCCAGATATCTTCTTTGGAAAGTCAATGACAATTTTGGATATCCTGAAAGTGGGCGCTATCTTCCAGTTTTAATGGCAGTGTCATAATTCTGATTTGATTTGATGTGAGATAAAGATTCTTATCTAAACTTTGTGAACTTGAGAAAAGGGGACATAGCAGTAGGGAGGGGAAGATGAAATGCTATTTGTGTTTCAAGGTTTTTTGACCACGACTTTCCTTTCCAACTTGCGTATGGACTGTAGTCTGCATACCAGGGCATTTTTTTTCCTGAGGTTAAGAACCCTAATGGAACACATTATTTAATTTAGTTTGTTTTAGATTCTGAAATAAAATTTTTCAGCAAGTCAAAGGTAAACTTAACATCTGTATTTCAAATATTACATTCTGTATCTGGATGTAGATAACAGAAAAAATTCTATGTGGATATATTGTCTCTGATTTATAGGTCCATATTATGGACTCCTTACCAAATATAATGAGTTTATGCTTAACATTGCATAGTAGGCCTATTTGAATATTTTGATTCTAATTTTGGTTGATAAGTTTTGATTTGTTGTGAAAAGATATAACAGGAGGCCGGGACGGGGACGGGTGATTGATGTTGTTCATGGAGACTTCATAAAACTGTGTAGTCTTGAGAGACATTCTATTTTTGTAGTTTGTCAGATTGTTCTCTCTATGGATTGTCCTGGAATAATTAATATGATGTTCAGGAATATTGTACCTCTTACTGTTTCCCATTCAAAATAGATGTAGGAAGGAAGTGTGTATTAAAGGAGAATGAAACCTTTGGAACAAGATAGCTTGTGTGAAAACAGAAAAATCAAAGAAACAGATCAACAAAAGTTTGAGAAATATCGGACAAATAATGAGAAAGTTATGAGCATTTGAATATTGCGATCACTAATGCTATGGAGATCCTCAAATTGGCAATGCGACAAAGATGTGTGATGTCACTTGTGAACAACTCTCCCCATTACCTTAGTATATATTTAACTTAAATTGCCTCTTTTATCACATTTATCAGTAGATCATGTGTTCTTTCTAAAGGAGGGCATGTAATACAGATATTTAAATAATACATCATGGATAAAGAGTTTGTGTCATAATAAGAAAAAGCAAAAAGAGAAATTTTGAAGGTATTTTATAGTCCATCAAAGGGAAAGTTGTTCACATGTGACATCACACATCCTTGTTGCATTGCCAAAGGGAGGATCACCATAGCATTAGTGATTGCAATATTCAAATGCTCAGAACTTTCTCATTATTTGTCCGATTTTTCTCAAACTTTCTTTGTTCTTATTCTTTTATTTTTCTGTTTCGACACAAGCCTACTTGTTCCAAAGGTTTCATTTCCCTTTAAGTTCTTTATTTTATTGTGGTAGCTTTAATAGTGTATTCCTTCAAATCTTTAACAATGACATTTGTATGACATGTGTTTTTGTCTGAAAAGCTCACTGCCTACATGTAGGATAGAAAAGTAGAAATATTCTATATCAAAAATATATTTTGTTCACAATATTGTTATAGTTATTTTCATTATTCTTTTAATAGATTACCATTCCTGTTGTTTACAAAGATAATGTGAACAATATTGCTGTAAAAATATCTCTCCATAGTCAAGCATTGTCTCCTTTAAATGCACCCATTTCTGAAAAGGAATAGAAAAAAAAGATATCTGAAATTCAAAAAGTTACTGTACATCCCCTGTGCCTTCATGATTGTTATATTGGTTAAATAAAATTGTCATATATCAACAGGCATTACATTTAGGCCTACATGTACATAAGACACAGAAGCAACATAAATCTGCTACATTTTGAAAAAAAATCACTCCTTTCATTTTCATGAATCACCATAGAAACACAATAAAACACTTTAATTGTCCGACTTTATGTGAGGTTAACGACATTAGTCCAGGATGTTCATAAATGCAGTAACAAATAGTTGAAATTGAAAAAATGAAGAATTTCCCAGTTTCGTCATGAAACACGGAACGATTTGCCAAGATAACAGCAATGAGGGATGCCATAAAATCATACTTTAGGTTTGAAGTCTCTTCTTTGAAAAACAAATATGAATGAATAAAAGAAAAATATGCTGCATTCCAATTAAATTTGTTGGCGGCTTTCACTTAAGAGAGGAACTGTTTTTAGTTTTGATATTCGTTGAGGAAAAATAGAGCGGGAAAGAGTCATAATTGGTGGAGATTTGTTGGGATGCCCGGAAAGGCTCAAGTCTGACAGGATATTCAATTTTACGGAGTGATTAGGAAAACCTCCTTAAAAGCATCCAGAATTGTAATGCCAGGCTGTTTAGAGTGAGAATATCTCTGTGGTATACTGCGGTAACAGTCAAACAGTGCAAATAGATCTGTGAATTTCTTCTTTAGATCTGAACGTAGTACAAAATGATGGTATCAGATCTGCTATATTTTGAGCTCAAATAAGAAAAAATGTTTTTATTCTATTTTTCTTTGTATATTCACCTGGTTATTTTCCTTATGAAATGATCTTAGCTCTCACAAAGGGAAGGTATATTTTGTTGGGTGACAGAACTTTAAAAAAATTAAGGTCAATTTTATGCATTTACTTCTGATTATTGAAATTATCCCTAATTTATCTTTGTTTTCATATCATGTAATAGGCTTTTGAAAGTTGCTGTAGGGTTTAATCTAATTATACAAGTACAAGTAAATCTGCCTAAAGTTTACTGAATATTAAGGGACCAGGGATATTTGCTTGATGCAAAAATTCATCTTTGGCAAAATTTGTTTTCAAAAGTGTACATATTCTGGTTTGGAAAAGATGCTTCAAAGATTATATGACTTGTGGAACGTCAACTTGGGCAGAGTTTTCTGTTCTCTCAAAATGTCATTATGACACTTTTCATATTATTCCATAAAATGGATAAAAAGAATTTATAAGCTATTCTATCAATTTGCTAATTTTCATGGTGTGTCATTGAACAGGAGGAGGTAACTTGATAGGAAATGTAGAACTGATTTTATGAGAGGAACAATTAAAGCTAAATGATTCATGCCAATTATCTCTAATCATCACAGTTAATCCCCACGCCACCTATTCCTGCAGCTCTACGTGTATGCCAGTGCTATTTTAGTACACAATGCGACACAGGATTAGGAATACATGTAGTAAACGCTAAAATTCATAATGTTCAATTTCTTCATCAAGATCTGAGATTTAGGTAGGGTTTACGTGACATTGTTCTATTGTTCAGTGATTATCTTTTGTTGGATAGTCTCGGGGCCATATTTCTTGCACAGGTCTTATGTTTCTATTGATATGTGAACTCATTCATCTCTATTTTTACATTGGATCGAGAAGGCATGCAGGAAATGGTATACGTAATCTGTATTCAAAAGCGTTGTCAAGGCTTTTCCGTACACCTTTTATCTTCCTTGGAAATGAGAGGTCTTGTAAAGGAGCTATCCAAATTTGTGAACAAATTTTTCGGCATTACTGCTATGTGTTTAAGATCGCATGCTCGATCTGTAATGAAAATCATAAGTTAGAAAAAAAAATGGAACCAGTGGGATTCGAACCTGTCATCTACTGCTTACCGGGCAGCGACTCAACCACCAGGCTATTCTGGTTCACGGCTAAGTCACGATGAACCAGAGCCGTGAACCATAATAGCCTGGTGGTTGAGTCGCTGCCCGGCAAGCAGTAGATGACAGGTTCGAATCGTACTGGTTCCAATTTTTTCTGGCTTATGATTTTCATTACAGATCGAGCATGCGATCTTAAACACATAGGAGTAATGCCGAAAAATTTGTTCACAAATTATTATTACCTCCTATTAATGCCTCTGTATTTACGAGCTATCCAAACATGACATGTTGCTTATGTAATTTGAAGACTCTACAAATACACCCCCATGGAACAGAAGTCATTTAGTTGATTATGAATTCATAAATTTATTTACTGCCCCCCCCCCCGCCTCCAGAGTTATTGTTGAATTCTTTATTGCACCTTTACTTTGCAACAGAGACAAAATTTCACAAGGGCTCAGGGCGATCCCCCCCTGACATGCTCAAAAGATCTCTGGAAAGTTTTAAAAAAGAGCCCCCGAAAATTCCCCTTTCACTGCAATGTTAAAGATTGTGTTCCAGTGTTGCAGATTTCAGCAGTTGTGAAAAGTACAGGTAGCCTTCGAAAATAAACTAGAATTTTTTGCCTGGTTTGCAACTCTGCAAATATAATATAATATAGGGTATTTATATTGCGTACATATCCACCTTGTTAGGTGCTCAAGGCGCTCCTATATTACCCGGCTAAGCTAGGCGTTCACAGCGCACACAGCTTCTTGAGGAATTACTTCCTACCGGTACCCATTTACCTCACCTGGGTTGAGTGCAGCACATTGTGGATCAGTTTCTCGCTGAAGGAAATTACGCCATGGCTGGGATTCGAACCCACGACTCTCTGTTTCAAAGTCCGGAGACTAATCCACTGGGCCACAACGCTCCACGCAAATGGATATAGACAATGAAAAACATGAAATACACCTGTTGAGTTTTCAACTTCTCGAAGAAAATTCCAAAGTATGGGTGAAATGAAAGGGCAACATTCTCTCTTATGAATGTTTAGGAAATTTTATGATATTTGGAGTTTCAGCCAGAGGGGTAATTTTTTGTTTAACTTTTGGTTTTTAGACCTAACTTGGGTCCTGAAATTTATACTTTTGAGAAGCAACACTGTTGATACTCAGATGATATCATTGTCATGTTGAAGAGCAGGGAACATGATGATACTTTTGTTACAAATGATATGTCAGAGGAGAGCTTTGGAAGGATTAGATGTTCGATAATACTTCCTGGCGTTGAAAGCATTTTGAGGATAATTGTTTCATGCAGGGAGCATAATAAGAGGAAGGAAGGAAGGACTAATGACTAGACAGGTTGGTAGGAACTAAGAATCATTTTGTTGCCAGACAAAACAAAAACTGGTCTTGGTGATAGTTTTGCCTATACACTTATGAACTCTGACAAATAGAACTGCAGATCATACAAGTTTTGAATCCGACATTCTAGAAATGATGGCATTCAGTTAACTAAGTTTGCCGTGAATGAAATATGGCTCTTGTTTAATGAAATACTGTCAAAAGTGGAAATATTGCTTGGATGGAATGATGGGTGTTAATACTGTACTTGTATTTACCTTTAGTTTATAGGCAACAATATCTTATACAGTAAAAACAAAGTTTAAACTAACTTTAATACAATGCTGTTAATTATATGAACCTTACAGTAGTTGTTTAACAGTCTTTAAACAACCATGCCTGCTTACCGGTAATTTATTGAGAATTAGATATCAAATATTAAACATTTTTGTTAAAGATTTTAAACACTTTTAATCCATCTAAACAACTACTGTAAGGTTCATATGATAAAGAGTGTTGTATAAAAAAATTAAACAGCACTTTTATTGTGTAAATCTTAGGCAAAATGGAAGATGTCATTATAGCTATCTAAAAAGCAATGTATGCCTGAGGGTATAGTATCCTGCCCCCACCAAAAAGCATGATCTTATGAAAGATTATATGCAGAATGACGATACAAAAGATACATACTTAGAACTGCACTGAGAAGAAGATTTCACGATTGTATTTGGAGGTGAAGCCTTTCTTTCTCTAGGTATGCTGTAGGCCCTTCGCTGGGCCAAATTGGAGCCAGCCAAAACAGAGAATGAAATCAATCAATTCCTGTGCTCGTTGGGCAATTCATCTTTCTTATTTTCATTAATCAAAAAGGAATCATTTCTTGGCTCCAAGTCGAGAGATAATTCACTTGTCACCAGTAGCTGTGTGAATGTGTCATCCTTTTTTTTCTTTCTCTTTTTTTTCGACATTCACACATACTTTACCAATTATTCTTCCAGTCATACGGGAAACCTTTTCTTCATGTCTTTCCTCATTATCCACAAAATGCTTCATATTTTCTGCCTGATTATGTGGTTACTAATGGTCCATTGTGTGAAAAAAGTCATTGAATCACAGTATTTATGAGCATTTCATTGTTGGGTTTACAGTGACCTGGGGCCGATTGCACGAAAGGGTCTTTCCAAGGACCGTCTTTCGTGTCGCCCATCTTTTATGATGCGCTATAAGCGGGGTGTTTCTGAAATTTATGATAAACAAATACAATTTGTAAGCTTGCTTTTAAATCAAATTTTATACAATTTCATGAGATATCACATCATTTTATAAACAAATATTTTGTTTATTTTAACGGACAAATAAAATATATTTGCAGATAATTTATTTGAAATGCGTTTCACATGGCGTATCATAAAAGATGGGCGACACGAAAGACGGTCCTTGGGAAGACCCTTTCGTGCAATCGGCCCCTGAGTCTGTAAAGCATGATGTGAAACAAGAATGTCATGGGCTGTGATAAGATTTCTTTACCACTTCAATAGGGAGTTCAAAGTTCAGTACTGTTAAAATGATAGAATACATTACAACGTGCATAGACATCATTTATTTCAGACATTGAACATAATGATGTTTATATTTATTAAATGAATATGAACTCACTTATATATACTAGTGATACAATGGCAAAATTATGGATGTGTGGATGATGACAACATACCGTGATATAATCTCCCCATATATTTTGATCAACCTATAAAGTAGAATGTGTTTGATGTGGATGTGCTCAAATTTTCATTTACCTGTCGTAAGATGTTGTATCTATAACAGACCAAAATGGTTTAATAGGTACAAGTCCCTTCAAAAGAAGAGTGTCTCAAGTACAAACCATATTATCAAAATAGACTGTCTTTGACTTTAAAAGGTGTTAATTACTTATGAAAATATTTTGTGTGATTTATCCCCCCTCCATTTAGGGTGTGATTGTGTGTGGATGAATTCATGATCGAAAATCAAATAGTGGAATTCATCAATATATACCAATGATTGCTAGCAACGTTTGTGCAAGAGTTGAATGCATCCCCTCAATATGAAGGCCTACCAGCTGAATGTTGATCATTCCAAGATGTAAATTCACACAATGGTGTTTTAGTTTGTTCTTTAGTTGATAATTCATTATATTTTCATGAATTTGACTTTCCTGGGAAGTGTGGGAACATGAACAATGATGTGGTACCTTCCTAAAGAATACAACAATAGAATATTCAGCTCCATAGACGACAATGATAATGATTTCATTGTATGGGATATCATATGGAGCTTATGAGATGTTGAAATTTAATCTTGATACGATGTGCTATTAGGTTTTTCTATCAAGCTATGCCTGTGCATTCTTATCTGTCATTGCTCATCAAGCCTTGTTATGGTTTGCTTACGGAATTACAGTCATAATTTTTAGAGGTGGAGTACATCATCTGCACCCTTTTGACTTTATAGCAATACAGCCTACTTCTATATAGAAAAGAACTTGCGTTGAATAATTGTGTTTCAGTTGATATAGTAAGATGCCCCCTATGTATTAAACACATGTGTTTGAAAAGGATCTTGATATTGATCAACACTTTAATTATGAGCTTGATCAACCATCGTTCTTAGTGCACTTGACGAATTAATTCTACCAGATAGGATTGATTGGTTGATAGTAAAAAGTACTAGTAATGCCGTAACATCGTTGTATAATAGTTGTGCTATTTGTACTGTAGATGATTTGAAACTGTTTGAGGAGCTATTGTATTCTGAATAAGATTCGGCTGGTAGGCCTTAACCCTGAGGGGTTGTATCCAACTCTTGCACAAATGTTCTTGGCAATCATTGGTATATATTGAATTCCAACCAGTGTAGATTGAATAGACATCATGCTTGGATTTCCGAGAAATTAAATTGACCTTTGACCCGTGTCAGGGTATGCTCGTCAACTTGATTGTTGTGACAGCCTTTGTAAATGTCATTGGTTATACATGTATGTATATTGCAGCATGCAGTCACGGTCAGGCATTCCATATTCCACAGGCTCAAGCTTCAGACGTGAGCAATTATTATGCCCGTTGTACATACGGTACCGTATTTCAAAAAAATTTTGATTAAAAGCCTAATTAAATAATGATGAAATTAAATACTACCCAGTGTTTTTGTGATGAAGTTCACGCATTTGGACACATTTTCATGAAAATATTATACACCTTTAATGGTGAGTGCTTTTGTTAGGGATACATTGTCAGAGTTGGGGAATACTTCAGACCATAATGCCCATCAAACCATCATACATTGTATCATACATGCAGGGGGCCGCGGAAGTGGGGGGGGGGGGGGGGGCTTCAGCCCCCCACTTTTTTCCAAAACCATGTACAAAAACGTAAAATGACCATATTTTGTATAACCCTTTTTCAGGCAAATATATTTTGTTACTTAACCAGTTTGTAAGGTTTGTCTTTGAAATTAATAACATGACTTATTCTGAAACTTGGGTAATATTTAACAAATACCATATATATGTATGGATCCATAAAATGGCACTGTTGCTAGTGTTTTATTTGTTTGAACACAGTCTAATGAAGTATATTCATCTTTTAGGTCTATTTTACATATTTTGGTACTTCAGATAACTAATATTATTGTTGCCTTGGTCAGCAGTGGGAAATCTTTTTAATACTTTACTTTGAAGTAATATTAATTCTCGCTACCCCAAATAGGAACAAAAATCTCATAATGCGCGAGACGAGATAATTTTCACTCCGTCGGGTCGTCATCACCACTTCCGGTTTAGAGTCATGCTCGCGCGAGGTTCGCGATACTGAGTTTTCCACCACGCTGAAATCGATGCCAATCAGCGTAATATGTACAGAGTATAATACTTTTTATTACATTTGGTCAGTTTTGATTCCATTTGAATTATAAATAAAAATAAAAAATATCTTTCACGTGAGAATAATTTTTATTCATGTTTTTATTTGGTTATAAAAAAATCAAACAACTAATGAATATCTTAAAATTTTGCATTTAGCGATCGACCGGCCTGACATCACGATCGTATTCAACTAGACACTAAATATATTCAGCATTCATTTCGTTCAATTTTTCGTCGACCACAAAATGGATAAAAATCAGTTTCGGAACTTAAAAAAATCTTAACTGACAGATGAATACCGTGCAATGGAAAGCGTCAGGCAGAATTAGTGACTTTAGCAGAAAAGGCTGTAAAACTGTTAGTGAAAGAGAGGGTTGTGATCACGAACTTTCCGAGCGAAAGCTACGTTGTGTTGTTGTGCATGACGGCACTGTTGATCTAAATGGCAAAACAGTACGTGCGTTGGACTTCCGAACAGGAAGTTGTAATACCGAAAAAGCTATCCCATAATGCAATGCACGTTACAGGGATTTTCCCGGATCTCGGCGAAATCGCTATTTGGGGTAGCGAGAATTACAGCCAAAGTGGAACATATTACCAGTACTTATCGCTTGGCAGGTTGTGAATCCATCAAATGTCATAGTATATTTAAGAAAAATATTAAAAGAAGCAATAAAAATAGACTATATTTAGTTTATAATCACTTGAAATACTTCAAATAACTTTGCATCTCGTCACAGGGAGCAGAGAGTAAGAGAAAGATCAATAGACTGAACAAATAAATACAATTTCAGAATGTTAGTGCGAATGATTGAACATAATGACAAATTCAATCAATTAACTTATCTCTGTTGGACTATTTTGACATCTTTGTCTGTTCAAAGTTCACACTAAGGCAAATGTAATGTTTTAGGCCTCTACATGACAATCAAAGGACTAGATTGATATTTTTTACCTTTGTTTGGAAAAAATATAAAAAGAAATGCACCTGTGTTTATGTTGGATTCGTGAGTATGAGGTCTCAATTCCTCCCCATGATCGGCAAATATACAAATATTGCCCCACTTTCAGATGCACCAACTAACTGTACATGTATATACCCGGTATTCATACTCTAATTGAAGACACCTTCATTCACAACCTACAGTTATGCAATATCATTCATTTGCAACAGTACATGTCCTGTACTGGAACGACAAATCAAAAGTAAGAGCAAATGCGACATCTAGTTACCCGTTTTCTGTATGTTGTATTCAAGAATTCTCTTGTCTGAATGTAGGGTAAATTAGATACTTTTATGAAGTAGAATGAATCTTCTTTTGTTGTATATTGATGAGGTCTTTATTCATTTGGTAGAGTCAATTAAAGCCTAATATATGCAAGGTGGTAGATATGGGGACAGTACTATGAAACCAGGGAGATCCTCCAACTCAAGGAAATCTACACTACTTCCTCATTACTCAAATACCTTCAACCATTCAGTGTAGATTCATTGAAGATGCTATGAAATGAATCCAGGGACAAACAAAATGTATCTCTGCATTCTCAGCCAGTTTTACCAATCTCGGAAATCCTATCTTTTTGTATTGAAAGGTTACTCGTGCTTCTTTTTTCATGAAAGGGGAATTTTTCATTGTAACAATTTCAAATGTGGAGTTGAGAATATCATGGACATGATTAATAGCCCACGAGTAGGCCTTTATTGTTATACAAATATCTCGTTACATTTAGAAATGCAATTGTTTTGTTTCTGGTTTTAAATGTCAGTCTGACTTGGTCATAGTACATCCTTTCTTGGGTTAAAGGCAGAGTGTAACTTTTTTTCAAATATCATGTTGTTCCCTATGCTACAAATTCATCCGATTAATAATAATTAAATAAGTATGATTAAATGGTATCTATTGGGGCAGATGTAAAAACAGTGACCAGAACGGCTCACAGTTCTTTACAATTAAGCTGATTTTCCGGGAAACATTTCCTTGTCAGAATGGGAAATAATAAATGTGAAAATAACAATCAATGATTTCCTTCATCTTAGCCAGGAGCCTGGATTCTCTACCAGTGACCATAACCTTGTATTTATTCAATGAACACTGAATTCCTTGCATAGTTCTCTTTACAATGATGATTATGTAAATGTTTTTGTACCTTGTTGACCATGGAAATTTTTAAAAAAATGACCTAGAAAAGATGATTGACAGGAGTAATAGGAATGACAAAGCCTGATGTCACAAATGTCCTATATTTAAGTCTGTAAGAGGCCGTTCTCATTACGCTGTCTAATCTAGTTTACTGGAAACCGATTCAGGAAACCACTTTGGAAGATCGCTATGCTAGCGTTCCCACTTGATCACAAGAAAGTGGTTTTCAAAATCACTTCACGTAAAGCACTCTTGTTGCTATGGAAACGCTCTCAGTGGGGTGACACGTTTCGCGCAAAATTCGAAACCGCAGCATAGGCATTCTACACCTGTCGTGTGGAGTAGCGCGCTCAAAATGTGCGAAGATCGCTTCCCGAAGAACGGTTGTGTCCTCACTTACGCTAAAACCAGTTTAACGAGGCAAAGCGATCTTGAAAACTGCATCACGAGGTGGTTTTCCAAACTGGTTTGGAAGATCGCTTCCAAGACCGCTTTGACCGTTCTCACTACGCATTAAACTAGTTTCCACTAAACTACAGTAGTTTCCAGTAAACTAGTTTTAGGAACGTAGTGAGAACAGCCTCTAAGACTCCTCCCTCTATTACACCATATAATGCAAAGACACTCTTTATGTTTTATATTGAGGGAATATACATAATACTGACTGATAATTCAGATGTACACTCTAAACTGGTTGGTTAATAATACAATTAAATTAGTGTGAAATCCATAGGCCTACATTGTATTTATTATTTGCCACAAGCACTTACATGTATTAGTATATATATGCTCGCCTACATGTAGTTGTTTCAGCTTAAAAGATATATTTTTTAAAGAAAAAATATTAATAAAAAACATAATATATCTCAAATTTCAATTCTGCTGTGCACTTGATTTAAAAATCGCTTTATGCAAATGATATGTGATTGCTAATGATCAATTTCTGATAGATTTTATAAAGCTTTTATTGATTTTTTATTCTTTAATTAAAAATCTTGAGAAAAAAAATGATGGTTCTGAAAATAGTAAATTGAACTGATGATCAAAACAATCACCAGTCACCCTGTGTCAGTGTTTGTGAATATGGGTATTGCTGTACCAGGCGAACATTTCTCTGCCTTCATCAATCAATCCACTAAACCACACAATCCAGCCCACTCTATTTTGCTTTTCACACTGCACATATTTTCTTAACCCCGGGATATTGGTGGGGCTAATGGGGTTCTTAGCCCCACCAATTTCCTGGGGTTATGCTTAGCCGTCTTCGGTTTCACACTACGTTTTAGCAAAGTGGGCTAGCATGGTAAATAGTACGGTACTATCTGGCCCTGCGAAAAAGCAGGGTTAGCCGGCTTATTGTGGTGCTAGCACCACAATTACGGTGCCAATAGATGCAGTTTGAAACGAAACGGGGATAAGGAAAAGTGGGGCTAAGCATTAGCAAATCACAGAAGTCAAAATTGTACGTTAATCACGCTCTGTGTGGCAAAATCATCAATATCCATAAGCTGTGCGATAGTTCGGGGTTCAGCAAACATTATGGGGTTAAGAAAGACGGTGTGAAACCCCCCAAAAGATGGTATTGGGTTAAGGATAGTATGGGGTTAAGGAAATGCAGTGTGAAAAGCATATAACAGTTTGAAACCACACTGTTTATTCCACTGATTGATGACATGGGTAAATAATAAAGGTAACAGACTATATACCTGTAAATACCAGCACTGTTTGACTTTCTCATACATTGCTTATGAAAACGGAATATGTTAGCTTTGGGCAGGGAGGTGGAAGAGAGTTAATTCACTCGAATATCAAACATGACAGAGTATATTTACACAAGTACATGAGGAAAGGGCTACACCCCCTTCCATTTTTGTTTACAAGCTAATCCTGGTCCTCCCCTTAATTTAAAGGGCAATTTTGTTAAGAGGAAGTTGTAAATGCATTGTAATCGTTGTTAGTTTATAATATCTCTGTTCATTATTTTGGAAGAATGTCTTACGAAGAAGATCCACTGCAGAATTGCTCTTCAGAATCAGATGTTGTATGTAACTTTCAAACTTTGACAAAAAAAGCTTAAAGTTTTCTGACCAAACATTTGTATGCACTCCTACACAAATTTTAGTGAATTTCTGATCTTTTGCTGATTAAAGCATCGCTTCCTCTTGAGTACATTGAAATAAAAATCTCCATCAATTTGAAACAATTTCTTCCACAATTCAAATACAGTCTAATGGAATTTGTATAATAATGAACAAAACATCTAAGAATGCTGATATGAGTAAGAAAATGAATTACCTACATTGTAGATAGATGATAAAGATTGTTAATAAGTTCATTTATAATTCATAGCAGTGCCTCAATTTGTCAAGTTGTTTTGACTCTATGATATTAAACCATTTGAAAGAAAATAAATAATTACACATACCAGTTTATGAATCTCTCAAGGCCATATTACATTTGTGGGAATTGTGAGGAAAAATGACAATTGCATATTTTTTCCCCAAATGAATGAGCCTGGATCAGATAGACAGTTAATGACTGTATAAACTTGATCCTGAGCCACAAATTGACAAATTATGTTTCCACCCAATATTAGAATCAGATGGCCTAGATTCAAGTTAGGGTGCACAGGGAGGCAATGATGTGGTTAGGTTAGACCATGGTTTAATTTAATACAGGCGGATACAAGTTTGAGTGAATTGTGTATAATATTGACATCTTTTTGGTCTGATAGATTTTGAGGGTTCCTAATTCTCGATGCAATAAATGTATGCTATGTAGTTATTTCACTGTTGCTATAGTGTGCATTTGTTTTGTGTAAAAACATATTCAACGTAAACATTGAAAGAATAGAGAGAGATTCAGTACAAGTATCTTTATTATTTCTTTCGAAACCATGATGACATTATAATCATTTGATTTGTTCAATTTGATTGAATGTCATTAATTCATCTCCTGTCCTAAAAAAATAAAGCTTTTGCTGAACATGTATTGTACATAATTTGTATTTATTGTTCTCTGTGTATTCTATAGGGTTTTAAGATCTTGAAATTTGACAGCTATATGGAATGGGATAAAAGAGAAGTTAGCAATCGGAGATAAAGTTTCAAGGAAATGTGGACAATGGTATTCTTGGAAGAAGACTTTAGACAGTCTATTGTGTTTAACTTGAATGTTTCTTGACTTGATTCTAGAGATAGAAGAGTGTGGAATAATGTAAAACTTAAAGGGCCCTATTCAATAATGTTAATCTCCTTATGTTCTTTTATTCTTCTTCTCTTGAACAGGATGACAAAGATCTTGTCCATGAATTTGTTAGCTGCGATGGCCTCGACTGCCTCATCAAGCTTGGCTCTGAGGCTGACCAGAACTACCAAAATTATATCCTAAGAGGTAATTGTACCATCATCATTGTAAAAATATCAATGTCCTTGTCTTGTTATCGTTATTACTTTTATATTATCTCTGAGTATGCAAGCTCTGATGGGCTTGACTGATTGTTTTCATGATAATGATCATTGTTTCAATTACAATTGTCACTACATGACCACTATGATAATTACCATCATCATTGATGTCGTCCTCCCCCTTTCATCTTTTTGTTCCTACTCCTTATCTCATCAACATCAATATCATCATTATTGTCATCATTATTATTATTATCATGTGCATCATCATCGTCATCGTCATCCTCATCCTCATCCTCATCCTCATCCTCAACATTTTTATCATAATCTTCATTTTAATTGTGAATTCATCACTATCCTCCTCATCTTAATCACAACTGTAAAATCACTTCCATCTTTGTTGGTCGTTACTGGATTTCAGTGTCCTATGATCATGGTGAAAGCTGTAACATTTTTTTTTGGAAATAAATCTCTTAAGAACAGCTTTGAGTTATTCAGTGATTATCTCTGTATTATATTATGTCAGCCACAGATGGTATTACAGTAGCTATACTGGCCCATGTTATGTTGTAAAACAGACATGCTACTTGCATAAGCTGCTAAGTCATTTCCTACAAATGATCACAGTTCTTCCAAATGTGTTTCACATAATGATATCACTCATAAAGATGAACATCTAATTTGTCATGTCCGTAAACGCCATATGTCATCGTTGTTACTTAACTTCATCCTTTCAGCAGACTTAAGTAATTAAGTTTCCTGATATTCAATTTTGCTCTTTCAGCTATTGGTCAGATCATGCTGTATTTGGATGGTATGAACGGAGTGATTGAACACAATGAAACAATAAAATGGCTATACTCGTTACTCGATATACAGGTAAGCAGAATGTAATTGCCCTAACAAAAAAAAGTGATTTTCTGTCTATGGACACATAAAATTTGGTTGGTTTTGTCCTGGAATCCAAAGTCTTAGCTCTCTAAATACTTTAACCACAGTATATCTTCCTAATATGATCCCTAGATCAATATAAAAACTAAATTGTAAATGTAATGTAATCTATATCCTAATCTTACATATAACCCTGAATTTGACATCTAAATTCTCATCTGAACTATGTTTTCCGAGACAGAACAAAGTTTGTTTTGTAGCTTGGTCAAATCTGAACACTATCCGAAGTATTTTCTTCAAGCAAGGACCCAAATACACAACTGTTCCTAGCTCTGGCTGTATCTCAGAAGTCTAACCCTTTCGAACCTGGATTATGTAATTTTCATAGGATTTGTACAGGGATCACTTGGTTCCAGGAGGCAATCGGTTAACCAAGAATGCCAACCAGCTCCAACTGCACAGATGAAGGCTACAACCCTGTAGTACCACGACCCTATTTAATATTTAACCTCAAATAGTACAGTTCCAGACTAAGTAAGATCACCTGCATAGAAACAGCTCAAAGAACATGAATTCATTGAAACAATGTCCTGTAGGTTGTTTGCAAAGGCAATGAGCAATGCCAAAGTCTTGGAGCCTGCCAGTGCCACCTTTGTCTTCGCAGGGAGTTTGGCTTCAGCCAGATATCCACCGAGTCTGTACAAAGACCATGAATGTTAAGACATCCATCTCTCATTCATGTATTTAACATTGGACCCTTGTGCCAAGTTCTTGATAGGGGCCATGTGAGGAAGCGTGGCAAGCCATGTGCTGGAGGACTTGACCCCCGAAGCTCCCGTTTAGCCAACATGTTGTGTAGGAAGATCGGTGACCTAATCTCTCCTTTCCTATCTAATCCAATGAATCTATCAGCTAGCGCAGGAAGTCATTTATTTCTGATCCTCCGGCGGCCAGACTCCTTCCTCCTTCAAGGGGAGCAGGCGGCTCAAGCGCTACCCCAGAGCTCTGCCCGGTATGACCATCAGGTCTGTAGTGGATGACTGGCTGGAAGCACGGGGGTCAGTTGTCCCAGATATCTGAGTGATCATTCATCATTCTGAAGCTGATAATAGAAAGAAATGTAAACAAATCTGAGAGAAGACAGATGAAACAAATGAGCTTATTAAGACATCAACTTATAGAAAGGGTAATAAAATAGATATAAATTGAAAGTGATAGAGATGTAGACATAGAGAAGAGAAAGAGAAAATAATCTTGTGGAGAAATGGACAAGAAGAAAGAGGCATTTAGGGCCTATTTTGCAGAAAGGGTTGTGTTATAAAGCATCTTAATATTTGATGTTCAATGTATCAGAAGGAACACCCAGACCCCAGAAAGCTTTATTTGATGGTGGTCACGTGTGAGACTCATTGATTCAAAAAGTTTCAATGACCTTGGAACTTTGGTCATGAACCACTAATACCGCATTTATACTGGTTTTCTACATTGACGAGACTTGTTGGCAGTTATCCCAACTTCAACCCACATTACAAATGTTCACAGTGTGGCAGTCACTCTATAACATTTCACCATGTTGTTTCTTCTTTACTTATTCATTTTGAGTTTGGTTTGTGTTATTGCAGAAATTTCCAGCTCGTGACACTGCTTGTATTAACCTTAATGTCTCGAAGTATTGTGCAGGAATTTCATTTTGTGTCAACTACACACATGATTGTGTCACCTTCTCTGGTCCATGGCTGTAACTTACAGAAGGCATCAGCTTGCCTCAGCCATGGACTTCTACCTCCATGCTTCAGCTCTGTAGCTGGTCTTGATCTGATGCCACTTGTTGGTCATTGGTGGTTCCATTGATGATGTGTTGATGGAGGACAGTATGTACTCCACATTAGAGACCAGGGAACTGTTTTATGAGAGGACTTGTTGGTCATTGTATCTGACAAGTCCTATTTAATCTGACAGTCACCATAGTAACAGTTCTACTCAGCCAATTAGAATCAAGGAAAGTTGTCAGATGGGAGTGTTTCATGAAAGGACTTGTGGGACGTTTTATCCGTCAAGTCCCGTTTTATCAAACAGTTGCCATAGTAACAGTGCCTTTCAGC
Organism: Lytechinus pictus; assembly: GCF_037042905.1. NCBI lineage: Eukaryota > Metazoa > Echinodermata > Echinoidea > Temnopleuroida > Toxopneustidae > Lytechinus > Lytechinus pictus. The sequence goes on from NC_087246.1 coordinate 50,893,877, forward strand.
CAATCAAAATCTAGGAAAGATTTCAGATCTGACAACTTGTCGGACAAAAATGTTGATGAAATGCTCCCTGTACAACTTGTCGGATGAAAGATGTTAATAAAACGCTCCTCTGCATATTAAACAAATCACTGTTTCAGGGCCCTGCAACACACAGGTTAGCGATTAAAGGTAAATGCTAGTTTTGGTAACGATATCAAAATGAGTTCGTACAGAATCCAATGAAATGACCACCAAAGTGTCTGTTTGTATAAATAAAACGTATGTGCCAAAGGATTCTGGAAGAAATTGTGTAATTGCTGAGAAATCAGCAAATAAGCACATGATTCGGGTAGAGCGTCGGGCCCGACGCTCAAAGCAATAATTATACACTGTCCCACGTGCGCTTATCTGTGTTGGGGAAGTTTAGTCTGAACATTTTTCAGCGTAGATTTCAAGATTTCACAAAGTTCAGTTTATGTAACTGTACCAGATCTAGATCCTCGATGATATACTGACAATTAAGCCAGGTTTTACAGACTTTCTCATGAAATCAGTGTTTACTGCAACTACTGGAATTTCTCTTTAATCGTAATTGCACACTATAGTCAATGAAATCAATCATAAAAAATGTTTTACGATGATTGCTAAGCTTTGTGTTACGAGCCCACATCAGTTTCAGGTCATCTCCAGTCCTCACCTCTTCAGCTGGTGGATTGATGCGCAGTATCGATGTAGGCTGTATATTTTCATGACTACGCACTTCTTCCATGGTTGGACACTGTCCAAAAACGAAAGGACATGGACCAGTCAATTCTCATGGTAGTTTTTGAGTTTTCTTAAATAGAAACCTCACAATGACTGTGTTGCCAAGTTTTGTTGCCCACTCTGTCTCATTTCATGCCATACTTACCTAGTTTTTCTCAGAAGTTCAAGTTTGCAGATGTGTAATTATAGCTTTCATTTTTTTGTATTTATTTAGAATTAGGCTTTTAGTAATTTTGTTTTGATAATGTAAATATCTATTTAATGAAGGTTACAAAGAATGGTTTGTTTTCAAATTGATACATATCCTTCTCACTGATTCATGTAAGTTCAGTCTATTCTGTGGTGATCAAGTGATGGTCCTTTTCCTGGCATAGCAGCAATTTGTGCAGAGTGCACACTTGTATGCCCCATTCTCATTTAAAATATAAACTGACTCATGTAGTCATACAGTATAACCATAACAATTAAATCCAGTCTTTATGTATCTGTTGAAGAAAAATATACAAATAATGCACGTAAGCGCGTGCATGCAGGGCCAAATAATGAACGATGTGAGAGAAGGGCCAAAGGATATACCGCATCGAGGTCTGCAGGATCGAGTGCGGTATATCCATTTGCCGAGTAGAGCACAGAGTTCATTATTTAGGTACTCTATGCACAAGAATGGGTGCATTATTTGCTTTACATGACCTACCCCCCCATGTTACTGAGTTGGCCCGAATGCTATATTTGATCTAAATTCTAAATAATTCCATACCTCGCACTATCCTGCACTCTGACGTCAGAGTGCAGGATAGTGCATTTTGGATGCCATAGTGCAATTCACTGAATATCATGTGATCCGATTTGGACCAAGCAGATTACAGAACATTCTTGGGAGTTGTATAATGCCCAAGCTTATTCAAAAGGTTTTCTTGAGAAGTGCCCTATCAGGTATTTACTGCTGGAGGAGTTAAGAGTCAAAATTCAAATACATGTATTCACCAAATTGAAGTGATATAGAAATGTAGATCAGTTTGAATAGTGCATTGTAATGCTTGGATCAGCAAGGTGCCCTATTAAATACCTTCAGAATAATCATCTAATAATAGGTTTTCTAAAAAGAATAATGATCATGAAATTAAAGATATATCAAACGATGTTCTTCAATATGGATCTTAGTTCGGATTGGAGTTAATGCCTTCAAGCATTGTTTAGGTTGGATTTGGTTTACTTTGATCTTGAGGCAAGCAAGGAACTTCACACATTGATAAAAAAGATCCTTTTTGTATCCACAAGTAGTTCTACCCAGTCAATAATTTTGACTATGGTATCCAAGTAGTCAGGAGCAAAGTTATGCTTTGCAGTTTTTACCAAGCTTGGACCAAGAAAACTTTAATGATGTGCAGTCTATCACAATTTTAGAAAGCCTTTGGGAAGTAGATCTGAATTTTGCAGTTTTCTGGGTGAATATGTGAACATAGGAAACCAAGAATGAATCTGAAGAGACACATTGTCTCCATAGGGTAGTACATTTCCGGCAAATTTTAATTTTGTGGTATATTTTCAAATAATCCTAGTCAGGATTTAGTTTCAAAAGCATGTTCTATATGTATGGGAACTGAACTAAATATTATGTTACATTGATTTTGCAATTGGATTTGTAAACTGAGCAGTGGAGATTTGAAAAGGAACAAAAACGAATCCCCTTTTCTCGCCCACGCACAAAGAAGGGGAAAGAACTTTGGGAAGTTGAGGAAAAAGAGGGTCAACTTGTAAAATACAATCAAATTTCATTGAATTTATTGTTTATTTTGCAGAAGTATCCATTTGAAAGGATCATAGGGTTACCTCTAAATGAAATCAAATGAAATAAAAGGAAATATTTGTTTTAAAAGGATTCTATACTAATAAATGAAAGGAATGAAATGAAGTTTCAAAATACCTGATTTACTTAAACAGGAAGGAAAAATATAGAAATAAACATTTACTGGTTTAAGCGCACAATAAGAAGTTTAGTGAAACAAAGAATTTGCTTTGGTAGCTGAATCTGATTAATCCGAAGTTCAAAACTTGTGTGTATTGAATGTCTGGCATGCATTGGATTGCACTCAACTCCGTTTGATTCCTTGCTTCCAACTAACACGTTTGTTTAACGTAAGATTCTCTACTTCTGAACACAATATTTTTTTTACATGTCTCTCCATAGATATGCTAAAACTGAATTTAAGGTTTCAAGCTATAGAAAGTGTGCAAAAATTGTTGTGCATGGAATTGATTTAAACTTGCTTCCGAGCAACATCTTGAACAAACGTCCATTCCGCTTTATTACTTTCTTTTTAACATAAATTCCCCCCAGTCTGAACACATTATTAGATTTGCTGGACATGTCTCACCATAGATATGACTTTAATATCAGAGGCGCTCATGGTTACACAGTGGGTCGGTAAAGTCAAATTGCCAATGACAGTTGACGCTTGGACAGTTGTTCTTACAATGTAATGAGGAGCAGGGGAAGTACTTGATACTGATTGACTGAATGAATGGTTTGTCAAAGAGAAATACTCTGATAATAATTGAATTGATGGGACTTTGTAGAAGAGAGGAGGGAAGAGGGAGAAAGAGAGGGAGAGGGGGGGGGGTGGAAATGGTATTTCTCTGTGATAGTGATAACCAAGTGATAGTGATAACAAAATAGATGTTCAATTTTATTTTTAACTGTTACAATCTTGGAGATTATTTGCTAGTATCCTGAAAGTTTTTACAAAATTTCAGACTAAAATGTATAGCAAAAGAAAGTATATTTGGTAACAGGTTAGTGGATTTTATTTCTTGAATATTTCAAAGCAATTTTACTAAAGACTTACTTGGTTTTTGGTTGGTGCCCACCTCCCTTGTTATTGATACAGGGATAATTTCTATTGGTATGAACTTCATGCATACCAGTATACCTTTCTAAAAGACAGAGCATTTGTCTTTCTTTTTTGGCACTGTCGTTGCTGTGGATCAGACCAACTGTAGACCTGGATCCTATTGGTCTGCTTTGGTATGTGTAGGAATCACCAAAGTTTCAAAGCAAATCAAGGTGCATTGATAATTCAACACAAGAAGATGAGAAAATAGATCAAGAAGGCAAGCTACTCGTTCTTCTCAGGTTGTCTCCATTAGGAAAAGCAGTCAAGATCTCGGATCTTGTCAAGCTGACTGCATAAGGACACGAGGAAAAGACTCTAGATCTTGCCAAATTGATTTCATGAGGATAAGCAATCAAGTTCCTAGATCCTGACAGGTTGACTTCATGAGGATAAACAGTCAAGATTCAAAGCTCTTGTCGAGTCGACTCTTTTTTTGCGGACAAGTGGACATGAAGACATCCAGGAGCTTGTTGTCTTGTATTTTAGTCCCCGTTAGGATGATCTTGAGATGTTTGTTAGATCAATGTTCAAATTCTTTTACCTCCAACTAACTAGTACCTCATTCGCCGGGCAAAGAAGCTTTTGAACATAACCTGTTGCCTATCGTCACTTGAGAAAGTATTAGTAATGTTTTTTGTGGTTTGGGAATCAAGTTTCCTTATCATGCTTTGATTCATGAGCTAAATACTGTTCTTCCGGTTCTTTCATGATTACGCCTGTCTTCAGGAGGCTGTCAACGATGTTTGAAGGCTCGCATGAGGTGCGTTAACCCTTTATCCACCAACAAGTTCATATTTTTCCAGCTTGGTCCAATACTGTTTGTTGTAGAGCCTGGAAACATGCCTGAAATGTGGAAGTGGAAAGGGAACTTTTTTTATGATGAACATATACTGCACTCAATGTTTGTTTCATGTGGTATACTAGGAGGCATGCTTGAAGTTCATAAGCATAATGATCTTTACAATCTGTTTTCCAAAGTTATCAATGAAAGAACACTAGAACAACAAAAGGGCCAATTATTTCTGCCAAGTCATACACACAAAGTTGATGGTAAAGGGGGTGGGAAGGTTTGGATGAATGGGCAAGACTGCTGCACAACAAATTGATGAATTGTGCTGATAAATGGTCTGCTTGCAAACTATCTTATGAAGATGAATGTCTTTACATCAGTTTCCCTGGAGGAAGTTTGTCCTCTTTGAGGTTTATAAGGTCCAGACATGACCACCCATTGATGAATGAAGTATGACACTTCATTGTGAAAGCCAAGTAAAATCTCCTAACTTGTCGGAAGGGACGGCCAGATGGCTGTAGTCCCATGTGTCAAATCTGAAGTAATGGTTTCAGCTTCAAATACTGTCTGTGTTATTCATGCTTGGTCTAGTTTGTGCAATTTGCTTTCATTGATTTAAGATTTATTTTGGCTTCTATTGCCTTTTCAGATTGCTTGTAAATAAAGCCATACTACAAGCAAAGCCAATACACACTAGAGGTGAATGAATGAGCTGTGGATATGGATGAAACACTTGCGATGACATGATCTTATTTAATGTCAATCTGATCTGAATTATAATGTATGATGCCGTGATAAGTAATCAAAGCTCACATTAACCTTGTGTTCAATTAGTACCCTTGGCCTCTACTCTGTCATAGAAACAATTGAAATCCTTTTCTGAGTAGCAATGAACCTGCTCTTAAACCTGACACACTTGTTTCCTAAAAATACCGACATGAACTCTCTCTCCCTGGGAAAGCAAAGCTTTTGCTGTGTATTGTGGGTAATTCGTAGTGACAGATTACGCTGAGTCAATCTTCCAAGGAGTTCCCCCATCCTTTTCGGTCGCCGGGGACAACTTGAGTTTAGAGACGGTCGCCCCCGTGCTTTTATTGCCCCAGACCAGAACTTCCTGTCGCAAAGTTTTATTTTCTCATAAATTTATGATTTATAACTGGATATCAACATCAAACATTGTTAAGGTGTAACATTACAGAACATACTTCATACCACTATGCTTTCCTTACAGGAAGCTTTTGTGATATATGATTCATTTATAAACATCTCTCAGGAGATATGTAGTGTGTAAAATATTCTCTTTTGACAGCAAGATTTTTATTAAAGTGTTAAGGAAATATTAAAAGCAAGGAAAAGAGAGGAAGAAAAAAAGTTTAAAGGTGTGTTGGAGGATAGAGAGGCTGGTTTGTAAATAGATGAAGAGATTAATGAATTAATCCCAGAAGAATATACTTAATTCTAACTTAATGTTCCTTCTGAAAATTCATTCAATAAGTTGGATTGCTTAATATATATCATGGTAATATAAGCACTGTTTCAAAGGTAAAATTATGTAGTTGTTATTGCAACATAATATTTTTCTTTCATTGATGATTGATTCAATGAACACTCTAAATTACATGGATTTAAAAATAAATCTAGGTTGGCAGTGAATTGTGACCAGATTTTGATTAAAGCTTTAAGATTTGAATTTAAGTCCTTTGCGATTAAAAGAATAGAACTTAAGGATTCAAATCAATTCCAGAGTTTGACTGACGACTATTTACAGTTGATCTGGATTTATTTTAAATCCATGTCATTTAGAGCATACATACATTTTTCAGAGAGTGTCAAACTGTTGTAAATACATTCCAAAACATGATATAGTTTCCAAATGTTTTGTAACATTTTTCTTCTTCTGCCTTCACAGCATCGTCTTGTGACCAAGTCAGCTCTAAAGCTCCTTCTTGTGTTTGTGGAATACACGGAAACCAATGCCCAACTTCTACTGCAGTCCACAAAGGAGGTGGATGGGAAGAATCGTAAGTCAATTTCTAATAAAAAGATTATAAGATTTTGTCCCTTTTCACCTTATATGAATGTGTGATAATAATGGTATTATTCTTATAAAGTATAAACATTGGAACGACTCCTCTAAGGCTCGACTAGCATTACTCTTGATTTGTAATTAGAAAGATATGTATTCCATTTCTATCGCGGCCTTTGACAAGATCACACTTTGCATCTCTCCACCCAGGTTTTAAATGGGTATGCAGTAGAATGCAAGTCCCTATGCCCCACCCTTGTTATGGAAAATCTAATTAGAATACTCCCCAAGGAGTGAAGAAAGAGCATATTTTGTGTGCGGACAATCCAGAATCTAATGATTTAGGGTCATAATAAATGGTTTAAAGTCATTGTTGCAATATATCAAACATGATATAAAAGCGGAATTATTATTAAGCACTTTACAAAGTGAATTGAAAAAAAACTTTTAAACACATGCATGCATCAGTGGAATTGGAAAGGCAACACACCTATCATTCATCGCATTCATACTTCATAGACATAGTTTGTGGCAAGGTGATCATATTCAACTTGATACTGGTAAAAAAAATAAAACCTTGATGCTCCCTTGGTAGTATTTAGATAGGAGAGATATGACAGATTTTTTGTCAGATATGAACAGCTTCCAAAATATCTTTGATCAGCAGCAAATGGAATCAAGGTCTAGTCTGTTTTGAAACCATCATCCAAATGTTGCCATAAACTTGATTTTTATGGGGAAAATTGTGATATTCTTACAACCTCTATTAGAAAAGGTATTCTTGTATTTAAAACTTGGGCCTGTTTGCATTAGAGTTACTATGATAGTAAGATTGTTATCCAAGGGTAACTCCCATTGAATCCTTGATTTTGATTAGTTGTTGAGCATTGTTAACATTGTAGCTACCATCAGGTAATAAAATTACTATAAAAATATCTTTTATGTTATGAGATCCTGATATAATAATTGAATTCACCTCTAGAATGTATCACTGAGTACTGAAGTAATTTACAATCATTTGTCATTTCATCATTAATTCATACGTCCGTTTATTATTAGCAATGCAATGATATTTATGCATCTATTATTCATATAATTGGAACATCAGTTCCTTACTCTCCCTGCTGCATTCAAACCCCATTTTTACAACCAATTTGACTGTTTTACTAGTATTTCCCCCAAAAGTATTATTGTTTACAAAGAGATTTTATGGATATATCTGTTCTTTCAATGATTTCAGTGATTTTCAAAGAGAGTATTATTGTTCACAATAAGCTTCTGTGGATATATGTGTTCTTTCAAACAGACATTTGATTACATGGAGTAAGGTCAATACTCTATTGAAAATTATTACAGAGGAAACAATTCATTAGCCACTTCAAAATCAAATAAAGGCCCTTCCTCCTTGTGACAATTCTTGCTCATTATATAACTAGTGAATACAGCATTCATACCGCTAAACTGCTTTGAAAGTTTGATGACACCATAGCTTATCCCTGAGACATGAATCACCTTCTCAAAAAAGGATATATTTTTTGTATTCTATCCTCAAATCACACTTTTTCCATATTACCACCACAATCTCCATTTATAGCTGCAAAAACTTGTATAAATTTGTGTGCTCCCTAAAGTTCTTTGATACCAATGATTAATGTATTGTTTGTTGTTGTTTTTAATGGTAAGTCAGCATTTTTTGTCCCAGGTCTTATTTTTTTCTGGTGGTTATGCATGTTTGATAAATTATTAAGCAAGTTTTCAGAGAACTTTCCTGAGATATTGTTGACTCAGATGCTTTGATGATACCAGGTTTCATGTGCATTGCTGTTTGCGTGTTCATGACATTATTTTCATAACATTCAGTAGACACCCACCTGTTCCATAAGACATACACCTGTTAATATTCAGTATCAGTTTAAAACTTTCATTTTACAGTTCTGTTTAAATTGAATCTGAACCCTAAACAGATTGGTTCGGAAGTCTACAGTAGTTGAGTTGAAGTTGAGGATATTTGTAGGTGTTGTTTACTAAAAAAATTTCATGTATCTGTACTATTTGAATTTATTTGAAATAGTCAAGGCAACAAAACAGAGAAGTATATATATGGCAGTTTAAGATTGAAATGCAGTGTCACTAGGTGGTTTCAGACTGCAAAAAAGTATGTCAGTTCCAGGTATTTTGGCAGTGTGAAAGCAAATTACGTGTAATCTCCCCGAAAGAAAATACCCGCTAAATAGTAGGTACTTGTCAAAATTACGAGTACTTTCGAGGTGGTTTGAAACCACCTAATAAGATTTGTTTTAGTTTACGCCTTCAGTGTTATTTATTTGACCTTATTTTAGTAGCACTTGTAATAAAATGGCGGATAAACTTTTCATTAATGAGATGGGAATGATTATAAGTTTATCCACAATAATCCTGTGCTAGCTGTGTAAACTAGCTTGTATGTCTTGCAACTTGTCAAACCTGGTGGGTGTTTCATAAACTGTACATCGTCGCCTTCCCGCACAAGGGCCGTTAGCGCGGACTGCGCATCGCCTTCCCGCACAAAGGCTGTTAGCACCCACTGTTCACTGCACGCTAACGGCCTATTTGCGGGAAGGCGACGTGCAGTGCACTTACGGCCCATGTGCAGAAAGGCGACGCGCATTGCGCGCTATAACGGCCTTTATGCGGGACTTTATGAGTGACTTGAAGTAAATTATGCACACCAAAATTTGTATTGATGTGAATTTAGCTTCTAAGAAAGGATCACCTTTCTTTCGTAAAGTCGCTCATGAATAACTTTGGAACAGTTTTATGAGACACCCACTGAAACGGACCTTAACAACATTTATAAAGTCTGCATTCAATCAGGAGATTGCAGTCTCATCCATGTCAATGCCCACTCATTTAAAATATATCTTGTATGTAAGATTAAGATGATAGAATATTGATTCCATCTGCTTATTTCAAAGTTCAAAGTACAATGTGTAATAGTAAGCAAGAATCTGATGACCAGGGTCCTATAACACAAAGGTAAGCAATCAATCGTACGCTTGATTTTTATGACTGATTGTACATTGTAGTCAATGGAATCAATCAAAGAAAAATATTGTATGACGATCATTGCTAAGCTTTGTGTTACGGGCCCCAAGGTGATTTAATATATATCTGTAAAGCACTTAAAATATGCCATTCTGAGGTATTAAATGCTGTAAATTCATTATTATGTTAATGAATATAAAAATGTCTTCATGCAGATCAATGTAACTTCTATAATTATGCTTTTCCAATGAAATTTCACAAAACATTTCTTTATTTATTTTCATTTTTTCAGATAACAAGGCATGGCACAATCTAATGGAGCTTCTAAAGGATGAAGGGCAGGATGCTGAAATCATGACCTATGTTATGACCCTCTTTAATAAGGTTAGTTATCAATTTTGATATCATACATATTTTCCATGGATATTAGATACTACCCAGAGTTTTCTGAATCTGCTTTGCAAACCCTTCACTCGAGTTAAGGGTCTGAATTGCAGCCTACTCATGCCTTGTGTACTGAACAGCAACTTTATATGTGCTAGTCTTTGCGTGGAGACACTCTCGTTGATCAAATTTTCAATCAGGGTCTGTGCCTGCAGACTAGAAAAGTTTTCTCTGGCATAAGATTAAAGGGGCAAGTCTCGGCACCATTGCAGTATTAGATATTAGACTCATCCTTTATTGGAAGTTCACTGATCATTTATTTTCAGTTTCAATTCAAAGCAACCAATAATTTCATGTTATGAAATTACTGTGTCCTTAGCTTTTGTGGCAATAGATTGATTGATTGATTGTGTAGCATGATCTAGGATTAGTGGAATAGAATGACAGAAAACCTAACAAAGTCCACTTATGTTAGCTACTGTATTTATGTACTTTTAAGGCTTCCATACTCCTATTCACTCTTGGAATACTGTAGCAGAATAGGCATTCAATTGTTCACATTGAATCAGAGATCATTGGTGAATGAAATTTTATTATTTGTCAAAGTCTTTTCTGCTGAGAAATAATGTCCAACTGTTCCATAGTTTGGATAATTCAAACATGTGCATTGTGTAGCGGTAATCATCTGTTACAATCTATTGTCAGTTCCAAATGTAAACTAAGAATGATAAAAAGTTCCGCAAAATTGATGAAGAGTGACTCATAGGAATTCTCACCGTTCGTTGCACTCCAACCCATTCCCTGTAAAACACCTCATGATAAATATCTGTCTTTCAAGAACATTCTTATATGCCTTTCACTCTGTATTTCCTTAACACCATGTACTATCCTTAACCCCGGACTATCCTTAACCCCATACTATCTTTTTTTTAATTCGCACTGTCTTACTTAACCCCATACTATTTGCTTAGTCGGGGTAAACGCCTTAACCCCGGACTACCACACTGCTCATGAATATTTATGATTTTACCATACAGAGTGCGATTAACGTGCAATTTTGACTTCTGTGATTGGCTAATGCTTAACTCCACTTTTCCTTAGCCCAGTTTCGTTTCACACTGCATCTCTTAGCACCGCAATTGTGGTGCTAGCACCACAATAAGCCGGCTAACCCTGCTTTTTTGCAGGGCCAGATAGTACCGTACTATTTACCGTGCTAGCCCACTTTGCTAAAAGCTTAACCCCCGGAAATTGGTGGGGCTGAGACCCCCCTTATCCCCACCAATTTCCCAGGGTAAAGGAAAAAAGTGCAGTGTGAAAAGCATATTACAGTGGCATCTGTCAAATGGCATCGCCTTGATATGCTTTGATCATTGGGTTGAAATGAGAAACCCAGCAGGCTGCCAGTTTGAAACCCAGTCTTTAGTAGCACCTGATGGTGATATTGATAGACAATCTGAGTAACAAAATCTTCTAGAGATAATAGTTGGATTCAGTGATGGTCTCTTAAACGTCAAACGTGTGATGAAGACAGTAGAGTTTGTGACAAAGTAGGTCTTGGCAAGCAAAGTCTTTTGTAGCGTCTGTTCTTTATTCTGGGGAGGAACTCCCCCCTCTCCTGCCCCCACCCCACTTTCTAGTCCTTCATTCCCTTATATCTTCAATTCATCAGATTAAGATGTTATTGTGAGAACATAGCTCTACCCTCCATCATGCTTCACTGATTTTCAGAGGGGGATCCCTGGATGTAACATCAACAGTAATTTTCAGCCTGTATGCTTCCATATACATCATGGACGACAGTGTTGAAAATTAGGGGGGGTTTTTGTCCAAAGAATCTTTATCAATGTTTTGTGGCAAGATAATGCATTGACTGTTTAAATAAGCTTTTTAGGGCCAATGACACTTCATATTTGAATATTGCAAGAGCTATAGGCTCTTACTTGTTTAGTTAGTTCACATTTTGAATAATAGTGATTTCATATCTTATGATGATCTGTATTAAAAAAAAAGGTTTATCTCAATTTTCAGCATGAAGGCTGTAATCAACATTATACATGTATGTGTAGGGGAGGGGGTGGAAAAGCCTGGAGAGGGGAAGGGGGCTCACTTCAATGGTCATCATCGCTCTCGTTAAATTGGTAGGATCAAAGACATGCATGCATGAGGCATCAAGGCATAAATCATTCTAATATCTAATAACACCGAATGCCAAACAGGTCCCTCTGACAGTGGGATGTACTTGAAAACATGCATGGAATCTCAATCACTGTCTCAATATCTCCACTAGTTACTTTGTTACAATAAGCTATATAGAAAATAATCCCAACATGATAAATGATAAAATGAAAAAAAAAATCAAGGATAAAGCAATCATGAAATCTTGATGATTGGACAAAGAATAAAGATGTGGAGATGGGGAAAGTGAATCGAAATGAAATATCTTGAAATCACTTGGAAGATGAAATATTGAAAATTTGACTTTTACCCTGAATTATGAAAATAAAAAACATCTCAGGGATTAGCAAATGAATAAATCATTGATAATTGGTACGATTGGATAAAGGATGGAGATTTTGAGATGTGTAACCGTATGTAGATGACAGCATCTATAGACATCAACTTGGAAGTTGGAGTAGCCAAAAGAGACAGTAGCAAATATTTATGACGTTGTCTTGGCTCTCCTCCCCCCTTCTCCCAAAATGTCAGGATGCCATTTAAAATAGGGTTGATATTCACTGGAATGGAATGCTGATTGGATGGGGTGTTCGTGGGGGCTGGGAGGGGGTAGGGGTTGCATATTGTACCCCCACTTTGTTATTAACGGGCCCATTGCTCTTGTATAATTGATCTGTTATTTGTTGAAAATTATATTCTTGGAGGAAAGTTGTATGCTTGTTAATAGAAGATAATGCAGTGACCCCCACCTCTGCTACCACTGCCAGTCCAGGTATAATTAATTGAGGTATCAAATCTTCCATCTTACCCCTGCCTCCTTGTAGCTTCTACTCCTCACCCCCTTATTCCATTATACTATCCTGTTTCTCTTCTTCACCCAATTTTTTTACCATTTTCCCACCTCTGATAGCATTATCTGGTATTGTCACTTCCTTGTAGCCTATCTACCTCCTCCCTCCCTCTAGGTCATCCATCCTCTTTATTATCTCGTCCATCTGATCTGCATCATCACCTCTGCTACCACTACCAGTGGTGGTATGCACCCCTTGCATGGTATTGACTCACATGTAATGCATGATTCACCCCAGTGCTATTCTACACCTATAACCTTGATAAAGCCAGGGACTTAATCACAGTGGCTCTGTGTACAATTTCATATGTGCTCGAAAGCCAATCTTTAAGTAGATCTGTGAGATGATGAAAAATTATCTGACTTGTCTATTATACATGTTTTCATCACGACACACAATTCATTTAAAAAAAAATATCAATATTTGTTATATTGTGACAGAAGTATAATTTGAAGTTTTGTTCTGGTTACAAACAGATGCACCCATTCTCAAAAAGCGAGGATGAAAACAAGCAAATAAAAGACCTACCAAATTCTTTGTATGCACCTTAAAACTACAATCCTCAAGAACAACATAATTGATGGAGAAATAAATGAAAATAAGCGATTTTGGATGCAGAAGTTTTTAGTGAAGCACACATTGAAATACACCCACATTCAATCCCTCATCTGTTTGAATTTGAGCATAAGTATTCAAAATCTTGCTCTAAGTTGGCTACATTGTAACTGTCCTTACAATTCCTGATGACGTGAAGTTCAGACCTACCAACCTCAGTTTGACTAAGTCAATCATTCCCATTTCCCTGACAAATGATGCTCACATGTTATCCCCATCTTGCGTTCAGATTGCACTGCCTTTCAGATTAAACACTTTTTGGTCTGTTCTTCGAGACGAGGCGAAGACAGATGACTAGAAAACGATCAGGTGTAACTTGTTAGGCGGTGGATGTCGAGATGCGTTCATTAAATATCATTCATGTGCCGCTTTGGAATGTCGATGAACTGAATGTTGTCTGGGGTTACAACATATAAATTACCGCATTCTGATTACAGCGTGATGCGTGCTACCCCGAAATAGATATTCAATCAGTCATCTTGTCTCCGTATGGTGCATTTTTTTTTTCTTTTTCACTGTATATTGCTTATTTGATGGCCCACATACATTCTGTCCCAATGTCTTCTTGTAGATGTCATAGAATGATTCTAGTGAGTTGATTTTTTTAGTCTACTGTGCATTGAGTCAATATATGTTTCCATTTTAAGATTTGAAAAAACAAGCCGACAGTGGTCCTCTGTTCACATTGAATCAGAGATCATTGGTGAATGAAACTTTAGAATTTGTCAAAGTCAGACGGTGTCCTGTGTGAGTTGATATTAATAGATCTGCATTTCCAGTAAGTTTCAGAAAAGAAGTGACGATGCTCAGATCTGAATGAATTTGGAGGTATTCAAAATTCACACTGTGCTGCACTCAACCCAGGTGAGGTAAATGGATACCGGCAGGAAATAATTCCTCAAAAAGCTGTGTGCACCTGAATCGGTAGCCCAGCTTAGCCGGGTAATAATAATAGCAGGGCCCGCTGGGAGAACAGTTTTTGGAACTGAAGTGGCTACCCTGGGTAAATATGCCGTCATTGTTATTATTATTAAAATTTCATATTTCCTACTGATTGTGCATTGAACAATTAAACTGGCACTGGCACTGTTTGGTAGAAAATAATCCATTAAAAAAAGCAAGCCAAATGGAGAATATTTATTATGACCTCAACTCTAAATGAGAACTTCCTTCTGTCTCGTCAAATATTTATTATTTCATAATTCAACAGAATTTAAGGGTGTATTAGTCAGTGTCTTAGATGAAATATGTATGGGGTGTATTATGAGAGACCATAGCGAGAAGAATATTTGTTTTGATTGGGCTATGTTTTGCGTCAATTAAGAAAAGCAGGACATCAGTTAGGGAAAGTGGGTCAGACCTGGCATTGAGTTATGATCCACCAAATGATTCTCTTAAAAGGCCACCAGTCATTCTCCAGTTCAAACGTAATTGAGTCATTCTTAGTATAATTTAGGTCTTTTTAATCTCTGTCCTTGATGTATTATCTATACATACATAGAGAATTTATATTCTTTATTCAAACTCAATGAATCCCTCTGTAGCAATATAGGAACATTATTTCACTTATCACATCCATTTGCTTCCTTATGAAATGATATCATGCTAAAAAAAAAAATATCTTGTGTTGTGTTAGAATCATTTGTTTGGGGCTATAAGAACATCAACATTTTGGTAATTTTAGAGTTAATGATCGTCGGGTTAATGACAGTCTTGAGTGACATACTTCGTTGTTATAACATTTAAGTTACCAAAGTTGGTAGGAGAGAAGATGTAATGTGAACTTATAAAACTACATGTAGTTACTAGTATCATGTTTAATTAATGAAACGGTGCCGTGGTTGTACTATGAACAGGTGTAGATATGAGCTCTGGTATGTAATGATGCCATAACATACCCATGAATCATCTTGCCATTATCGACTTCAGTATGTGTGTTCAAACAACCCAACTTAAGTAAATATATATGAGCCCTACTACATCATGAGTACATTGGGGTGAAATAATGACATTGAAATCTTTATCTCACTGGATGATTTGATTTTTCAGAGAAGATTCTGTTTCTTTGATCTATATGGGTATGAAGCTGGAAGAATGTTTTTATCTTATAGTAAAAATAATGAAAAAGGGAAGTTACATGTATGAATTGCTTCTTTTGTATTTGTCAGGTTGGACAAGCTGCCTAGATATGCTCTGATTAATGTTCAATCTGTTCAATTTACCAAAGTAATTATTTCAGCTTAACAAATTTTGGAATTAGATTAATAAAGACTTACCTTTGAATGAACTGTAGGCATACATTGTTTTTTCATTTCATTTACAAGTGCTACCTTTTTTCAAACCTGAATTTAAGCTGCTGCTTGGACACTGAATAAACCTCAAGTTCAAGTATCCTTCAAATACAGTTGACCTCTTGATCAGAGGACATGTTACATTGTTCAAATTGTCAATTTCCAGTTTTCTCTGAAGACGGACATGTTTAATGTGGAAATTAAGGATTAGTTATCCTTCTGAAGGAAAAAAAAAGGGGGAGAGTTTTCTTAGACAGGAGGTCATTATTTTCCAAAACCAGGCTTGATGGAAGCGTGTGTCTTTGCATATAAAGCAAAACTGCAGTTCTGCCAAGAAATTTGGTATACTCCTGCTTTCTATCGCTATGCAAGGCTCTTGAAGTTTATGGTTTACAGGCATCTATATTATATTGTGTTCCTGGGTAGAACATTATGGAATGAAGTGGACATTGTGATCATTACATAAAAAAGGTTGTGATTCATTTTGAATTTGAAAGTTTAGTGAGTGATTTATAGTTGATAATCATTTTACAAATACAGCATTTTTTTCTTGGAACTTGTATTTTACAAGATAAATTAGGCTCATAATCAAATCTATACACTATCTGTCTACATGGTTACAAAGTGTGTACACTACTTGTTGTAAATGATAGGCATGTTAACTACTGAGAGAAATTGGGGGTACAGGGTCTTGGGAAAAGGGAAAAATGGAAAGGAATATACGAATGATAGAAAGTGAACATGAGAAATAAATGTATTGTTTTAACGTTTCATATGTCTGTAGAATGGGGTAGAATTGCTTGATGCTGTGTGTTTCCTGTCACTTGGGAGGGGACTTCCCCTTTCTCAATGCTGGGGAACTATTTTGAGGGACATTTTTTTTATGTCTTGCTGGGCCTTTCATTGTGTTCACTTGGGGTGAAGCCACAATGAATCCCCAGAGGTCTTTTTATGATCTTATTATTCCATAAACAAAATTAAAGCTTTATGTATTATTTTTCAGAACACCTGTGGTGATTTTGGCTTGACACATTTGTAAAAAGGATGAATGAATAAGGTGGCAGATAAGTTATCAATGAATTTAAACAGATACAAATTGGATGATGCATGGTACTACCATATTTTTTATGATTTTATACATGATTATGAAATAATTTTGTTTATTTTATGGGAATATTTCTCGCTGCAGAATGCCAAATGACTAACCTTTGATTCCTGTATTATTTAGTATGTGATTGTATCAACAACTCATAACTTGAGTTAAAAAAAGTATCCTGTTAGATGATTTACTTTTATAGCACTTTCAGTCTTCTTAAGTGATCGTCATTCACGTATTGATTATATTTGTAATGTATGTTTGATGTCAATATTTATTTTTTTACTGTACATGATTGAAATCAATTTTTAATTGAATTAAATTGAACATTTGGGAATTTTTATTATTTTTTCCTGCTTGCAAATACTAGTTTGGTGGTACAGTCTTTTTATGCTGATTTGAAAATGAAGGTAGGAGACAAGACAGTTGAAAATCTTTCCTCTTTTTCTCCTTCCCTCATTCTCTCTCTCTCTCTCTCTTCTCTCCAGACTCTCAATGCCATCCCAGATCAGGACTCCTTCTATGACATCACAGATGGCTTAGAGGTTCAAGGTATGGAACAGGTTACACAGAGGCTAACGGGACGGTCTGGAACGGATCTAGACCTGATGGAGCAGATTCGCATCTATGAGGTGAGAGTGGGGTATAAATGATTTTGATGGGTTTGTTCTCCAAAACTTTAAGCTGGTGGGGGTGGGGGGTATTAATTTGGAGAGGCGATACAGGTTTGAAGATTGTCATCAGCAGCAGCACAGTCTTGATGAAGATGATATTAATTATGCATCCTGTTATCTTAATCTTTATTAGAGAGATTATTATCATCATAATTACATTCATTGACTTTATCATTACCAACATTATCATCATGATCTTAGTCACCATTATCATCATAATAATCACAGTCATCTTCATCATCGCCAACAATATCACCAACAATATCATTGTCGTCATCACCGTCATCATCATCATCACCACCACCATCACCACCACCGTCACCAACACCACCACCACCACCACCATCATCATAAACATCACCTTCATCACCATCATCATCATCACCATCTTTTTGTAGAAGAAGTGATTGAAAGAGACACAGCTGTTGTCCCCTTGCCCATTTGAAATCTAGTGTCCCTCCTAAAGATGAAAATAAAGATAGTTAACAACAAAAAAGAAAACCCATATGCAGCCAAAATCCTCATTGATACCTTTGATACTATCATTAATGTAGCATTCATCATCGCTGTCATCTCGGCTCTTTCTATTTTTATCTATATTACACAGATGTGAGTGACAGAAATGTACATCCCATTTCCTTTTATCTTTTCCCACCTACCATAGCCTATTCTCCATCACATATGACTTGAGGAATAATACAATCTTGGCATCCTTCCCGTTCATTACCTGTATATTTTTAATGATCACCTTTATATTTCCCCTCATCCCTAAATGGGTAAGTAGGCCAAAGATCCAATGCACTGACTGAAAACAGAAAATTTTGTAAAGGATGTTACATGACTAATGGGACTCTGGTTCATAGGTAGTTTGATTTCTTGTTCGTCTGTAACAGTAATCCATCTCCTGGGAAGGCCAGTGAGGATGGCTTAATTAGAGGAAACTCTGAGACAAAGGTCTTCCAAAAGATGATGCGAGAGATCTTCAGAAGCCTCTGATTGTAGGGTATTTAAAAGGAAAGGAAAGATAAGAGGAATGGAAGATGACATAAGGTGGTTTCAAACCGCCTCGATCACAAGAATCCCCGTTAAATTACGAGAACTTTTTTAGGCTGAAAAATACCCATTAATTATTCCTGCATTCACACCGCCCTGAAACATACCCTTCGGGATAAGTTCCCGAAGTTACGAGCATGCGCAGTATGGTCTGATAAGCAGCAAGGCGCGAAATTCAAAATCACTAGCCCAGCAGCAACCCATGCACGGCGCCGCACCCAACGACACGCAGGGCTAAAAGTTCCCGTAATTTGCTTTGAGACCGCCAAAATACCCACGACCTTGGAAAAATCCCCGCGAAAGTTCTCGTAATTTCGCCAAGTACCTACTATTTATCGGGTATTTTCTTTCGGGGATATTACGCGTAGTTTGCTTTCACACCGCCAAAATACCTGGTATTTTCTGATCGGGGTAAATTTCCCGATCAGAGAATACCTGGAACTGACGAACTTCGAGGCGGTCTGAAACCACCTATAGTTCTTGAAGTAGGAATGACTCCTTTCATTTTCCCTCTCATTTTGTTTGTACTGGTTTGAAAAGTGGAATAAATTTCTTCCCGAATTCCATCTTTTACTCTTCAAACATCATTTTCAGTTGAAGTCTAACCAGTGAATCAACTATCTTAAATGTTAGAAGACAATATAGGAATATTCTTTGAATGCAAATAGGAATTTATTTCTCAATCCTTCAAGAACTGTTTTGTTGAGCACAAGCAACGAACAAGAAATATTCTACTGATTGGTGATACATGTACATAAGAATGCTATCCAGTATTATGTGATGCTTAAATACGCTATGGGTCTTTGGATCGATGCAGAAAGGCATTAACCAGGTTACAATTAGGGTCTTAAAGCCTTTTTGCCTCTGAACTGACAAAATGCTTCATGGGAGATAAAACTCTTGAGACTCACAAGAATTCTTTAAGAGAACTTGATACTTCATCATGAGTATAAGAGGAAAAATAATAATATCGTAACATGACAGAACTTTGACATTGGGTTCAGTTCGACAAGAACCCATGTTGGTTGACAAGGTGTAAACAGCTTTGGTCGGCTACTTCATTCCTGGGACTAGCTTTAGAGCCAGAAGGGCCGAAGTTCCAAGTCTTCATCACTGAGTTAACGCCCTTCTGGATTTAAAGTCAATATCCGAGAAATCAATAACTTGAGTCTTGATGATGGTAGGTAAGATAACCTCCCTGTATTGCCTGTAAAAAGAAGAGCTTTCACACGGCAGTTTAGCATCATTCTAAACATGCATTTTGACTAAAGATATTTATGTAACGGAGCATAATGTTTAGAGCATAACCTTTTCATTGCAATGAAAATTAAAATTGCAATATGAAGATGAAGTTTATGTCTGTTATGACTGCCCTGTCAACCCTCTCACTCATTGAGGCAAACCTATGAAAATATTGTACTGATGAAAGTATGCAAGAGATCAGCTGACGATTGTATCCAACTCCAAAAAATTGATTAGAATAACAGACCATCTACTTTTAAGTTTTGCTTTGTGGTTTGAGGTCGCAGGGAAACACCAGTCTGCTGGGCAAACCCTTCACTCGAGTTAAGGGTCTGAATGTGCAGCCTACTCATGCCTTGTGTACTGAAGGCCCTCTAAGTTTTGTATGTGCTAGTCTTTACGTGGAGGCACACTTGTTGATCAAAGTTCCAATCAGGGTCTGTGCCTGCAGACTAGGGAAACACCTCTTGATCATCAGTTGCATGTTCATTTTGAATCACCATCCTCCTTTTAATTGCATTTCACACGTAAAAAGACTCTGTAATCCAAAATTTCCTTGTGTGAACAGAATCAGTGAATGTCGGGTAGTATGGAGTTTATCAGTGATATGATTGACATCCTGCAAGGATTTGAGTTACCTGCATACCAGGGGTGTAACCTGGACTATGATGGGGTGCTGAAATAAATCTCTAGAGTATCAGTAATTTATCTGAGATACCATGGTCACAACACACCTTATTCAATTTTTGAGAATTTTAGAGAAAGATCAGACAAAAAAAATGGATTGGTTCGAGTATGGATTAGTGACAGAAAAAAACATGCATTGAAGTAAAATCAAATAGAATTTGATTGAATTAACCATATGGCATTTAATTAACTTTATTGCTAGCATTTAAAGCTATTGCCTTCTCTATAATTATGTAACCACAGGTTTGTCGACCCTCTTAAACATATATTTTCCATTTGTCAAAATGATATCCTATTCACACATGTCCATGTGCTCTCTTGGATAAAAAATATTTTATCAAGAAATTTTAGATCAGAGACAAATCTAGACCAATATGGGGTTAAAGTGTGTAGTGAATATATATTTTTTTTAAATATTACTTCGCATCAGGTTTGAGATGTGTTTAGTCACCTCATGAGGTTGTTGTCCAAGTTTCAGTATTGAATGTCCTCATTCATATCCAGGATTCATCATTTATAATTTTTCCAACTCTCACTCACCCTCATCATCGCTCTAACCAACTCATCCCAGGGGGACATGGATGTTGATTGTAATGTTAGCCTGTATGTGCACCTCCATTTAATTGGGTCTTCCCCCCATGAGCACTGGTAGGTGGTGACAGGTGACCCCCTTCGTTACCCCATACAATCCCACTCCCGGTAGATTCTCCATATCCTAAGTAGCAAGTGTTTGAGGAGGTAAGGAAGGGTTAAGAATGCCATGTTATTGTTTGTACAAGTTCTTTCCAAAATAAAGCATGAATGTTCATGGATTTCATCCTGTCCAGTCTAAACTGATTTAAGGATAAGGTCAAGAAGTTTAATAACCCCTCCAAGTTGTAGAGGTGAGAAATATCCCTCATTTACCCGTTTTTGACTCTCCGTCTCCCTCTCTCTGTGTCTATGTCTCTCTCTATCTTTCTCTGTCTCTCTATCTTTTTCTGTCTCTATCTCTCTCTGTCTCTTTCTGTCTGTCTCTCTCTCTTTCCCCCTCTCCCATCCACCTCTTCATCCACCCTAATGCAAAAGCTTCTGATTCATCTGATATAAAACATCTCTATCTTTTGTAATCAGTATAGAAAGCAAAGAAATATATATTGAATGAACCTACATAATTAAGGTCTTTTATGGTCAAATGTGTTTGAATTATCCTGCAAAACAAAGATGAAGGACTGATGCAGCTGACATCACCAAAACAAATTTCAGAACATAATTTATTATTCCCTGAATTTCTTATGAGTTAACTCATATTTATGCTCCCACTCCATTGAGTGTCTGTCCTGGGATTCAAAGTTTGGTTTAGGGTCAGTCAAGACAGATGCAATGTCAACTCACATCAGAAGGGGCGGTGTAGATTTCAGTTGTTAATTCCCCTAAACAACCTTCTCATATGTTGTGATAAAAAGGGAATTAATGACAGTTTGTTTACTTTCCAGTTTTTGGCAGAAATTAGCCAATTCTTTCATGGTTGTTTTAATTCTCATTGATGACAAAATTCTGAGCAAGCAGGTTTAACAATTTAAAGAGCTAGTCTTTACTGACATGAGATTTAATTTTAGTAGATATTTATAGTCTTTAAAAACAGTTATTATTGTTATTGTTTTTTATGAATGAGGACAGAAGTAGGGTAGTAGACTTAAATCTAAAAACAATAGGAAATAGAAGTATATCATTTTACCTTAAGTGCAATTTGATTCATTACCCAGGAGTCTGTTTGCTCCCTGGAATGCAAGTAGATGTGTGTATTTTATGCTATTTTTAATCTGACCTTTTGTCTAGAATGTCTTATATTAGGATTGTTTTGGGAATTTGTTCTTGAATTACCAGATTTTGTTTTGTATTCTTGAGAGGTGTTTCTAAGAGTTTTAAGGTCATAACCTTCTGGCTTTGTCACTGTAACTCAATAACAAAGGACTTTTCAATAAAAATTGTTTGTATCACTCGGAAAATAGAGTGTTTTACCAGAAACCCCTGATTGTTTCATAGTTATTGTTTTTTTTCTTGGGGAGGAACATTAATATCAATAGGTGAATAGAGCTTCAATGTGCTCTTTTGAGGCAAAAAAAAAGTACTCCAAAAGGTCAAAACGATTCTGTCTTATGAGTAGGAAGGGGGTAAAGGTCAATTGTAACTCATACATGTATAACTGTCTTATATTAATATCATTTGCAAATTTCATCTACCATTCCTACATTTTTTTCCCAGTTTGCTCTCAAGCATGAAGACGGTGAAGAGGACATCCCGATGCAACAGAAGCAAAGCTTACGCAAGGCACGGCGGAGCATGGACCCTGCCACAGACCGGAAGAGCATGAGGTCACTTCGGACCACGCCCGAATGGGGCAACGATGTCAACAAGAGGGTTTCTCTGGACCCTAAGCTGCGTAGTACGCCGGAGGAGACGTCATCGAATAGCGGGAGCGAGGATTGTCTGTCGGCACAGAGGAGGAGAAGGGAAAGGTAAGGAAGGTTGCTGGAAAGTGGATGAGAGGAGGATTTCAATATTTGATCACGGTACCATTTTGCGTGCGTTTTTTGTGTTTGACTTGGGTATATCGCAAAAGATTGATTTAATTAGCCTCCACTATATAATCAAGAGATGAGAATAATATTCAGCTTGAGTTTGATCGGAATTGATTGCAGTCATTCGTAAGACAGGGTCCAGGCTTTATTTCATGCAAGAAGTTAAGGTTTTAATGAAAAGGATTTCCTCTTTTAGAGGGACATTGGCATCTTATTGAAATAGTATGCAGTAAAAGAGAAAATGAATTCGTAAAAATAAAATGACAGTAGCAAATTGGAAAAACTGGAGGTGATCAAGTTCACCTTAGAAAAAAAAATCAAGCCTGCCTGATACAGTTCGTCAGATTTATATTGGCTTCAATTTGTTGTGGATTTGGTAGAGCTCTGTTAGAGCTGTGTACATCCATATGGTCTGATGATGTCATAAGGTTATTCAACTATGGCTGCAATTTGAAAGGATTCGGCGTACCCTATTTGTCAGGATCTAGGTCCTTGTTTACGAGAGGGCAACAATCCATGTATATATGAAAAATGAATTTTCCAATCTTGTTTTATCCTTGAGGATTTTGACAATGAAATGAATTTTGATAAAGGTTTTTATCATGCAAGGATGACTAGCCTGCCATCAAGATCTGATTTGAGAATACCACTCCTTGAACCATTGCGGATCTTCAATTTAGGAAGATTGTCTTTTATGGCATTGTTCATCCAGTAAGGGGAGATTTTTTTCTGTATTCAAGAAGGAGTAGATGCTTCTTCAATGCTCGAAAGAGAATGAACTTCAATCAAATTATTTCCTATATGTCCCAAGAGGCCAAAATCTATGAAAAATGACAATAGAATTATTAATTTCATTGCATGAGACCAGATTGTTGTATGTCTACAATTAAACCTCCATCATTAATCAGGTCCTACAATGCTTTGGAATGTTATCAGATGCTTAACATGTGAGATATTGTGTGTATAAAAGAATAGTATTCAAGAAATTGAAAGGTGGTTTACATGAATTGAAAGATATACCAAAATGAGGAAATTCAAGAGGCCTCTTGGAGCTTATTGACTTCAATGCAAAGGCTTATCATCAATGAACCAGATGTCACTTAAAAGAATGCAACTTACCTTGACTTGTACTTTGTGGAAATGTAGGTGTTCTGGTTTAGAGAATTCTGTGGAGCCTATCTCTTTTATTCTAATTCATTCATCTCTTTAAGGAAATAACTTTCTGAAGATACGATGCAGTTTGTTTTCATTGCTCGAATTAACGTTGACGACAAATGTGGGAGTATATTGGAAGGCACCGCAATTTCCAATCAGGAATATTTGTGCTCTTTTGACATCTGGTTTAGTTTTAACATGAAAGGAACTGAATCAATATAAACATCAGTTTAAACAGAGAAAATAAGAAGGCATCAATGATGAATTTCTGATTGTATGTACCTGGTCGAGAAGGCAGCACAGACTTACTAGTGTCCTTACTTTTTTGCTCATATATTGTGTTGATGAATGATGTGGGATTTGAAGTTATGAGAATGTTTTCCACTCATCTGCCTTTGGATATCTACTTTGGAATAACATAACCTGCACAATATTGGATTGTTTTTTTCACGATGGATCAGAAGAGAAGGGCAGAGATGGAGAAGAGGTCTAGGACCTCGCGACGGAATTTGTTTAGAGTTCTCGTGGAATGGATAAGGAGGTGAAAATCATTTGAGAGGGATGGACATTGGGGATCAGAGGAAAGCATGATGGAGAATTGGGAGTTGAAGAGAGAGCTAGAGACAGAGGGGGGGGGGTAGAAGATAGGGAGGGGTAAGAAAGAGACAGGAGGGAGAGACAGAAAGACAGAGAGGGAGAGAAGGGGAGAGGAAGAGATAGCGGAAGAGAATGGAGACCTGTTGGGAAGGATGAGGGGAAGGGGGTGGCAGAGGATCGGGAAGGAAGGGAGAAAAATATTAGGATAGAGCGGAGGGAAGTAGGAATAGAAGTATATCAAGAAAAGATGTAAACACACTCACAGACATGATATTAGAAATCAGTGCAAAAAGGATTGATGTGAGGGGGTTTACATGTTCAATGTAGTAGAAAATCACTAAGAAATAATTTTCAATGGATTTATGCAATATTTCATTGCAAATTAAGTTTATATAGTGATTTACGTGTACATTGAATCATTATTTTGTGTTTCTTAATTATATATATACATCTAATGGGGATTTTTATGTATGCATGGATGTTCTGAAGAACAGCCTGTGTCTGAAGTACATATACCATGTTGCAAATAAATAAATGAAAAAAAAAGAACATGGATGGATAAAAAAAATTATGGTTTTGTTTAAATTCAGTCCATATTAAGTTTCTAGTTGTGTGCTACTATACTAAGCAAATAATCACCATTGGTGAAGATGATGGGCAAACTATCACTTATGAGGCAAGCAGGGTGTAGCTATATCTTTCCGAAGCGAAGCTGAGGAAAGATGGCGAGTACATCCAGCTGCATGTGCCCATCTTGCGCGATTGTCACTGCAGGTGATGGAGAAAGATGGACCAAGAAATCGAGTTGCAATGACCTCTTCATTTCGCGTGTACTCAAATCAATTCATAACGCTTTTATAACCCATTAGCTGAAAAAGATTAGCGAAACAAAAAAGGTCTATCACTGCGAGAGATCTTAGTCCCTCAGTGTTAGATATTTCAAAAAATGCCACGGATCACCGTTACATGTTTCTGCTAACTTTTTTTTCTTCTTCGTGCGTTACCTTCCAGGAGAAGAGGGCTGTCAGCGCAGAATTATGACGAAGGGACCACACCCACCTCATCACAGAACGGCAACGAAAGCGACATGATGATGACATTAGAAGAGAGGAGGCAGAGGATACGAGAGAGGAACAATGCCATGAACTCTGACAGCACCCCAAGTACTCCTAGTGGTAAGTCTGATAGGGTTGGTCTGTTCATGTCTCGGACTCGAGTTTAAAGATGGAGGAGTATAGGGAATGTACTCTGCAAAGAACATGAAGCATGAGAAACTGGTGTAGATAGGTAGGCAGAGAGAAGTGGAGACAGAGACAGAATCGGAGATAACAAGCGTAATAAACAGCTTTTTAAAGATGAAATTAATCAGGTGAAGATTAAGATTAAAGAAGATCGACAGGTTTTATTATTTGTCAGGTTTTCATGATTTTTATCAAACAAAGGACGTGAAAAACTTGATATTTATTGTAGGTAATGCTTCAAGATGTATTCATTACTTGGACTGCACTGCGAGAAAACATCATTTCAACATTGGAAAACTCCAACAAGACATCACATTTGGTTCCAGACTGGATTGAATGCTGATAGAATCTCTTTAAACTAGTATTAAGATATTGGGAATGTGTGATTCGTGTGACCTGTTTGAAGAAAAAAAAACGAACTACCGGGAGAGCTGTAATGGGTTTCTAAGTGCATCTCTAGTACTTTTTGCTTGCTTGAGATACATTCTTAATGATTCTATGTTATTGTGTAATTGAATTGCAGAATATGGATATATCCAGAATTCTTGCTGTAACATGTTTCTCTAGCAAATTATATATCACCAAAAACTGCATGTGCAAAATGTTGCTTTGTGTTCATTTGTACAACACTGGCTGCATAACATCAGCACATTGCTTATACCTGTACAAAACAATTGTGTAGCCATTTGGCTTTGTGAAGTTTAATGTTGTTGTAAATACTCTTGAATAAATATGTTCATTTTTTAGGATAATGTAAGGAATACATTATTATTACAATAAATATTACAAACAATTTTGCTATTTTATTCATTGTTTGTGTTTCCTTTGTAACTACTGAGAATCTACCTCAATCAGATTTCCCTTTCAAAGGTCATTATTTTCTAACTGAAAGATATTGTATAGGAAAAAAAAATGCATTTTAAAAGCGTAATCCAATGAAATATCTTATCATTTACCATGAATCTTCCGTATACAATATTATTATAGTTAATCTGCTACTTTAAAAAATTGTTTTAAGGGTTAATGAATGCGCAAACCTTATTCATTCCTCCATCAACATAGCTTCCGGTGTGTATATTATGGAAAGGGTTGCATAACTTATGTTTGTGGATTACCGTTATAAAGTGATAATACCCCATGATTCCTGACCGATTTCCTCTTAACTTGATGGAACTTGTCTAATTACAGCAATTAAGGGGATTACACAGGAAATCACACAGATAACATGGTCGTTCTTACAATACAGACACCCACTCATAAGCAACCATTTTCCCACATGATGGTTTTCAGGTCACCAAACACAGTTATATACCTGTCATGTAATTAAAACTAACAACAAATCTTGTTTAAATTAAAAAAAAGTACTGTTTATTCATTTGTCTCCGATTGCCTACAGTTAAATTTAGTAAATTTTCCTAGATTTTGTGACTTTTAAAAGATTGAGAGAATTTCATGACATTTTTTAACTTTCCTTCTTTTTTTTTTTTGGGGGGGGGGTTGTGCGGGGTTCATTGTAACTCGCTAAAAACAATAAGTATATGATAAATTTGGCATTTGTTTGGTAATTATCTTGTATCGAAAAAATAAGTAATAATATTTATTTTGGGTCAAAATTTTTGCTTGCTCACAGAGTTTAAGAAATTTTGCCCATGGCCTCCTAAAAAATTTTGGCTCATGACACCACTGCAATACAGGGCAATATTAAGAGTTTTTGTTTTCCATCAGAAAGTGTTTTTTTTTATAAATCCAAATAAGGAACCAATTTCCTTACTCCCATCATCTATGACAAAAGAGGAGTATTGATAATCAAAGGAATAAGATCCAGACACATTAGGTGTTGTCTATGTCGCAACTTAACATTTTTGTGCTGAAAACAAGGGAAACCCCTCAGAGATTGAGCTATAAGCAAGTCCTTCCGGAAGAATTTCTGGAGAGACGTGTCATGTCAAAGTCATTTACAAAGATACATTCATCAGTTCTTCCTGTGCATAAATCACAGCGGATCTAGCCTGTCTGTGTTATGTGAGCTTGACATTTATTATTCTGATCTTCTTTGAAGGTTTCATTCAACCTCTAATTTGTACCTTGTTACACAGGTGTCTCTCGTGAAATGTAATATGTGTCTCTCTTCTCTGTTCTCTTCTTTTCTTCTCTGTTAAGATTATATTTTTCTGTAAGTCCTTGTCCCCACAAATCTTTCCCTGTTATTTTCATTTTCCCCCTCCATTTCATCCTGTTCTCACTAGTCTCCAGTTTCTCTCTATAATCACCTACCTGTAGTTTCTTTTTGTATTTTGTCACTTGTTCAATAATTTTTCTTCTCTCCTTCATCACTGCCATACCTTCCCCTCAGGGTTTTTCTTAGTCTTCTTCTTTTTCTTGTTTCTTCTTTCAGTCGCTACTTCATGTGATGTAATGTCTCACTATCATCATTGTTTTACCCCTTTCTGTCTTACTATTCTAGAATAACTTAATCTCAAAATTTAGGATATATTATGTATGATTTTTCCCAGTCCCTTTTTCTTTCTCTTCATACTTTAATGAAGTACGAATCATCACATGTTCATCAAATTTGAAATTCAAAATGCTGTTTTGAAAAAAAAAATGTGTTTGACAACTGTGATTAGAGATGTATCTTATGTCTGTTACCTTTAGATTCTGTAGAAGAAGAGGAAAATCATTGTATGTATCATGTAGGAAAAAACGGTAATATTTTTGTTTAATGGTAATTGGTAAAGAGATACTTGGGAAATTTCATGCTATAAAAAGATGTACCATGTGAATAACTCCTGTACATATATATATGAAAGGTTATGTGCTTGGTTTATGACAAATTTGGTTTACGGTTTATGACAAAGTAATAAAAAATTATTTCCCTTTTCACTGTTATATCATTAACTCACATTATTTATTCAATTTATAATTTGATCATGATCATGAAGGGATTTGGGTTTTAACATTCCTTTATTTAGGGGACCAGAATGCTGCACCCAAAAAGCGACACAAGCTATCCATCCGAGCTGTTGTAAAAGAAGAGAGCACGGCCGATATCCTCGGCGCCTCCCCTCAAACCCCCCAAACAGGTACAACAACTGCCCCCCAACCCCATGCAAGTGCCCCGCCCTTCCCCTATCCCATACCCCCCAAGCTGTTTGAGATTTATGGACCCTATCATTTCATGTTCCAGATACCTCATGTTTGTGTTATGACTACCATTTTGTCTTGAATATGGTTACAAGTTCATCATGTAACATAATTCCATGAATCTCCACATTCTAATCAGATCATAGTTGATTCACCGGTAACATTGAAATCGACATTGATGTTGACCTGAACTTGGGTATTTCAACCTTGTTTCTTTCATATATGCATGCCACTGTTAAATGCTTAAATTTCACAGTCTACAGTTCTCATTTTCAGAATATGAATAACAGGATGTACATTTAGATCATCTGATTTTCATTGAAAATCAGGTTTATGTACATAATATTTTGATTTGTCTGTCTGTGAACTAAATGTATGATGTATCTAACTAACCATGCACATATGCCACTTTACAGAGGCTAGACTCTTTTTATGACACAGAATATATTAGACATACTTCACGATTTCAATCTGTGAAAACTCGCAGCAGATGTTTTAAGATTTGACAGCACATACTAACATCCAAGATTTTTTTTCACTTTCCAGATGAGCATGATAAAGTTTTGTAGTTTAAATGCTTGAAAGTCCAGAAAAATATTTTTGTGTGTGATTAACCATTTTACCAAAATTTTTACTTGCATCCTGTGATGTTTTCATGTAATAACAATTATTTTTGTCCAAAAGGTTTTTGTAGGTTTTCCAGCTATTGTGATTCTCCTGGGACAGTCTTGAATTTAGCCAAAGAAAATGAGTAATTTTCACTTGATAATCTTCTCATCTTATTGTATTGCTGTACAAAATTGTCTATATTTTCCTTGGAAATGGAGAAAAGGAATTCCCTATTTTGGATAGTTTTGATTTTATGATATCTCCCATTTGCTTGCTGTCGGGGTATGCAAATGTATTATTCTTTTGAAGTCATTATTCTAAAGATCATTTCTTATCTTTCGTCTGGATGACTGACTATAATAGAGAGGAAAATACGATCACATTCCCCGTCATACAGTTTTGGTATAGAATTATTTAAATGAATGAATAATTCACAAAACTATATCATAAAAAGAATTTGTTCTTAACCACCATATAATTCTTGAAGTACAAATCATATTTGAATGAACAGAATTGAGCACTGTCTTGTGTATGTTTGGGCATGATCTGTTTCTATCCTGGACTTTTTGCTTGAATCTGTGTTGCCTTCACTTTAATGTCTGTCAGCATGGGTTGGCTACCGGCTTGGTATGGTGTACTGTAAGTAGATTCATGTGGTTCTTCATTTCTTAACCTTCATTGAATTTTCCCCTTGATTTAATATCTTTATCAATACTGATGATTTTGTTCTTGATTGTATAAAATATGTAGAATTATTCCTGTTGTTATCCAGTCTTGGTGGTATAGTTAATGTTCAACATAAATTTTTTGATTAATAAATCACAATGTTGTAAAAGACAGAAAACGTATCAAATTTCCAATCTGTATTGCTGTACCAAGATTTTGTTTGTAAATCTTTTTATTTAAAACATATTTACCATGATAATCCCGTCCATTTTAAGACTTTATAATGATTACAAATGCTCATAATAATGGTAAGAATATTAATCAAAATTTTGGTCAGGGAGCAAAAGGGCTATATGATTAGGCCTATACTTTTTTTAATTGATTGAAGCAACTCTACATTAAAAAACAAATGGTTTTGATATTGATTTTTAGACGGTTGTTTAAAAGTGTGTTTGATTATGTTTTCTTTGTTTTGTATCTCTGTAATCGTAATTTTTGAAACCAAAGATCCTCTTAGAAATGAAAAGAATCAGTCGTCAGAATCTTCAACCAACCAATCATCATCTCGCAGTAAGTTTGGCGTGCTGTGTGATTGTTATACTTCTGCTTGAAATTGATGTATGGCAGTGTAAGGTTGTCCAAGCAAAACATAGAATACAAAATTTGAAAGGTTTTAGGATGAAGTAAAGTCACTTGTCAAGGAGGATTTCATAGATTAATGCAAACTTAGTTTTTGCTTTTTGATGGAAATAATATTAAAAATATCTCAGATGGATAAATTCCTGATGTAAGAAACATTATTATGAATGGGTACTATTGCAATAATATTTTGGAATTTATTTCTATGACAATTAGGCTGAACTTAAATCCCTTTGGAGTCCAATATCTTCATTTTTCCAATATCAAATTATGGAATTCATTGTAATACCCCTTTCATAAACCCAATAAAACACAATTATGCGGCTAATAGCAGCATAATTTGGTCGTAAAATCAGAGGAGGACAAGAGTTATCCGCATTATTCTGATGCTGCTATTATCCGCATAATAGCGGCATCGGGACAAGATTTTGAGTTTATGAACGTATTTCCAAATAATGCGGATAATTGCCATGGTGCGGTCACAAGGTCACCCTTTTCCAACACAACCGCATTGGAGGGGGCATGTCCAGTTGTCATGACGATTATCCGCCTTTTCCAGGACGGGCGCTCGTAAAAATAATTTATGGAGTTTGTGAACGCAATTTTTATTGAATTATCCGCATTACTCTTAGGCGGCTAATTGGAGGATATGTTTTATTGGGTTTATGAAAGGGGTATTAGTATTGACAAGACATTAAGAATATTCATATTTGTATAGATGTGAAGGTGATAGCTAGTGTTATGATACTGTTTTTTTAATACAAATAACTTTTGTACTTCCTTATAACTCTTCCAAGGCCATATTTTAATCAGCCCATATTTAATATCTGATTATAGTATGAATATATATGATGATCAATAAAGAATATATTAGCATGAGATGAATGTAGTTGTCACAAATACAGATTTTGATAAACTGCATCTACAGGCATGTACTTTTGCAAAGAAATAGCTGTTAAGGTATGCTCGAGGGTTGATTTATTGTATTTAAATTGCATTGATATTATGTACAGCTCTTAAGCATGCTGTAGATTGTTTATGGGACTTGGTGGAAATCAGTAGGATTTATTGAATGTATGTTTATTTACTTATTTTATTTGTTTATTCATCTTGTTTATTTCTTTATTTGAATTGAATTGGTTGCGCAGATGACAGCAATGCTAATGATGATTGTGATTTTGTTATGCGTGGACCAATGTCACCTTCTGTCGTCTTGGCAACAAGTTCAACAGATGGCCACGCTTCCAAACCGCCATGGTCACCCGATGACCAGCATATTACCCAGAATGCAGTAGAGCACGTAGAGAGCATGGAAGGGGAGAGTCAGGAAAAGGGAACTGATCACCAGAAGTGTGATCCTGGTAGTTGTCATGGCAACAAAGAAAATAAAGAAGATAGTCCTAAAGAGGATGAAGATAATCTTGAGCAGGATTCATCTGATGATGATCATAAGGATGAAGTTACGCATCCTCTTCATGAAGAGGGAGAAGATAATAAAGATAAAGTTGAAGAGGCAGATGATGTTGAAGAGGAGTACAATGATGACAGTGAAGATGATGATGAAGATGACAAAACTGAAGACCAAAATATTGATGCAGAGAGAGGAATTAAAGATGAAGATGGAGAAATTAATGTAGATCAGGAGGAATCCCCACTGGAAGATATAAGTTGCCATGACAACCCAAAGGATGACAGCTCTGGTGGAGGTATTAAATGTGTGTTCATGTGGTGCAGGATGCAGGAATTGGACCTCAAACTCAAATCACGGTCAAAATTTGAATTTTATATACAGATGAAACTTTATATTAAAAAAAAAACACTTTTTAGAGCAAATTTCATTAAAAAAAAATCATGAAATTTCTGTGACATTCCTTGGTTCTGGTACCTTGCATGGTGTGTTTCATATATACATATTTTATACCACATATGGCATAATTTTTCACCTTGTACTTTAATTACTTAATTTTTTTCTTCACTTTGAGGTGAAGTATAATCTGACAAATTAAATGCATGATGATAAAGAATAGAACTTAAGTTTTTTGTTCATCTGTATTAGGGAGAGATTATTATTAAAGAAGAACTAACATGAACTAGTATTCTGTTAGATAGACACTGAAGAGTTCATCAATACTAAAACATGTCATTATAAATCTAATAATTTAGATTTACGTTATTGTTGTTTATTCAGTATGTACTTGTAAATGGTTAACCACACTGAAATATTGTGCCTGGGGTGGTAGTATAGTTCATTTACGTTGTACAAGTTGATAAGTTTGAACAGTGTGCCATGATTTTCTGTATAAATTTTGAAATCTTAGATCATTAAGCATGAAGAATAGTCACTTGTTGGATGATATTGCTATCCAGTGCTTGTTTGGAATATAGTTTACTTTTGAGTCACATTGTAATGGAAGCATGGTGTGCAGTGGTTCCTTCAGTTCACTTCACTACCCCACACCCCAGTCTCATTTCATCATGGTATTCATTCATCTTCCATTCCATCCTCTCAAGATCGTCTGAGGCCGGTGATGAAGGCGGAATCAGGCAAAGAGAATGGGGAGGATGAGAACCATGGAACCTGGCCCTCCCCTGCAAGGAGGCGGAAACAGTACGAGAGGAATGCACAGAATCCACGGCAGAAGAAGAAGGATGAGGACGATGGGGATGACATCATGGCGTTGCTCCGAGGAGGGTCATCGTCGGGGCCGAAAAATGAGGATACAAACTCTAGAGGATCGGTTGAGAATGGCAGTGAACTGAACCACTCAGTGGTGGTTACAAGGACTCGTAAGGCTGCTAAACCTGAAGAAACAAAAGAACTAGAGGATCCAAAGCAAACATCTGGTAGACCAAGAGAAACGGACAGTCCTGCTAATGAAAGGGTAGAAGAGAAAGCTGCCGAAATGACGGAGGATGCAGCAAGCATTACTTTGAAGAGACCAACGAATGAACAGAATGTTGATGCTGCTGGAAAGGATATAGAGATGAGGAATGTAGAAAAAGAGAATGAGACCAAAGTGGAGAAGAGTAATGGTTCTAAAGGGGGATCGTCAAAGAAGCCTGTTGAGAGGCGAAGAAGCATCAAGGCCATGGTGAGCATCACTAAGGAGGAAGAACAGATTGTGGAGGAAACCAATGATATCAAACCTGATGAAACAAGTGACAAATCTGCTGAAGAATCAAGGAAGGATGAGACTAAACAGAAGGAGAATCTAAAAGACCAAACCAATGATGGGCTGAAGCTTAATGGCGAGGTTAAGAAGAAAAACAAGTTGAATAGGGAGGATGGTAAAGAGAAAGGGCAGGAGAATGACAAGATTGAGAATGGAAGCCTCAAAGGCAAAGGAAGGGGAAGGTCGCAGAGAACCATGAATAATAAAATATTTGCCAATGAGAAGGAAGATGACTTGATGACGCTGCTGACAGGAGGTGTTTCATTACCAAGGAACTTCAAGACCAAAGATCACAAACACAGGTGTCCCGGGGAACACACGAAAAATGGGACGATGGAGCGTAAGAATGGAAAGGGAGGAGAGAAGAAGAAAGGGAAGGATGAGACTGATTTTGGCACTTGGCCAAGGAAGAAGAAAAAAGATGTTGAAGAGAAGAAGATTGATAAAGAGGAAGACATCATGGCATTCTTGAAGGGTGGCTTGGATGCTACAAGCGATGCAGAAGAGGAGGAAGAAGAAGAAGTGAAGGGACACATCTGTGAAATCTGTGGACAGAACCTTGATGAGATGTATGATGAAGAGGAGGAAGAAGAGGAGAATGCGGAAGAGGTGGGAGAGGGAGAGGAGGAGGAAGAAGAAGAAGAGGAGGAAGAAGAAGAAGAGGAGGAAGAAGACAAGAACAAGGATGAGTACTCGACCAAATGTGAAGAGACCCTTGAGGAAGTCGACAAGGAACCAGAGCTTTTCAGACGTCACACCCAGAAGAACAAAAACATGGATGATCTGCTGATGATCCTTAGGAGTGGTAGCCAGAGTGGACCAACTCCAGATGAGGAAGATGATGAGGATGAGGAGGAGGATGAAGGAGATGAGACCTCAACCTCTGAAGAAGATGTTACTGTCAAGGAAAAGCCTAAAAGTGAGTTCTTATTTCAAAACCACAATCGGAAACTGTTTCTGTTCCAGATGTTTGCGAGAGAGACCTCGATTTATTTTGATGGAAAGGAAATCAATTATGTCAAATAGAGTAAGAAAATTCATAAGCGATGCAAAATGATTTAATCATGATCCATTTCCCTTCCCAAGCCCATTCCCTTTGAAATAAAGCCATGTATTTATTCAATGATGCTATTTCCACTGTTTAATCTTGTCATTATACATGACCTCAATAGCCATTACCATTTATCAAAGATTTCATATAAGCATGGTTAAATATTACCTTTATCATATATGGTTGACATAAATTTAGTTCTAAGTTATAAGTATTTAATTCAAGCATGGATTTGACCCTGATGTTCATACATTATATGCATTTATTTGATCTGTACACTCATCTGCTCTGCTTGGAGTTTGGAAGTGAAGAAGAGGATTTTTTTTTGCCTTAATGATTAGTCTTCTCTCAAAAAAATCATTGTTAATAATTCTTATTTCTTTTTTCTTCAAGGTTTGTGGGGAATGTCAAGTGAGAATATCAATTGTAAGTTTTATTTTCATTAAAGAGTTGCATTCTATGAACATGAAATATCCAATTAGTTGTTTGATTCACAGAATAGTGGAACATTAATGTGGGCATTCAAATACAAGTTCAATAATTCTATTTCTATTCTTTTCTAATTTTGAATGACCTTGCTTTGAAATGATATTTATTATCAAATAATGTGAGTTTAATGAAGACTATTTAAGAGTCACTTTCCTTCGAAGTTGCTCTCTACATCTCCAATACAAAATACAATTTTTTACATTCTCTGTTAATGTAAGATCTTTAGGCCAATATATATATTTTTTTTGTCTGCTCTGCTAATGTATTTTCTTTCTTCTGCTCATATTTTCAATCTTTCATTCCTCCCTATAGCTGACTCATCATCCATTCTCTATGGAGATACTAGTGCTGACAGTAAGTTATTATATGCTGTCATTCCAGTGTTGTTAAGTCCTTTATTCAGTGTCAAACTATGAAAGACAATACTTTTATAAGAAAAAAGTCTTATAAATAATCATTTTCAGAAAGGAAAAATACATTTACAACCTATACTTTACAGCATTAATGTGTACAAGATGTAGTATATGTATAAATTAATATGCAATAAGATAAAAGGTGACAGAAGCGCAGGCTTGGACAATGGAGGTTTGTGTCATACTGAAGGTGCCCCTCCG
The DNA here is from genome assembly GCF_037042905.1 of Lytechinus pictus. Taxonomy (NCBI): domain Eukaryota; kingdom Metazoa; phylum Echinodermata; class Echinoidea; order Temnopleuroida; family Toxopneustidae; genus Lytechinus; species Lytechinus pictus. Next base: position 50,930,365 of record NC_087246.1, read on the forward strand.
GTTCTATCTATGCACTCTTATGAAGGATTCCCTTTTGTATGTATCCCATTGATTTATGTTGTATGCAAACCCTCGAGAGTTTATCATCTGTTTGTAAATCAATTTCTTACATTAACACATTCTTTTGTTTGGCACAAGAATGAAATTATATATTTTTTTTCTGTACCTCTTTCTGCAATGTTCATGAGCACCACAAGTAAATTTTATTTCAAGTTATCATTCTTTTTGTTGTACCAAGTTGTGTATGTCCCTTTCCCTATTACTGAATACAACTCTACTTTGTTTATTGGAAAACCACTCACAATACACGGCCACCTCTTCGGTGAGGTGGTATGTAATCACTTATGTGCACTATCTTCGTATACGCCACAATCCTCACGACTGTACCCCCTGAAACCCTTTCTAGAATGGGCTCGCCTGGCTAACCCTGAACCCATCTTGCGGAGGACACATTGGGGTCTGCTGCCCTCTACATGTGAGTTATGGACAGGTTGCTGTAGTGTGGTTATGCCTGATTTCTTAATGTCTTGGTTTTTGCAGTTTTCATGGATTTTATATGAAATTTTATATGAAATCCCTCATAGCAAGTCGATTTGTTAGTCTCACTTTGTTGTGGAGTTCTAGCTTCTGATTTAGTATTAAATGATCAGTCCAGATATTTTAGATACATTTGTGATGGTTGCTGCCGAGAGTAATTCTGAATATCCAGTCATTAGTTGGCAGATGTTTGACTTGCAGTAGATGTTCGAGTGGTTAGAATGCATGGTTTTGTTGCAGTTACCAATGTTGATAAAGTACCGGTAATTTGTTTCATTCAACGGCAGTTTGCAGAACAAAACTTGATACTTGTCAACGCAGAAGGACCGATCACAAAGTCTTCTGAAGTGCCTGCATGGAATCCTTGACATCTTGTGGTTGATTTATTACCATCTTCTGTATATATTACAAAAAAATAATTATTAGTTTATAGACTGTTGTTGAATGTGTTTTTTATCAGATTTTTCCAAATAAAATGATTTATTTCATTCATTGATATTTTTGTCAATTCATTTGCAGTGTGTTGGTGTTAGTTCTCAAGTGCATGGTGTCCTGATTGTATCATTTCTATGTTTTACAACCATGTCTGCATTTAAATATTTGGAGAGCAATTGTTTACATTTGCTCTGTTTTATTTATATATTTCAAATTTCATATGTGAATGAGGAAAGTAAGTAGATTTTAGTTATAAAATCAGAGAATCGTTTATGTACGTGTATGAAAGATATAAGAAAGATAACAATGCATATTTTTTTGGTATTAATTGTAAAATGTTACAATTCTCTATATTGTTTGTTTACCAACATTTTTTATAATAATTTATATTCATTCCAAGCCACGCCGGCCCAAATTGATGGGAGAGCTGATTCTTTTTATGTGTGCTTAATTTGCAATGAATATGATAAATCAGTACTCCAGGAATAAAAATGCCATTTTACTTTTAACAATCCTTTTATTTTCTTTTCCCCACTTCAATTCACTCAACGTTTCCTCTCCTGCCTGACTCTGCATCGTAACTTAATCTCATCTGTTACATTTAATCTTTATCCCCATCCCTTGTTATTAATCCCCTTTCCCCTTTTACCGCCAAATTGTACTCCAACCTCCCATACCCTGCCTACCCCAAACAGGGATCCCTTACTGCCCGGGAGAGCTAGCCAGTTCCCCATATGCCACACTCCCAAGACAGAAGCACCCTGTAACCACCAGGAGCTCATCCGTTACCTCCAAGCCCCCTACAGGGGTAACCTCTACACCCCCATCTACCTCTTACACTTCCTCCACCACCCCTCGCTCCAGCTCCAGGGGTACGGAGAGGAGTTACGGTGATGGGAGGACAGATAGTTCTACCAGAAACAGGAGCTCGGAGAATAGTTATACCGATAGGCGGGCAGAGAGGGGTACAGACAGGGGGACGGATAGGGATAAATACAGCTCCAGTTCAACAAGTGGTATGAGTGCATGTTGTGTGTGCTCTTTTGTATCTTGATGAATAAAGTTACATTCAGTGCATTATTAGACATCACAATTATCACTCTTGATAATGAAAATATTAAAAGTAGATCACAGTTTTATAGCCGTTAGCAGAAATGAGTCGATTGTTCTTGTTTTTCTCCTCAACCATTTTGATTGTTCTAGGGTGAATATCTTGAGTCTTTAAAATTTGACTCCTGACTTCTGTTCTACTTTCATAGGAATGTAGAATATTTGAATCTTCCATCTGTAATCATTTATCATGTACATTCTATTTTACTGTGCTTACTTTTGAGTGAGATCAGACTTTTCAGTATGAACTCTTACAAAGTGAAGACATGTATCTTCTGATGATTTAAGCAATCTTTTTCAAATTCATATCATACAAGTCATTGAATTCTTTCACTTTTCTATTTTCTATTTTATTTCATTTTATTTTTACTTTCTTAATTCAGAAAAGTATTAATCTCTATTATGTATGATTCTATGAATGTGTATGTAACTGGCTTACTAAATAACTCTCATCCAATATTTAGACTCCTCCTATTCCCGATCAAACCGTGAATACCGTCGTTCGTCGTCGTCGTACGAGCCTTCTTCAAGGAAGAGCAGTGTATCATCCCGACCTGGTGGGCATCTAACATCTTTTTTTTAAAGTTCATTAAGTAGATTTATATTTTCATTTTTGATTGAGGGGGATATGGGAATGAAGTATGAACTCATAAAACTGGATGTACACTTATGCTATCTGCTTGTAATCAACACGGCACTATATTAAAATGGCTGGAAACTGGCAATGTTCTAACACGATATAATTATTTTGTTTATAAGTTTGAAAGAGCTCTATATATGAAGCAGAAGAGTTTTTAATGAATAATCATATCCACAAAACATATACTGTATACATGAATTGATTCGACTTGATAGATGAAGTACTCTGTTGAATAAATATCAAGCTGAATGTACTGTTTTAAAATCAGCGGTTGTCTTCCATCAGTTGAAATACAATCAGGATTTGTGAATCAAATTCTTTGATGAAAATCCAAATTTGCACAACACTACACTGCATGGTTGGTCAGTAACAATGTTGTAGAAATAGGAGCATACTAACCAATGTAGAATTAGAATCAGCACCGTTGAATAGCAGTAGATATTAGTCTTGTCTCAATTGTAGACAAAGCACATGATTGTTGACACTTCTCACCATTAAAGAAACTATCCATCAATTTTTGCAAAGAGAATGTGCATAGAAAATGGTTGTCAGAAATGATAGGCCTATATTAATTTGAATACTGGGAATGTCTCAATAAAGACAAGTATCATGAGCTGATACTGTAGTGTTGAATGAGCAAATATATCCGGGAATTTTATACAAAACTGCAATGATAGTTACGAGTAAAAAAAAAAAAAGAGGTTCATGAAATATGCTTATGGTTGTTTAATGCATCTTGAACTGCATGTTTTTCTCGCTCTTCTAACTGCTTCTGACGAAAAGCCGAACCTTCAATCGATGAAGACAGGACGAGTAGTTACACGCCGTACTCGAGCAGCCGAGATTCGGTGCGACGTTCAGCGTCCACCGATCAGCCGTCATCTTCCTATTCCTCGTACAGGAGTGACAGGCTATCGAGATTGGGTATGCAGGAATGTTTATATCACTGTCTTATAAGATGAGCTGATTCTTTTATGCACCTGCTATGAACGGAATGACCATGCATGAATGTTAACATTTTCAGGGCAGAAATAACTTGAGGGTTGTTTTCTGAAAGTCAAGCAATGTATACTTCTCAACATGAAAGAATAAAAAAAAAAATCATTTGAATAAAATCTACATGGACATGAAGAATATTATAAATTCACTAATGAAATATCCACTTATGATACTGATTGGGTTAAGTAGGCTTGTGATCTTTTAAAATGATTAGTGAGTTATACATTCTAATTTGTATTCACAAGTAATTGTATGTTAAATGTTCACAGAAATATTATGTATAGTGTTCTATTTGAATGAATTTCAAAGATTTTACGACTCTTCGCAATATATATCGCTAAAAGTTATTAATAACATTGAACATGAAGACTATTAGAAAACATTTTTCCTTTTTTTTCAAGCATAACTTCTTGAAACCGTCTGGACAACAAGTTTATATGTACATATACTGATATTCATTATTTGCCTCCTACCCCATTGACCAATACCCTAAATATAGGAGACACTACATCCGTGGTCAGTGTACCACGATCCCCCACTTCCCCCTCCTCCCCCTCGTCATCGTATAGCCAAAACGTCACTCCTCGATCGTACCGTCGCTCGACCTCCATCGAGTCTGTCAAGTCGCCGACAACGAAGTCCCCTACGACAACCAAGAAGGGTAGGAGAGCATGTCACGTGTTGAGATAACTTGCGTTGAATCGCATGTTCAGTGTGAACTCTCACATGAATTGTTGATAATAATTGTGATTTTACAAGTGTCATGTACTGCATGATAAACTTTAATACTTTTAATATGATTCTTATTCCATAATGATTTTACACTTTTCCAGGTCATTATAATAACTGTATTAACTTGAATGAGACATGTTTTTTCTCCCAGTTTGTACTAACTTACTCTAGAATTGACGGGATACAGCACTGCATGGGTTTTAACATCACGGTTCTTCCATTTTATCCTATTTCACTTGATAACTTTGCATCCCTTTTCCCTGTGAAGTCATGAAAAAGTGGATAATTATTTCATTATGAATATTTGCCAGTGTGTATATCTTGTATTTTTGATATTTGGATATTGTTGAATACAGGTATGCTCCGTATTCTTAAGAAAATTGTTGTGAACATTTACTAGTTTCTAACAAGTTCATGATAACCATTGTATGTAAGTTTCTGCATGTATTTCTGTAAACCTTCAAGCTATCTTGACAATATTCACTTACTGGTTCAGTGTTGCAACTTGTACAATCCCTCTGCTGATAACGACCAGAATATTTTAGTATGATTCCATTGTGGTCATTACAGTCATTGTGGACAACTCTCAAGCTGGGTGAATTGTCCTCTTAAAGAGTTTCCCATTAGGAAGGTATCCAGTGAAGCTGGCACCACCATGTAGATATAGGGGAAAGTTGTTACTTTACAACTTATCGTATTCTAAAGTTTCAAAATGTGAAAAATGTTCAATTGCTTACTAAAAGCTTCAAACTTTGGGTATATACAGTAATATCAACATGAAATATGTGTATTCTCATTATTCCAATATTTGGCAAGTTCACATCTACCATAGATGTGCTTATCGAGAACTGTTTTAGCCTACTTTACTTCACTTCGAATAATGTAATCTTTTTATTCAAATCCTCTTGGATTATATTTTAAATAAAGGTTCCCAGTGATGAATTGTCCAATAAAAGATTTTGTATATTTTTTTCCTCTCTACTTTCACCCCTCTTCATTCAAAAGCATTCCATGCACACAAAAGGAAAGAACGTGTTCACTTTGTGTATCGAGATGAAATTGACCAATCACGAACCTCATTAGATGCAGACTTTGACCCTGACAGCAATATTACAATGCTTGATTCCTTGCAAGTAATGAACTGTAATACAGAGACCAATGTAGGAAACCAACAGTCTTCCACATCTCATAATAGAAGAGGACTTGTCCATTTTTCAAGTGGAGATGAAATTGACCAATCACAAATTATTATAGAGTCAAATGATTACCCGGACTGCAACCTTATAGACCCCGATTTCTGGACATTCATTAGCAAATACCCCGAGGTCAACATAACGGCTCACAAGAAGGATTATTCGCCTTTAGATGATATGAAACAATTACAAACTTGTTTTGATATCTCAACAATATCTGATACATTGCTAAACATTGATCACGATTCCCATTTTGACCTTATCAATTTTGAAGAGTATCACACACACCAAATCCAGAAGCATGTACATTTTATGACTCCAGATGAAACTGACCAATCACAACCAATTACACATAACAATATTGATTCAGGCAATATTTCAGTTAGTGATCCATTGATTATTATCCAACCCGCTTCTGACGATGAACTCAACTCTGACACCGACTATGAGGCAGACAATGATGAAATAGATGACAATCGTATAGACATGACTAGACGACGTTCTAGTCTTAAACTGAGAGAAGAGACTGATTCTCTGTTCATTGAACACCTGAGCAATCTTATTTGTCAACCACGTGAGTGAAATAATGCAATTATTCATCAATCATTCAATTTCATCAATCATCATTCAGTTTCACCATCAGAGGTGTTATCACTCAATTCTCAGGATTGAGAATTATTATCTGTCTATCCCTTTTTCTTTATAATTTTTTATTTTTCTGCATTTATTCTTCTATTAATCTTCATAATGTGAATGATTACTTTTTATGATGGGAAACAATTTTGAATAAAGATGTTTTTCCTTATAATTTGGCAACTTAATTTATTTGTAAGATATGAGTGGGTTGTTTGGTCAGTGTTCTATCACTTTCAGACATGTACATTTATACATCTTTCTTTTTTTCCTTCCAAAAAGTTCATACTTAGTTAAGTGTTTATTTACATCAGTATGACTAAAAATGGAACTTTTTAATGAAAACCTTGTATGTTTTCATTCACGATTGCAATGCAAAGTGGTTTCTGAATACAGATACACATTTGTCAATATTTTCAGATGGGTGCATGCTGTTGTGTATTTAGTCGTGGTAACACTATGGAATGTTTTCACTCTAAAACATGCATGTAGAATAATAATGATTTTACTGAATAACTTTGTATTGTACTGATTGTTATTAGTATCTGCTAATTAAAAAAAAAATTACATCAAGATATCACATGATTGGTAAGTCAAGCATGAGCAGGGTGTAAGAGAGAGATTTGTGGATTATGTTATAAGGTTCACTGTTCCATAAATAAAGTGGAATTTTTATTGTTATTTTTTTCATTCCAGAAATTGATGGATTCATTAATTGATTTTATCTATTTGTTTTGGTATTCATATTTTGTAATGAATCTACTTTGCTATGGTTAATCAATGTTACAATATTTCATTAAGAAGCATTGGCAAGTTATTAAAAGTTTGTTCTAGTATTATGTTCTTTTTTTGCTGTTTTATCTAAATTCCTTAAAAAAACAAATGAAGCAACAAATTCTTATTGTAAGCATTCACTAATTGTTAGTACTGCTTAAATGTATTGTGTTGAAAAATGTAAAATATATAGCAACAATAATTTTTATCATTCTTGATAAATGTTAGAATTATATATTTTTTTACTTTTTAAGCCAGGCTTTATCACCTTATTTTCAGTTACTTATATCGTGATATTGTTGATAAACCCTTCTATTTTATGAGATATATGCATATTTCCATATTTTCCCTTTTCTGTTTATATCTAGAACCTGAGAATGATATAATGGCCCTCCTTTCATCAGGCGATGCATCTAAAGACAGGAGCTCAACTACCAGCAGCAGTAAGTCTCATTTGTCCTCATTTCATTCTATTTCATTTCATTTGTTGCCAGCAAATGCTGAATTTCAGTATTTTTTCAGAAAATATAGATTTTGAATCTTGCCTCTTCTACCTTGGAATTTCAAATTTTAATGACTTTTCCATCCATGCCACCTGCTAAAAATATAAATGAGGTTGTAAAGTTATTGAGAGGGGAGGGGGGTGTTCTTCATCTCACCCCACCCCTTCTCTCAGTATCATAGATAATAATTAATACCACTTTATACCAATACAAAGTTTAACATAATCATTACAAAACTTTATCTTATCTCATTTAAATTCAGTCAGATCCTAAATGAAGTCCATTGTTTGATATGATGTCTATGGTATTGGAACTTGTGGTGATTTTGCAAAACTATGGTTCTTACAGCCATCTTGGTGGAATCATTACTCAGTTATATATGAAAATCAGTATAATTTAAAAAAAATTATCCTTGTGCATCAGTAGAATTGTTCTACAATCTTGTTCATTATTTTCTTAATTCAGACTTTAATGGTTATAATAGAGCACCAAATTCTTTGGATATACTTCAACCATTGTAACAACTTCCATGAAGTATTAGTTCATTTTCAAAAGATGAAATCCTATGGAATGTCATTAATAAAAAAAAAATTGCTTCATGCTTATAATCCATATTATGAGTTGAATGAAGTTTAGGCGTTGTGAGACATTCTTTACGCTCTGTTTCATCTTTGTACTCAATTCTTGTCTTCCTGTCTTCTTTCATTTCATTGTCATGCTTGAATATAAGCATACCATGATAATGAAATTAGATCATTACTTCATGTTACTCATTGGTATAAATGGTCAGAAATTTCTTCTAAGATATGTCATACTTCATTTGTGGCACATGCATTGAATCATCTGAGTATCCATTCCTTGTTTCTTCGTCTTTCATGATCATCTGTTGCTATGCTAGCAGCCTCTTCATCTTCTAAACAGTCAAGTACAATAATTAAGCCCTCGTGGCAATTTGATGGTAAGCAGTCTGGTATGAAGACTAGCAACCTGCATGCAAATGCTTTATAGATGATAGGGCCTTGTTTCTCAAAGATGATATACTGAGTTCTTGGACATCACATCAGCTACATGCTTGATACCTGTCAAATGAATTATGCTGCGTCATCTGTTGGTGAGATGTCTAAGAATTCAGCTTTCTGACAGTTTCTGAGAAACAGCTCTCGGTGCATTATGGGTAGAGAAATAGAGGAAAGTAGGCAACTTGGTTGGGGTTGCAACTTAAAAATCCCATTTGATTATTTCTTGTTAACAAAGACCCCAAAAACAATGAAGAATAATTGGATTATTTATTCCATCTAGGTGCAAAATACATATTGAATCATGGAACAGATTTTTACATCTTAAATCATGTAATTCTTTGTCTATCTTGGGAATCTGGGTGATAAAAGGGTTATTTTTAAGTTTTTGGCCTTATTAAATTGTAATTCTGATTGAAGGACACTATTTTTTTAAATTAGAAAGCTCCAGTTTATACATTTGAATTGAGCTCTTTATATTTAATCATATCATTAATATATATGTTTTATGCTGAAATATATATAGTCCGGGTTATAATTGAGCAAGGTGCCACAAGAAAAAGGAGAAATTTTCATATAGTGCTTCTAGACCAGTTTTTTACGCTGAATATGAATATATGAGGTAACCAGGCTGTATCCTGAAAATTAACCTGTGAGGGCGCTTTTTTCAAAATGGCCGCCAAATTTTCAGAACATTTGAATTTTCGTACATAGATTTTGACATAAATATTCCATTGCCACAAAATTAGTGTCATATGAAAGACAAATAAATTTTATACAATTTGGTACTATTTATAGGGGATAAGTAGGTCATTTGGCTGAGATTTTAAGTAGAAAACTGCATTTTTTGTCATTTTTTCCCAAAAATTGAAAATTTTGCAAATACATGATTTTACATAATTCTGAGAAAAATGAATGAATTACCTTGAAATGTTCCAGAAAACTTTATTGATATACTATTATCATGTGGATGAAATTCCAACTCTGTATCATTCTTCTTAGCAAATTTATAAGGTATCAAACTTGAATACTTCAATTTCAGAAATGTCGCTTTTTGTATGCATTTCCATAGACTAATACGTATAACATGTACTGTAACTGTACATGTATAATATGTATAATGTATAGTTTAATAAAATTTAAATGCAATTATCTCCGCTTTTTAACCACTTGGAGAGTTAAGAGTAGGCTTTTCTCTATCAGCTACATTAAACAAAATGTTGGCACATCAAGGCCTGACCCTCTCATGGGGTGGGGGTGTCGAAGTCACCCCCCCCCCTTGCCCTTTGCTATATCATGTTGTTGTATATTGCCTATTTGTTGGAAAAATCTCTGTTTTTTGGAGCACCCATTGAAGCAAAAACAGGCATTTCTGCTATACAGTACAGTCACTTTGATTGCTTTGAAACCACTTGGAGAGGAAAGAGTATATAGGCTTTGTTCTACCAGCTACATACAAAGTGGCACATCGAAGCCTACCCCTCTCGAGGGGGGGGGGGGGGTTTGCTTAATATTGCCAATTTATTTGAAAATTCACAATTTTGGACCCAACATTGAGGCCAAAAATCGTTTGTGCTTTGTTGTACACCCCATTTTATTGATTCGAAACCACTTAGAGAGGAAAGAGTAGAGTTTGTTCTACCAGCTACATATAAATAAGCACTGGCACATTGAACCCTAGCCCTCTCATGGGCTGTCTAAGTCACCCCCCCTCTATATCATGTATATTGCCAATTTATTGGATATTTCACCATTTTGGATCACCCATTCAGGCAAAAGCGCGTTCCTACTATATAGTACAGCCAATTTTATTTTCTTGCAATGACTTGGAGAGGAAAGATCAGGATTTGCTCTATCAGCTACATATCAAGAAGTGTTGGCAAATCAAAGCCTATCCCCTTCAGAATGTTTAGGGGGCTGTAGAATTTACCCCACCAATTTTCGGTAATTGACTATCTATTGGACAGTCACAATTTGCATCACCCATTGAGGCAAAGGGCGTTTCTACTATATAGTACAGCAAATTTCTTTTCTAGCAATGACTTGGAGAGGAAAGAGTAGGCTTTGCTCTATCAGCTACATATAAAGAAGTGTTGGCAAATCAAAGCGTATCTCCTTCAAGCGGCTATAGAAGTTACCCCACTAATTTTCGGTTTTTGGCTATTTGTTGAAAAGTCACCATTTTGGAGCCCCCATTGAAGCAAAAAGGCGTCTCTGATATATAGTTCTGCCACTTTTATTGCCTTGAAACCACTTAGAGAGGAAAGAATAGGCTTTGCTCTATCAGCTACATAATTTTGTGCTGGCAAATAAAAGCCTACCCCCTTCTGGGGGCTGTCGAAATCACCCCCTCACCCCTTTGCGTTATTACCTATTTATTGGAAATTCACCTTTTTTGAGCCCCCATTGAGGTAAAAAGACATCTCTGATATAAAGTTCTGCCACTTTTACTGCCTTGAAACCAATTAAGGAGGAAAGAATATGCTTTGCTCTACAAAGAAGTGCTGGCACATTGAAGCTTACCTATCTTGGCGGCTGTCAAATCACCCCACCCCTCTTGCATTATTGCCTAATTATTTGAAAATTCACAATTTTTGAGCCCCCATTGAGGCGATATGCACTTCTGCTGTATAAAACACCCAATTTCATTTTCTTGAAACCACTTGGAGAGGAAAGAGTAGGTTCCCATCTTTTAGCTATATATAACGAATTGCTGCCATATCGAAACCTGACCCACTTCAGGGGACTATATAGATGTTACCCCACCTTTTTTACGATTTTTTCCAATTCATTGGAAAACTCGCCATTTTGGAGCCCCATTGAGGCAAAAAAGTGTTTCTGGTACATGTATATAGTAGAGCCACTTCTTTATATGTAGCTGTTAGAGGAAAGCCTACTCTTTCCTCTCCAAGTAGTTTCAAGGCGGTAATAGTGGTAGAACTATATATCAGAACCGCCTTTTTGCCTCAATGGGGGCTCCAAAATGGTGAATTTTCCAATAAATAAGCAATAATGAAAAAGGGGTAGGGTGATTTCAACAGCCCTCTGATGGGGATAGGCTTTTATTTGCGAGCATGTCTTTATATGTAGCTGTTAAAGCAAAGCCTATTTTTTCTCTCCAAGAGTTTTCAAGGGTGAAAAAAGGCAGAAACATAATCAGAAATGACAATCTGTCCCGATGGGGGCTCCAAAGTGGTGATTTTTTCAATAAATAGGCAATAATGCAAAAGGGATGGGTGATTTCGACAGCCTCCTGCTGTTTGCCTGCACTTCTTTATATGTGGCTGATAAAGCAAAACCTATTCTTTCCTCCCTAAATGGTTTCAAGGATTTAAAAGTGGCAGAACTATATATCAGAAACGCCTTTTTTCCTCAATGGAGGCTCCAAAATGGTGAATTTCAAGGGGGGGGGGGGGGTAATTTCGACAGTCCCCTAAAGGGAGTAGGCTTTTATTTGCCAGCACATCTTTTTATGTACATGATAAAGCAAAACCTATTCTTTACTCCCTAAGTGGTTTCAAGGCAGTAATAGTGGCAGAACTATATCAGAAATGCCTTTTTGCCTAAATGGGGGCTCCAAAATGGTGAATTTTCCAATAAATAGGCAATAATGCAAAAGGGGTGGGGTGATTTCAACAGCCTCCCGGAGGGGGTAGGCTTTTATTTGCCAGCACTTCTTTATATGTGGCTGATAAAGCAAATCCTATTCTTTCCTCCCTAAGTGGTTTCAAGGCAGTAAAAGTGGCAGAACTATATCAGAAACGCCTTTTTGCCTAAATGGGGGCTCCAAAATGGTGAATTTTTCAATAAATATGCTATAATGCAAAAGGGATGGGGTGATTTCTACAGCATCCCGGAAGGGGTAGGCTTTTCTTTGCCAGCACTTGTTTATATGCAGCTGATAGAGCAAAGCCTACTCTTTCCTCTCCAAGTCATTGCAAGAAAATGAAATTGGCTATATAGTAGAAACGCACTTTTGCCTCAATGGGTGATTCAAAATGGTGTAATTTCCAATAAATAGGCAATATACATGATATAGAGGGGGAGGGGTTGACTTAGACAGCCCCTGAGAGGGATATTTTTCGATGTGCCAGCGCTTCTTAATAATTTGTAGCTGATAGAGCAAAGCCTACGCTTTTCTCTCAAAGTAATTGCAAGAAAATAAAATTGGCTGTATGATATAGAAACGCCCTTATGCCTCAATGGGTGATCCAAAATGGTGAAATTTCCAATAAATAGGCAACATACATGATATAGAGGAGGGGGTGACTTAGACAGCCCCAGAGAGGGCTAGGGTTCGATGTGCTAGCGCTTATTTATGTAGCTGGTAGAACAAACTCTACTCTCTCAAATTAATAAAATACTAATAAGCACAAACGCTTTTTTGCCTTAATGTTGGGTCCAAAATGGTGAATTTCCAAATACATTGGCAATAAGCAAAAGGGGGAGGGGTGACTTCCCCAGCGCCCTCCCCCCCCCCCCGGAGAGGGGTTGGCTTCGATGTACGTGCCACTTCTTTTGATATAGCTGGTAGAACAAACATGACAAAGCTTACTCTTTTCCTCTCCAAGTGGTTTCAAAGTAATTAAAGTGGCTGTACTGTATAGCAGAAATGCCTTTTGCCTCAATGGGTGCTTCAAAAAATAGTGATTTTCCAATAAATAGGCAATATACAACAACATGATATAGCCAAAGGGGGTGGGGGGGGGGGCTTCGACACCCCCACCCCATGAGAGTGTTAGGCCTCGATGTGCCAACATTTTGTTTTATGTAGCTGATAGAGAAAAGCCTACTCTTAACTCTCTAAGTGGTTAAAAAGCGGAGATAATTGCATTTAAATTTTATTAAACTATTCATTATACATATTATACATGTACAGTACATGTTATACGTATTAGTCTATGGAAATGCATACAAAAAGCGACATTTCTGAAATTGAAGTATTCAAGTTTGATACCTTATAAATTTGCTAAGAAGAATGATACAGAGTTGGAATTTCATCCACATGATAATAGTATGTCAATAAAGTTTTCTGGAACATTTCAAGGTAATTCATTCATTTTTCTCAGAATTATGTAAAATCATGTATTTGCAAAATTTTCAATTTTTGGGAAAAAATGACAAAAAATGCAGTTTTCTACTTAAAATCTCAGCCAAATGACCTACTTATCCCCTATAAATAGTACCAAATTGTATAAAATTTATTTGTCTTTCATATGACACTAATTTTGTGGCAATGGAATATTTATGTCAAAATCTATGTACGAAAATTCAAATGTTCTGAAAATTTGGCGGCCATTTTGAAAAAAGCGCCCTCACGGGTTAATTTTCAGGATACAGCCTGGTTACCTCATATATTCATATTCAGCGTAGAAAACTGGTCTAGAAGCACTATATGAAAATTTCTCCTTTTTCTTGTGGCACCTTGCTCAATTATAACCCGGACTAATAAGATATATACTCATGTAGATTTGGGAATGTGATACTTCAGAAAATCTCGACATAAAAAGCTGCATAAATGCTTGATGCTGCATGGCTCGTTGCATAATGAACATGAATGTCTGATTGATCATGCTTGCCATAGGTCTTTGTATGGTCAGTATCTGCTGTATTATATAGATATCATATATATATCAAATGCATCATCATACTTCATCCTGAAAATTGAGAGATATCTTATCTGTTAAAAACTGAAAGTGTTTTCACTCTGCATCTTAGTACCAAAGTTAACAAAGTTCCAACATCGTATTTTAAAAGAATTATAAAAAAAATTCTGCTCAGAACTACATGAGTGTTAACGATGGATACTTTTATTAAAAGAAAAACTGATACTGCATACAACTTTGAAAGAAAGCTTTCTAAATTAGCTATAAGCCAGCTGTCTGATTAGAGCCAGTAGCTTGCTAAATCTCTTACCTTCCACTCTGCCTTTCAAAGTATATCAGTTCGGGTAATAAAAATTGATTGCCATATAAGAAGAAGGCAGGTATATATTATTTATTTTAAAATGAAAATAGCAATAGTAACTTTTAAATTCCTTATAAATTGTGAAGGAAAGGCTATGTAAAAATGCATGCTATTGAATGATGGAATCTTAGCTCTTATACAAGGTCTCATTCTAAGATGCTTTTTACATTAATTAAAGTTGATTTTCAGAGATCTGTGTCTTTGATAGAATGATCACATCATGCAACAGCTAATGTATGCCAAAATTGCATATGGTCACATTGATCGCAAAAGGCATCAAATCTGTATTTATAATTAATACCAAAAGGCATTAAATCTGTATGCGATATTAAACCATTCAATCTGGAAATCAGATGACGTAGTCCTATAAATATCATTACCATTGCAAAATTATGAGGTCATGAATTGAGAATCAAGATTTATGAGGATAGTTCTTTAGAGTGATAGAATACAAATAAATACCTCAGAAGATATTCTTTCCAAACTAGCTTTAAAAAAAAAAATGAAGTTCACTATTTAGTGAACTCTTCCTCTAAGATAATAGCGAAAGTATTTAATGAACTACAAAACTATTTGGAAAAAAACATGGTTGAAAAATCTTGATTACTTACAAATGTCTGAAAACTATCATAAGAGAGTTACTGCCTTTTGGAGTTGACTTCTTAAACTTGGTATGGTATCCTTCATGATATTTGCCTTGTATCCCCCACTCCCTCTTTGTGGTGTCTTGTATGTATGACTGTGCCTGCAGAAGGCTACGACACGCTTCCTTCAACATCATCCTCAAACTCAAAGTCTAAAACAGACGATGAACTTTGGGAGAAGTATAACAGTAAGTTTGCATGTTGCATGCCATGAATAACGATGATAAAGTATCTAAATTCAATGATTTTTATCATTTTTTTAAATCTTACAATAGAATAAAAATACAAAAATTTGTGTTTTCATGCATAAATCTATTTATGGGTAGCATTTCGTCAACATTTGTCGAGTTCTGTCAACTCTCCTTGATTTTGATTGGCTGAGAAGCACAGGGGCTGATCGTTACTATGGGAACTGATAAAATGTCCGACAAGCCTCCTTCAAGAAACAACCCCCTGGTCATGATTCATTTATCTGTTGTGGATAATTTTATTGAAATTATAACTTGTTGCTATGTCAGTTGGAGCATATGATACAAATTAAACATTTGTTACAAAGGGTAAATGATATTTTGTTTATTGAAGCTTTTTTACCAATATGTCTGAATTCTATTGGATTATCTAATAAAAGTGACTTCAATAATTAGACACCTGCTCAATTTCAGAATACAAAATTGACATTAAGTGGATATGTTCAAGGTCTTAACATTTACAAAAACTGATCTATATGGCATGAAGATTTAATTTTATAACATAATAATTTATTGAATATATTTAAGGCCATCATTAATACCCTTTTAATGTCATCTGATCCAAAAATTAGCTTCAATAACAGCCAAAAGTTCAATCTTACATGTTTTCGGAATACATTCCTCCATAACAGTTAATAGATTTGGTAGCCAATTTACAATTCATTAAATTTTTTTAAGGTAATGGGCTTTAACTGATTTAAACATTTAACTCTGTTAAAAAAAAGAAGTTTTATGTGCGTTATGTTTGCTGGTACTGCATCCAGACATGCCAACCGTTCCCTTTTTGGAGTATTTGTTCCTCTTTTTGCTATGAATACACCAATACTTTTTTGTATGATTTGTTACTTAAAAAAAAAATTTCCGATCATGGAGTATGTATTATACACAGCGTGTGACATTAGCGCCGGTCCAACAGTCCCAGACCAGTAACTTGTTGCATGAAAAGAACAAGAAAATTCTTGCCTACGAGCACATATTTAACGGTGAATTATCAAGTTTTCAAGTTGAGTCATTTCACATGTTTTTTTCACCGATCTCACTACAACAGGCTGGCGATTGTGACGATGAGACACATATAAAAAAATACATTTTTTTGTCAAAAATTCTTTTTTTTCCTTCTAAGAATACTTTTTTTGTAGAAGGTTGACAGGTCTGTGCATCATGTTAACTGTCATAGCTAAAAATTAATCTACAAAAGTCACTGAAGAAATTATGCAAACCCTTTATGCATGTATATATGATTTCTTGTAAAATGGTAATGAGATAACAGTTTGAAATAAATTCTGTTTAAAGTAAATGACTTAAAATTTCAAGTTGAAATATATAATTTTGTGATTTTTTTATTCCATCAAGCCTGAATCATCTAGAGTTAGTTGTATGTATCTTGATGCATGGATATATACATGTATATAAACTTCCATTGGCTTTAAAAAAAAAGTTATTTAAGTTTTCTTTACTGACTGTTGTTAAGATATGGTAAAACAAGTTGATATGGATTATAATTCTATGTGAAAGGGGTATTAATATTATTTAGTTTTAGAGAGAGGTAAACTTCGCAAGTTGTCTATGTGTTCCTCTATGTTTTTCTTTTCTCATTCTCATTTCATCTTCTAAAATAACCTCTTTATTCTAAGGTGATTCTTATGCTCAGAAGAGGAAAGAACGACGAGAACAATTGAGAAAATATCTTGAAGGTGACATTCTCAATGTTTTCCCTTCTCGGAGTGCACCTGCATGCTCTTTGTGTAAATTGTCCACACTTTCACTAGTCTTAATCTGTTGCAGACTGGTTGATTTTGCTTTAACAAGTCTTTTCCATAGACCTCAGCTCAATCATGTGCGGTCTGCAGTCTCCAACATGTTAAGGGTTGTATTGATTGCATGAAAGAAAGTCCTAAAGATACCCAAAGTTTGTTGTTGCTGTTAATTCATTAGTCCATGGATATTTTATATATCCCGTAATATGGTTTGTAATGCTCTCCTTTCTCAATTATATCTGAACATTCTTTATGTATGCCTTGAAATTATTACAGATTTATCTGTTTGTCTTTCCAATGCAAATCTGGGCCCTGTCTTACAAGGAGTTATAATTCATCTGATCAATCTCAACTATTAAAATCCATCAAAGTCGAAATTTTTCTTATAAAAAAATGTACATAGTATCACCCCAGGGGCCCGTTGCAGAAAGAGTTGCAATCAAACGCAACTCTAGAAATCATGCGTAACTTGATTTTCAACCAATCAACAGCGCGCATTTGGGACTTGCGATTGATTTTTTGGCTTGCGTTTAAACGCAACTCTTTCTGCAACGGACCCCAGGTAGCAAAAAGTAGCACGCTGATTTTCAAAGACGATGTTGCGCCCATGAGTTAACATAACTAAGAAAAACACTTGGAATGGAGGATGCATGCATTCTGAAAGTTGACATTAATGACTTTCCATACTTGTGATTGATGGGATCTATCACAACTGATAGTTGAAAAATTCACCCTTCGCTTGTTAACTTGTCTTGGTATGTTATGTAATTTAGATAGGTTTGAAAAAGTTTTTAGCATGCTCGAAATGCAGTATTTGTTTATGTCACATTATGAGAGTTTGAGGTACAGTTATTGCAGCATATTTTATTTGTTTCATTTCCAGAGGAGCTGTGCAATCGCTGATTGTGTGTCCTAATGGTTACTACAGAGCTGTATCCAAATGGGGGGGGGGGGTTATTTGTTACTTATCTTCTTTTTTTTTTTGCTTGTCAGAAAGTTTTTTGTTTTTGAAAGTGTTGATGATCTTTCATATACATATATATTTGGCTTGAGAAAAATTGTTACCCCTTCTGACAAGGTTACCCCTCTCCTCTGGCAAAATGTGGATCTGCCTCTGGTTAAACTGCACATGTTTAGGATTATATGTGGTATAAGTAAAAATGAGCAGAATACCAATAGTGACCAAGCCTTAATGACATTATTATGAAATCCTGCCATCTGTTGTCTTGCTCTGGTGACAACCATCTCCCAAGATGCATCAGTAATTGCATGATGGATGCATTGTGATGTTTACTTACATTTTGTGCTTTTCACCCACACTTGTTCTCTTTGCTACCCTTACACATGTTTCTTTTGTCATACAAAGAAAAACTTATTAGACGATTTGATTGTCCATTACGACTGCAAATGCTTCTATTAGGGAAGTCTCTTATGTATTTTTCATCTTTATCAACTGCTAGTCGATATATAAATGACCCCCCCCCCAAAAAAAAAAAAAAACCCCAACTAATTCTAAAGATAATAATATTGATAAATACTGGACATGCATGCATGTCACCATTTCTATTATTCAAACCTGTAAATATAATCCACAGCACAAAACAGTGGTATTCTAATTGAATATGATTTACCATCTAAATCATACTATGAATTTTTGTCTTTTACAGAGGACACGCCCCTCATACCATCAAGGTTAGAACGGTCTTCATCAACAATGTCCACAGACTCCACAGAAAGTAAGTCAATTTCAGTGGACAAAGAGAAATAATTTTTTTTCAGTTTTTAACAAAAGTTGAAACCTCAAAATGTGCTCATTGCATAAAACATTTGAATATAAGACAACTTGCAGCTGTAAAGTGTTATAATGGCCTTTTTTCAAAATTAGTTTGTAATATACTCTGCCAGTATCTCAGGGAATTTACTGAAAAATATAGTTATCTGAATATCAGAAATTATTACTCGAGCAAAGATTTTCATAATCTTGAAAGTTCAGCATGCTGTTTGTTTTTCTGTTTATCAACATTGCTTATGAAAGCAAAACAAAGTCATTGGTGTACAAGAAAAAATTATGTAATGAAAAAAATATTATTGGCAGAAATATCACCTCATACATTCTAGAACAAAACAAAACAATTTAATCAGAAAAAAACAAAAAAACATTGCACTGCTATTCAGGAATAGCATTGTTTCAATAATTGTAAGCAATCAATTGAGGAAAAGATCATGAATTATAATTATAAATATTTCTAAATTGTCATTTTCTCAGGTTCAAGAACATCTTCATCAAGGAGAACAGACACAACGCCCAGTACATCAATGGATGTCTCATCTGGAAGTAAGAATAGCTTTTAATTGATAATCACGCGTATTCTGAATTCGGGTTTAACTTAGACCATGGTCTAACTCTATGCTAAAATTATGCAATGCTATGAATGTCAGAATTGTGTTTCCCCCGTATGTTTCTTATGTTTACTGTGCTCTTCTTGAAATATTTATTGTGAAGACAACTTTCCTTTATTAATCCTTCCCAGACAGTTAAGAATGATTTTAGAGTCAAATGAGCTGATACATTGAACCTCAAGTGTCAGAGATGTATATCACAATTAGCTCTAACCACAACTTCAGACCTGAGTTTACATTAAACCTGACTTCAGAATATGGGCCAGTAAGTCTATTAAATGGGTGTATCTTAACCCTCAATCTCCCGGGGTATTCTGATTCTTGTCATTCCCGGGGGGGGGGGGGGCATTATGGCCCCCCTTAAGATCTCAGCCGTGGATTGCGCGATCACAACGAAAATTTGCATGATGGTAGAGAATGACGTAATCTACGCAGTTGCATTGGTAAATTTCACTGAATTCATATATTTTTATTTTATATGAATTAATTATGCTAATTTATTCATGAAATCATACTTTTTGCTCTGATTCACTAAATAAAGCTCCTAGAATGCTATTTTTTGGTGAAAATATTCTTTATAGCATTCCTAACAATTGTGAATGAAAAAAATTCTGGTACCAAGACCGATTTCTTATGTATTTTATTGTTTTTTAAATTTCTTATGTATTTCTTTGTTTTTTTACTTTTTGTTTTTTATTGTTTTTTCAATGGAAATCGTTCCAGACTTAATTCTAATCATAAACAAGGCAAAATTAATTAAGTTTGATCACTAAAAGTAGAAATAATGATACATTTATGAATTTTGGCCAAATACACAATTTGCATTGGATTTGTACATGAAATCACGTTTATGAGCAATTTTGGGTCTGACATGCACTTACATAATGTTGCGTAATGTCGTAACCGCGTACCCGGGCGTCACAAATTTGGTCTCAAAATTTGCGCGAGACTTGAAAGTAAAAAGTCAGTGAGCGGCGAGGTCAAAAAATTTTGCGCAGCAGATATATCGCAAAAATTGTCGAGGGGGGGGCCATAATGGCCCCCCCCCCCCCGGGAGAATTAGGGTTAAAGCTGTTCATAAATTTATGTTTACCAATAATTGGAATAATTCCTTATGACATATTGACAAACTATGATTGTATTTCAAATGTATTCATGTAAAAGAAAGCATATAATTTGCTGCAAAAATGTGCAATAACAATAGAAACATTACTCAACATCTACCTCTTGTATAGCTATTACGTTTGAGACAGATTTTAGGCTTGCCATAATCCAGTAGGTATATGGCTATGCATGACTTTACAAACAGCTTCATGAGCAGGTATTTGAATAGTCCCAAATAGCTTTTATCCACTCCATCACAGTCCACATTATGAATTTAGTGTATTGATCAGTTTTATCCGAGTAATTCTCGTCTAAAGCTTGGGTCAGATTAACAACCTATCTGTAAAATTATTTTCCAAATGAAAATGATGTTTGGTAATGCTTGCATACACAGTTCTTGCCCAATCTTCTCTCCTTGTTCATGTGTTACAACCGATGTCCTTTTTGTTTCAGGTGTATCGTATAGAAGGAGACGGAATAGAGATACAGATAATGAATCTATTGCATCCACAGGTATGATCATATTGGTTTATTTCTCTGTCATAATATCAACATCCCGGCTTTATGCAGCGTTTATCACACTGGAACGATGTCGCTAAGCAATTCAGAGATATATTACTATTACCCAGGTGATAAGATCCTGGCTTGCCTGCATACAATGTATGCACAGTCTCCACTCCCTGGGGAGTATTCTAGCAATGACCCGCCCTGATGTCCTCATTGCTTAAGCAAACTACATTGATGTTTGCATCTTACTGGGTTCCCATTTAACACCTGGGTGGAGAGTGGCCAAGTGTGAATTGATGCCTTGCCAAGGATATACTCCAAGTCTCTTATTTTATTGGTTACATATCCTTTATTCCATTTATAGTTTAAGGCTAATATCTGTTTTGTCTGTAAATCTCCAATATATCTGCTACCTTATGGTTTTATGTGTCTGCTACCTAATAAGTTAAGATGAATCTGCAAATTTCATGGTTCATTCATGTTGTCTAATTCCCAATTTCTTTCATGTTTACTATCCTAGCAGTTTAGAATCATTAATGATTATTTTATTTATTATTATATGTTCTGTAAGTAGACATGTTACTACCGGAGGATGTGTTTCCAGCATTTACTAATTAATAAGATATTATTATTAGTTTAAATATTATGTAATATTTCTGTAAATTAGAAAAAAATGTTTGAACAGTGTAAGTCCTGTATGAGATCTGATGTGACTATGATCTCTTATCCAAAATATGCATGCCATATTATATACAACCTGGATGATTTTGTGATAAGATCATTTATTCCCCAATGAAATAGTTCATCATTGGTAAAAAAAAAATGTTTAATGATTTAAATCCTTCTCTCTCTTGTGATTTATTATTATCTTTAGACACAACTGAAACCAAGAAAGAAGAGTTAACCATGTGTAAGTCAAAATGTTTTAGTAATTTTAAATTACTAAATTTGTAATTTATTTTATTTTTTTACAAAACTTTGATACAACTCCATGCATTCTGTTTGTAGTTATGCTCTCAATATCTTTGTTAACAGTGGGAAATGAATATGTACAATGTGAATATACATGTATGTTATTTTCTAGTTAATATCTATAGAGTAATTCATCCTTGGACCTCAAGGAAAATTGGATTACACCCACATGCTTGCAGAAGACCTACAATTAGAATTATTTTGTTTTGAAATGTTGGCATATATTACACTTTAGATGTGTCAATGAAAAATACACTAGCAGTGGGAGAGAATATTGTTCCAGTAAATACAATGTATTGTTACAATGAACAGGTTTAATTTTTCTTGAATTATCTGCTGAGATATAAATGGATTAAAAGCAGTTCAGTGTGGAAAATGGCCTTTGACCTTTGACCTTTCTCCCTTAGCTTCCTATGTTCCAAGGTCAAGAAGGAGACATGAAGCTGTTGAAGAGAAACCCGCTGAAGAAAAATCGGCCGAAAACAGTGAGTGGATTCCAGAAATGTTCATTATTTAAGTAATTCATGAAGGGTTTTCACACAAAAAAATATTCTGTGCAATTTTTTTCCTTATTCAGACCTCACATTATAAAATGTGCCCATGAGTAGTCTTGAAAAAGATGTCTTTGAATTCCTGCTCTTCAAATAAAAAACTGCCCAAGTCTCGTTATGCATTTAGAAAAGTATTCTGTTATCTGTTTTTAAAGACAGATGAAGAAGGGTTTCTACACTCCTGATGAGAACATTTGAATTGTTTTCTTGAATATTTGCCACAGAGTGGTATATTCCTGCAATATTTCATAACTTGAGCCTTACCATAAGTGGTATTTTGCCTTCAGTTTTAGTTACCATGGGAACAAAACTCAACAATCAACAATTTGTATACATAATAGCAAATGTGCCATCAGTTCGTGCTCTGTTATCTTTTCATGCAAATATTATGAAATCATGTCTTCTTGAGTTCAGACTTACCTATTCTATAGTTCATTAACCAAATTCATTCATACTTTAAGAAAAAAAAATCATATTTGCTTGATATTATCTAAGCATCTAATTCAAACTGAAATACCCATACGTGTAGTTAGAACAAAAATCTCCTAATGCACAAATGTATTATCATTTCCCTTGTTTTATCTAAGGAAAAACAATCAAAGTTAGTAGTTTTCTTTACATGTCTGTTGGCTGGTAGAAATATATTGCATGCATTTGCCATAAAAAAAGAAAATATTTAAGAACTCAGCAAATGCTGCCTCTTCGTCCTCTTTATAATTGCTTAAAATGACATGGCAATGACATATTAACATTTATCGTACAGAAGTGAAACGTCGAGTCAGGTTTAGTTTTGCCGATGATGAAGATGATGAAAGTGAAGGTATAATATCTATCTTTTCAACAACTATAATAAAAGTAAACTATCACATCAGGCTTTCCAATGCTTCTGCGTACAATCTCAAACATATGTGTTTATTTCTTATAATCACCATCAAACGATAATGTTATTAATTCAACTTACTCTACCGGTAACCATTTGCTCTACTCACTATTATGATTTGTCCATCCTACATATTTTCTTGTATATTCTAATATTATGATAATTTGGAGACCACCTACTCCCTGATTTTAAACTTCTGTCACATTTCTGAGACATTTACATAATTCATCTGTAAACCTTTAATTCATACAAAAATAATACATTTTATCACAGAGTTTTTATCATAATGCCTTCATTATTCAAAGTTATGTATTCCAATTTGTATTAGTCATTCCTTCTGATTGCTTCATATCATTATATTTTTAATGGGATATTTGAAATTCCAAGGGTAATCCATGTACATGTATGCATGTGGTTTGTTTTGCTTTCTGTGTTGATATGTATCAGTTGTGGTGTCGATTGGTAAGATATCCTCATATAAGGCTATTGTGTATATATTCTTTGATGGGATTGGAATGTGTTTACAAGTTGCCATGGTCCATTATTAAAGTTTTATGAAAAATATATCAAGTTCTCTTTATACACAGTGGTAGTTTGGGAGCCAAAAAGATTATTTTGCAAGTGATTGCCTTCGGAAGCTAAGTGCTCTTCCGTCAATTTGAAATAAATGGCTTATACGGCCTTTTGAATTACTTAAAGGCACATCTTTGAGCATGCCGTATAGAAGCAGGAGACGACGAATGCTTGATGATACAACTAAAACGACTACCAATCAGGAATGTGAGTTGTTGGTTCCATCCCGAGGCATGACCTTTGAATGACCCCTTGACCTCTGTTTGACCCTGAATGACCCTTGGACCTATGAATGACCCCTGCATGACCCCTTTCACCTGCTAGTTTTTTACCCCTCTTGCTTGTGCAAACCATTTTCTGCATCCAACCTGTCGTTAAAAGCAATTTTTTTTTAAATTTCCCTTTATTAACCAAATTTATAAGTATTAACGTAATAAATATTAATTTGAAAATAAAAAAAAAATTAAAAAATGTTTTCTTTCAATTGTTATTTTTCAATGGTAATCTTGTAAAAGAAATAAATGAAATAAACCCCTAAATTAACATAACAGAATAAATGATAATGTTTTAAAGTAAAAAAACTATAGTTTAATATAAACTTAGTGTAGTTATAACATAGTTTTAATGTGCATTACTTACTGACTAAAATCTGATCTGTCATCGTTATTGTACTGCTCTTTTTTAAACATTATAAATCAGTATGAATTTACAATGAGATTTATTTAGTATATATTTTATTAGTATATATTTTGTGTTAGTATATTGAGATTGTATTTAGTACTAACATACAGATCAGAAATTCAGTGGCAGATTGAAATTTAATTCAATATTATAAAGAATGATATGCATATTTGTTTCATGTTGAACTTCGTAAAGGTTTGTGTTGTTTCAAGGTAGAGAATTAAATAGGAGACATAGATAGAAACATGGAGACCTTTATTCTCAAGAGTTTTCAATTGTACCATGGTACAAAACCATGGTTTATCACACTTCCCTTTTAGTGCCCTTTGCCAAAAGCGTGCATTTAATTCGATTTTTCTTAGCGTTTGTGATGAATTAAGGATAATTACATTTCTAGAAAATCTGCATAGTCCATGGTTTTGTACCATGGTTCAATGGCAATGTGGAGCGTTGTGACCCAGTGGATCAGTCTCCGGACTTTGAAACAGAGGGTCGTGGGTTCGAATCCCAGCCATGGCGTAATTTCCTTCGGCAAGAAATTTATCCACATTGTACCGCACTCAACCCAGGTGAGGTGAATGGGTGCCAGGTAGGATTCATTCCTTTAATGCTTTAGCGCCTATTAATATGGCGGCTCAGCTACAGCGGGGTAATAATATGATACCAAGTATCAAAGCGCAGTTGAGTATATGCACATAGTAACTGCACTATATAAATGGACATATTGTTGTTATTATTCAATTGAAACCTCTTTGAGAATACAGGCCAAAATGAGAGTGATCGATATGTCAATCATGCCCCCCGTTTCACAAACGAAAATTCATGTTAAACTGACTTCAAGCACTGCTTATAGATCTAGATGAAATTGCAACATCATCAATGCCATTGATTGCTGTTTGATCAAGGTTTTAGATTTGCATTTTGTTACCATCTATCATTGAGGCAGTAAAGATCTGCTGCTATGCATGTAAATGTATGTGCATCATGAAAATACAGTAGAAATGTCTGGTACAGGTAGAAAGAAAAATATGCCTGCTCTGTTGATTTTGTAGGTAAAAGGTCAATTCGAAAAGAGGAGCTTCATGCAAATAGTATATCAGCATAGCATTAATCCAATGTGTCAAGTCCTAAGGACAGTGTCCTTGGGCAAGTCAAGAAGCTACAGTGTCAACAGGGAGTTATCGCTCCTCGGCGTACGAAGGATTCAAGATCACAGAATAATGTATTGAAAATGCATGTTAAATGACAAAGAATAGCTGGGAGGTCTTTGTCGAAAATTGGTGAAACGGGGACAGCAGTTTCGTCCTAAGTTTGGAGCTGATGACAACTTGTACATGTGTTGTTTTTCTGGAGTCAAGGGCTAAACTGTTGTTGTGATTCACCAATTTCCGACAAAGACATCCTGGTTGTTCTTTGTCATGAAGAGCATTTTGGCTGTGCGAAAACTCCTTATTTTCTGCTCAAGGGGGTGTTTTATGAAGGTGTTCCTCAAGATGATTACAGGCAGCGTGGTCATGGCCAGGGATGAAGTGAAACTATACTTTGCTATAAAAACTTCACTATACAGTGCATATATAAAAAAAGTTTACATTTAGAAAAAATCCTGTAAAATTATACATCTGTAATAACCTGAAGATTTTTTCACATTTTAACATTGGTACAGATCCATTTAAGCAAATGACGATATTTTATTTATTTATTTTATTTATTTCTGATATTTTGACAGGGTAGCCCATTCACCAATAAGTAGTGGTCTTCCATGGGGCCCTGAATAACAAACATATTTACAAAATGCATAAGGTATGTACAGAATGTTACGGCATTAAGATTCACATTGGGATTTGAATGTAAAACAAAACATTAAAAAAAATTAGCAGCAAACAAAACGCAGACGGGCACTCGTTTGACCTATAATCAAATATAAATAAATCAAATTAACTAAGAACGACATCTTGAAAATACTGATAATATACACCAAATCATCAAGGTCATGCTAACACAAAATACGCACAACAGTGGATGTTCCGCAAGTTATTTATAAATTACAAGTTCTTCTAAACATTCTCTTAAATGAAATGACAGAAGGAGCTGTTCTAATTGAATTATCAAGCTTATTCCATTCAAATATTGAAGATACAATTGGACTACACTTATAACAATCAGTGCGAAACTTGGGCACGCGTAAATATCCACTGTCTCTCTGTCTGGTATGATGTTCATGTACATCATTTGGATTGGTTAAGTTTACCTGAAGGTAAGAAGGTGCAAAATTATGAACACATTTATATATCATCAAAACGCGACTGAGCTCAAATCGTTTGTCTAGTGTCATCCATTTAAGACTTGCGAACAAATCAGCCGACGGTGTGTCGTATGTCTTGTTCAATATTATTCTTGCAGCCCTCTTCTGAATTTTTTGCAGCTTAATTGTATGGGATTGAAATCTATTCGACCATACAGCAGAACAGTAATCAAATCTTGGCAACACTAAACTGTTATAAAGCAACTTTAAGGACTGCACAGGCAAAGAACTTTTCGCTCTCTTTATTATGCCAATACTTTTCTGAGTAAGTTTACATACATTTTCAATTTGTTTTGACCATTTCAGTTCTTCACACAGTGAAATTAAATTTTATAAAGTTGCCCATATTTCACAAGCAAAAATACAGGAGAGAGAGAACTCTTCAAATTGCAAGCCAGTTTGGGCCATTTTCTTCGATCTACACACATACATGTAGCAGATGGCTGGGGCTTCTGCATGGCAGGCAGGAGCCAATAGATTGGTTCGAAATAGCTGCAGCACCGGCACCTCCCCGATCAAACTCCAAATCGGAGTGAACAATCGCACAAGATAAATACTATTTCCAACAAAATAATTATAAAATTATGCAACTGTTTTAATTATATGGATTTTCAAATTACTGATTTGACGATGTGATCAAAGGAGTACGTTTTGGGGTCATATTTCTAGTTGTTTCAGCCTTTGTTTTGAGTCTTGTTATGATCAGTGCAGACTTGTAGTGGGAAGAAAGGTGCGTGTGTGCCGCAATGATTCATCTATTTTTTTCTAAAACATTTTAGTTTTCTAACAATTTTTGAAATATATTTCAAGAATACTTCATTGAAAACAAATATCAGTAGAATTTTAGATTTTTTGTTTTGTTTTTTGTTTTAAGTTTGAGATTTCTTCCTCTTTCGATATAACTGTCGAAAAATATTTCCACTTGAGTGAGCACCACTTACTTTTGAAAAGTTAGTGAAAAATGATTTGCGCAGAACTTTGAAATAGTTATGCGAGTAAAAGTAGACCTTAATCATAAAGAACACGTGAAATTTTGCTATTGATTTGAAGATATCTTGTACCTTTTATTAACTTGTTTCCTTGCCCAAAACACTTTGAAGAGTGCATTGTGCCCCACCCCACTCCCCCACACACCAAGACCATCGTGACGATATTTGCTCTACTTTGAGCTGTGATTTACTTGAAATGGCTTAGGCTTGATTTTCATTTTGTTAATCATTGTCAAGCTTGGGAAAAGTGTGGGGAAACAAGTATTAAATGAAAAATGAAATGTAAACCCACTTTAAATGATAGAAATTCTGGAGATGTCTGATATAAACTTTTGTTCAGATTCAGTTATGTCCTCAGATCCAGCTGGCACAAAAAGGGTAAATGTTGTGCTTAATATGTGTTGAAATTTCAATTTGGTGGCAAAATTGTTACAAAATGCTTGAATGTATCCGTTTTATTTCAATTGACTAAAAGTGCAAGGGAAATGTATGAGAAATGTTTCGCAGGGGAAGTTTGATTCCGCCATGTTCCCTTGACACAGCGTGAAAACAAGCATTTCTGCGCAAACAGATTTCTGCGAGCTTTACAAAAATGGACAGTGGTCACTCAAGTGTAACATTCTGTCAAAACTTTTACTTTCATTGGATAGATGAGACCCAAACCCAAGATTATATGTGAAAAAATTACACACATGTTCTATATTTTTTAATTCCCAGGGCTTTTTCAAAGTGTAAATTTTTTTTTATATGCACTGTATAGTGAAATGATAGTGAAACTATTCTTTGCCATTGCATGAGCACTGCTTAGATGGAGGCAAGATGCAATAAATCAAATATCATTTACATCACTAACAACATCATCAATGGTATGAGATAACTTCTCATTGTCACAGCATCAAGTACGAAATCCTCTGAGAGAAGGCCGAGAGACAGGACGACATCTGAGTCTTCAGATAAAACCACTGAAAGCAAGGACTTAAAGAAACCTGATTGTGAGTTAGGCATGGAAAGCACGGCATGGAAATTATTAACCCTATGAATGCCAATGTCAATTATAAAACAAATAATGGCACTGTGACGATTGTGTATGATTTTGCTAAATAAAAGAGTAAGAATTAACTTTCTGTATATAATTAACATTGACATGCTGCCTTGGAAAACGCATGTAGCCAAGAGTGATGAAGATGCAGATAACTCCTTCCCAGTCTACACGTTAGTGACCTCACCTTTTATTGGAGCCCTCTTCCACATTTGTATACTTCCAGGGGAAAATTAACCTATTGGCTACTGAATTCTGTAAATCCCATCTAGGCATTGTGCTGGGATCACCCAGTTCCAGTAGGCAATGGGTTAACCCTGTTGACTTCTGGATAATGTGTTATTCCTATATAGGATTTGTACAGGGATCACCGGGTTCCAGTTAGCAATGAGTTGATTCTTTCTCTACCGCTGATAATTTTTGAAAGTTATACTTAAAATTGTGTAAGCCTTCATTGTTTTATTGTAACATTTCAATGTAAGGTATCTCATATTTATTAAATTATTTTTATACAACCCACTTCCAAGAAAAAGAGATACCGTCAGTTACTTATAAAAATGTGTAATAAAAACTACTACCAACATACTATTGCGAAGCAGAGAACATTATCATGCATGTTTTTATTTTTTGCTATTATAGTTTTACACAATTTCAATCGTTTACACCTGCTTTTTGCATGTACAGATCTTTATATTGCTTCTCCTTGTATGAGGTTTTCAAAATGGGATTTGTATATTTTAGGATGTCTTTTTTTCCGGATGACTTTCTTTCTTCAAATTACACACTTTTGATAGTGTCAGTGCATGCAATATGGATTGTTTTGTAAATGAATTCTTTAGGACTTTATCGTAAAGATGCATGCTCTTCTTTATTTTCACCGATTGTATTCATATTTTAAATGGATGTTGTACACTTTAGAAAATGAAAATTGTGAAATTATCTTATCTCTCTTGTTTGTACAACACAGTGTATATTCTACTTGTATCAACATTTATATGAATTTCACAAATGTGATATATATAATGATATATATAAAAGTTTTTAACACACCTACTAGCTCATTGATACCTTTTTGAAATAATGAAGTGCATGGATATTATATGTATTTTTAATAGAAATAATAGCCTATCACATGCTTTGTTACTTTATCTGTTTTTTCCTTTTGATTTTGATCCATTTTCATGATCTTCCGAATTCAATGTCTATTTACATAATTCAGTTGACCGAGGATCTGTATGTCTATACATACTAAAGTAAACCAACGTTTTTCAAACATTTTTTGATTAAGAAAAATACACTTAATTAGTTTTTGTTTGGTTGTACAGTGAACAATCATTAAAGATTTAGCAGGATTATCCAATTTGAAACCAATTCAGCATCGTATTACAGCTATAAAGAATTTGATTGCCTGAAATTTGTAATTATTAAGGATCTTATCATCATTTTGAATCCAAATCAGGATGACGATATTTCTACCGCTTCACTTGATAATGTAATTACTTGTTCATAGAATCTGTATTTCTATTATGAGGACCTATTTAAGATAAATAAAAACCTTGCTTTATAGCATTCCCAAAATCTATCTCAGAGATGCATGATTTTGAAATTCTTATCTTATTATAGCTATGGAGATACTTCTGTAATGCTAACATTTAAACTGAACTGATAATCAAAACCTGTCTATAAAGCAAGCAAGGTATCTACTAAGGATTTTCCCCATAACTCTTTTACCAATAACCTTTTAATGCCACTCATCTTTGGTTTTTCTTTTATTTTTAGATCTTACAAATGGCATCGCTGCACGTAGGAGCAGACAAGCAGAAGAAAAGAAGGAAAATAAAACGGAGAAGACGTCAACAGTAAACGAAGTGAAGGCATCCACTCCGCAAACAAAGAAAGATACTGACACCAGATCGGCTAATCTTATATTAGATCAGTTGAGAGGCGGTGATGTCAAAGCCAAACCAGTTGAAAATGGTGATATTTCTGCAATCTCAAACACTGATGATGAAACATCAAGTAGATACAGATGGAGAAGAGAGAAGGAAGGTATGAAGAAACTTCTGTTAATAACTTAATTTCATTTTCCTTTCTCCTTGATTGATTCTCTTTATTTTCATGTGAAATCTGGATGTGTTTTACCCATTTTCACCTATTCTGTTTCTCATCTGTCAGACGATTTGTTTTGTGCATGGTAAACATCTTTTTGTTTTCTCTTTCTCACCAAATACAAGCATGTATATGTGTATGTTATTTTGATCCATTTTCTGTATAGTTTCGGAACACAAATTTAGACTTGATAAATCTATTTTACAGCTTATTAAATTATTTATGCTCATGTTTGAAAATTACGTGTGATGACCTGATAAAGAATCAATCTGCTTTCATTCAAATAAAAAAAATATCAACCTGGAAATATTGCCTTGAAGTAATGTAACAAATCTTCTTTGATTAGAGTGTATTATATTCCGCATACTAAGAATCTTGCTATAGGATTGGTCAGAAGTCAGTTACGTGATATTGGGTAGTTTCCCGTCAATCAGCACTCTCAGTGATGGATCATTTTTGTTTTGCTGATCTTTTTCGGCCCATAGGGTCATAACGCGTTATGAATTAGTATGAGAATGCGCAAATTTTGCCACTTGATTTTTTTGGTCCGTCTTTCTCCATCACCTGCAGTGACGATTGCGCAGTGTGCATATGCACAAAAAAGTACATTGCCCCTCGATTGTTTTGCTGTGACGGTAAAGTTCCTTTGTGTGGTCACAATAAATCTTGCTGGAGCAAGATCTTGGACGCTTGCGCACATTTACTTACACACTAGCATTAAAACAAGCGTAATTGTCTCAAGGGATATTTTTTTCAAAGGAAACCATAATTTAAAAAAAAAAGTCTTATTGAGAAGTATTGATATTGGTTTCTTCATTTATTATGGTTCTCGATGCGGAATATAAAGCATATAATCACCTCTTGATTTCAGGTGACGAGGCAAACTATCACTTTCTTGGTAAGCTGGATGTACTCGCTATCATTCCTCAGCTTCGCTTCGGAAAGATAGCTACATCCAGCTTGCCTCGTAAGTGATAGTATGCCCATATCACCTTCAATAACGGTGATTATTTGCTTATTATCTGCATTTTATCAATGTGAGTGGTAATGTTGCACCATGAATTATTGATCCAAAGAATATCATTCATCTGAGGAATTTTCTCTTGGAAATGGTAGTGATGGTAGTAATTTTTTACCTGATTGCCAAGAAAGCATGAATGCTTATAAGCAAGCAACCAGAGGACTGACGGTTTAAGGCCCTCTCCGAGGGACCTGGTAATGAGGGTTGAAATGCCTTACCAAAGGGCACTAGCGCACCAAGTGGGAATCAAACCCGGTCACCGTAATACAAAACCCCCGCACTACTGACTGAGCTATTGCACCTCCAAGTGATTATTCAAATTTGCTTGTTTTGTTCAAACCCTAGCTGACAAGAAGGAGAAACCAGAAGAAACCAAGGTGGTGAATGGTGAAACATCTTCAGTGCGTAAACCAAATGAAGGCGTAGAAACCAAGAAGAAAGATGAGATCAGGGAACCAGTCCAAGACAAACCAGCAGACACCAAAGATGAGGAGAAGAAACTCAATCAAAATATAAAGAGAGCTTTTATTGGTGAGTAATATAACCTGATTGTAAAGCTTTCTGGGT
This sequence comes from Lytechinus pictus, assembly GCF_037042905.1. NCBI lineage: Eukaryota > Metazoa > Echinodermata > Echinoidea > Temnopleuroida > Toxopneustidae > Lytechinus > Lytechinus pictus. The sequence continues at coordinate 50,963,248 of NC_087246.1, forward strand.
TCTGTTTCATAAAGATTTGTTATAGTAACAAATGAACAATTTCAATAACAGGTTTAATATCAGCCAATTACATTGAAGTATTTCAGTAGCTTATACTGTAACTGTTATTGCAAATTTTAATGTCACATTTAAAGTCACAACAGAGCAATTGTTATCATTTGACAAGCAATCTTTTTCAGGAAAAATGTCCTGGTAATGCAATATATTTTATGCTATTTCTAGATGGTTTTTGCAGTATACCTGACTAATTTATGTGAGTTTGGAAGTGATAATATGAGATTCCAGAAAGATATCATTGCCATTGTTCAATTTGTTTTCCTCTCTTTCTTGTTATAGTGAAAAAACCTCAAATCCAGATAGAAGAAACAGAGGAGAAGAAAAAGGAAGAAACTTCAGAAAATGAAAAGAACAAGGAACCTAGTGAAGAGGAGACAGAGGAAGTAGTTGTGCCTTTGAAACCAGTTGTAACAGATACTAAATCTGCTGTCACAACTACAGACGAAAATGAACAAGCACCAAAAGAGATTGTTGAAAATGGAAAGGCCCAGACTGATCCGTCAGATCGCGGGAATTTATTGTCCGTGACGACCAGTGATCAGGAAGAGAATGGTTCATCGGGTAAGGTGTCACGGAAGGTATCGACTACCTTGCAGAATGTGAAAAAATTGGAAGAGCGCAAGGTAGAACTTCAGGAAGTGAAAGAGAAAGAGGAGGAGGAGAAAAAGAAGTTGCAAGAGGACAAGGAAATCTTGAACAATAGCGGTGCTGTTCAGTCTATGCATAAACAGTTACAACAGCAACAGGAAAAATCTGAGGATCAGAAGGAGAAGACAGGGCCACGTGGTGATGTTAGTGGGAAGATCAGTCAAGCCATTGAGGGTATCAAGGTCAGTAATGTTGCTCCGAAGCAACCGGAACCTGTAGAGCCCAAGGAGGATGAGAGCAAGAAGGAAGAAGAAGCTTGGGAGGAGGTTCTGAAGCTTAACGATCGCGAGCTGCGGGTTAACAAATGGGACTTCACCGATCTGGGTCGGGATGATGACAAAGATGTCCTCAAGCCGATCCCGTTGATGATGGGTATTGTACCTTACATGACTGCCGCTGATGGGGCGCCGCCACCACCACCACCTGTTCCTGGTCTAGGTGGACCCCCTCCACCGCCCCCTGTCCCTGGTGCTCCGCCTCCACCTCCCGCCATTGGGGGGCCAGGGGCGCCTCCACCACCACCACCAGTCATCGGCAGCAACACCTTCCCCAAATCAAAGAAGAAGAAGACCGTCCGCCTCTTCTGGAAAGAGACCCAGCCAGAAACGATGACTTTGGGAAGGAACGGTATCAAATCCACCATTTGGACTCAGCTGGATGATGTCAACCTCGACGGTAAAAAGCTAGAACATCTCTTTGAGTACAGAGGAAAAGATCTCATTACAAAGGTATGTTAATATCCAGTTTTAAGCAGCAATCATTCTGGAATCTATACAGAAACTAGAAATTATATTGAACAAGGCTAACTTAGAAGAAAAAAATCTTAATAATAGAGTTTATGTGGGATGATATTTTGCTTATTCAAATTATGTTAGGAAAAGGTATATATATGTTTTAACATTACAAAGCTTGGACAACCAATGTATTTGTTTACGAATGCAATAAACAACACTTATACAGATAAGTGTCTATTATTCTTTTAACTACTGAGAACTCAACTCGAAGCAAGAAATGTGCATCGCATGCAAGATATGAATGCAAGATACGACTGGTAGCTTTAACACTTTTATGAATATAATTGAAATCTGACGCAGCCTGGCATGTGTAAGCTCTGTAATTATTCTCACAAAATGTTATATTTTATGTAGCATGTCAAGAAATATGCAACAAATTCTAACAATATATTTACCTTGATGGTTTAACCAATGTACTTTTAAAATAACTTCCCTTGGGAAATAAACATGTTGTGTAACTGAATATATGATTATTATTGGTCATTTTGTGTCCCAAATTTTCAAGTGTATTTAACTATGACAGTAGAAAGAAACTTCTGGGACACTTAGGCCCGAATTCACAAAGGTGGTTTTGAAAACCCACGGTTGCGTCCATGGTTTATGCAGATTTCCTGTATAAATTACGCTTAATGAAGCGCGTATGGGGCGCGTGTATAAAACATGTCCAATGCTGATGCGCGCTTTTGTCACAGTGCGCCAAATTGACGCCTGTTACCATGGTTAGATACGCTATTTCATTTATGAGTCCACTGTTTGAAGAGTGGGCTCATTAATTCAAAACAGTGGACTCATGAATAAAATAGCGTGGATAACCACGGCAACAGGTGTCAATTTGGCGCACTGTGACAAAAGCGTGCATCAGCATCGGACATTTTTTAATATACGCGGTGAAATAAGCATAACTTATACAGGATATCTGCTTAAACCATGGACTCAACCGTGGGTTTTCAAAACCACCTTTGTGAATTCGGGCCTTAAAGGCCATCGCACACCTTGACACTGGTCCATGATCTGCTTTTGAAACAAATAGCATTTTGCTCTTTTTCTGACAATAAGTCTCTTTTTATTTGAGGCTAATACTATCGGAAAGCATACTTATAGTAATATAACCATTTTGGATGACAGCCTTTATTTAGAAGTAAAGGACAAATTGATATAATTCGTAGCCAACCGTGCAATTGCTATGACGTCATTACGACTAGATATTAGATTTGCTTTTGTTATTATAAGGATAGTAACAGATTGGAACATACATGTAGGTATTCATACAACGATTTAGAACATTACACAGATATTCCATGTCTCAATATTATAAAATTCTACTACGTTTTATTCCAATTGTATTCTGTGCGGCGGCCTTTAAATATCTTGCTCTTTGTCAAACTACAGATTTTATTATCCTTAAATTGCTTTTATCAATATTTTGTACACGTATATGAATTTATGCATTAACTTTATATACATTATTACTATATCGCTGTTTGTGAGTTTGATATTAGTTTTCAAGGAAGGAAGTGCTTTAAATTATACAGTGCTGTTCAAATAATACCTAAGGTTTATTTACATTGAAATATATTTTCATATCCATTGAGTTATGTTGACTTGTCATTCAAATTTGAAATGACTTCAAAATTGTTGAAGTTTCCTAGTACGTGTAGGTATATGATCCATGCTTTTATCCCTCTCTTTAGAATCCTGCATTGTGGACAAACTACTTGTATATTACAACTTAAATTACCATTATATATCATTGCAAAATCAGTTTAACTGCTCATATATAGCAACAGAACAAAATTCAAGAATTTGTATTAACAAAGTCCCATTCGAGCAAGCCAGTTTACAAACAAGTAGTATGCAAATTAATTGGTGAGAAAATCAGCAAAATATGAATTAAGTATCGATTTATATCACAAAGATTAAGATATATGCAAGGTACAATATGATAACAGATGTGCAATGAGCTTGAGGCACAGTTCCATTCATTTTCTCTCTGAGTTGAATAATATTATTTATGAAAGTTAACAAAATTTAGATTAAATAGAAAGAAACGGCAGTTACCAAGTTTTTGGTTTATGTCTAAGATAAGGAAAATTATGCATTGTGATTTGAGTAGAAAGCCCCCATCCCCCCCCAAAAAAAAAGTATATTAGTGCAAATTCAAGTGTTTTAATTTTACATGTATATATATACTTGAGCCCCTGCAATGCAATATTTATCAGCAATTCTTCAAACATATATAAAAATTTCTATTTACCTGAAAATATTTTTGCAGCTAGCCTTGTCCTTAAAATATACAAAAATAATGTAATAATGAACTTAGAATAATAAGACCTTTTTTATTGTGTCAATGAGATTGTTAATATTGTCCAGAGTGTATGTTCACTCAACTTCCTGGCATCCAACACACAGAGCCGATGATCACGGCATTGCAATACTCTTTGTCACTTTTTTTGTATACAGAGTTTATTTTTAAAATGTTAACATCATTGCTAGAATTGCCATAATAGAGTTACCCTATTTTGATTTTTTTCTCAAATAATGATGATATTAGCTTTTTTTTTATGACAAAATTCCAGTAATCATCTTCTGGAGAGAAAAATATCTAAAAGGTCTTATTATATATACTGCCTGTAGCATGTCCAAGTTGAAAGGTCTTTAGGCATGATGTACTGCCCGAGTACTAACAGCCCCCCTCTTCTTCTCCCCCTATTTCTCTTTTTCGTTTTTGTCTCGTCTTGTCTTGCACTGGCTGTTGTAATCTATTTTGTTTAATTTTTGTGGAAACACAAAACAAAAAAAATGTCTCTGCTGCCTTCTATGCAACGCACGTGTGCACACATACACTTGGTGTTCAACCGCTACTACAATACTACTTCTACTACTCTGCTACAATTATACTACCGCAGGATCATCAGGTTTGTTATATTTTCATTTTTTATCAAAGCCCCAGTCCCAGGTTTCTTATAATGATATTAATGATGATGAAAATTAATGACTATATCTTGAACACTAAGAAGTTTCCATATATATATATATAAGGAATATAAAATAATAATCGTAACTTTCTCGGTCCATATGAGGAAAAAGATTAGGTAGAAGAAAGTACATTTCTTTCATATTCATCACTGTCTGATGGGATTTTTTAATGATTTAAATTCCTGAATTAGAAAAAAAGTTAACAGGATAAATTGCTGTTTACTATTAATTCCATGGGTACTTAACACTTTCAATAAAACTATATTGAATACAAATAATAGTAAATATAATTTTTTTCTGTCTATAATACTATTGTTTTCTGTTGTACCAAATAGTTTAGGTCAATCATTATGATATTGAATATTTTGGTAATGCCTTATACATGTATGATACAACAAATCAACGAAAGGTGCCAAATTATTCAACATTATTGCTAAAAACTACATTTGTTGTTATAAGTTACCTGGAACTGGGACTGGATCTCATTATCCATTTCAATGTTTATTTGTTTTATTTCTTTATGTTTATTTTATGTTGGTTTATTCATGTTTATTTATTTTGTTTCAATGTTTATTTTTCTTTATAATTATCGTTTTACTACATTAATTTAGTATTGATATTGTTTATCTTGTTTGCACCAAAATGAATGTCATAACATGCACTAATGAACGTTGAATGCCTAATGATTAGATCTCAGTACAGTGTTTTAATTTAAGCTTTAAACTATAACAAGAAAAAGGTGATGTTCTGATATATTCTATTACTTATACTTGGCATATATTTCGCTCTTGTTTTTTTTTTTTTTTTTTTTTTTTTCAAGGAGATATCTTTTGGTGATTTAGAAGGGTTATCTGATATTTCTGGTGGAGATGAGTTGATCATGGTTTAAGAATTGGTCTTTTTAATCTTAAATGTAGATCTTTGATTGAAATATTCAGTGAATTGCAATTCATTGCCTGTTTAATCAGACTGATCTATTCACTGACTGTCATTTTGTATCAACCAACAGATTTAAAATCAATTGGTCCAAGTTTAGTGTGGAATAGTTTTAGTTTTCAGTTCTTTGTTGTGTGGTTGAATCTCAGGTGTTATTGCATTTCCAAAATTGTCTTTCTGTAGATAGAATTCCAAATTTGTATATAATTTATTTAGCAATATTCTTAAAGAGAATTCATTAGTCTTTAATCTTAAATAGTATTAACACAGTGTTGCTTTTCTGCAAGTCATTGATAGAAAGAACATTGCTCCCTTTTGTAATATAATTGAAAACACAAATTGGTAATAATACCATGGAAGTGAAATTTAATGCTCTGATTATTGTACTGGTGATGATTCAGATAAAAGAACTTCAATTGTAATTATTATTATTATTATTATTGTTATTAATGTTATTACCGTTATTATTATATTCATTTTTTTATTTTATTATTATCATTATTATTATTATTACCATTATTATTATTATTATTGTATTCTTCTTCAGAAGAGGCATTATTTCAATACTGCATGCTACTGAGAAAGTATCTATTATCAGAATTTAAAAAAAATACAGTGATATTAGAATGTTTGAGAGCCAGTGAAAAAATAAGTATTTCACACATCAACAGACTTCATTTGTGAGTTGCAGAACAAATCTTTTTGTGAGGAAAAATGAAAAGGAAAAGAAGATGGTGGATGGAAGAGATCCTCAATAAACTACCAATGAAAATGATTCAAATTCTAAAATAGAATTCTACTTCCCTCGAATCTACAGAAAGCGATGGAGGCAAACAAGAAGAACTTCATCACGGTGCTAGATCCGAAGAAATCCAACGCAATCAACATCGGACTAACTGTACTCCCACAACCACGGTCCATCAAACAAGCTATCTTGAATATGGATAGCATGGTGATGAACAAAGAGGGCGTGGAGGTGAGTATGAGGAGTGGGAGGAAGGGTAACATGAAGTATAGATGGGGGTAGGTGTGAGACCAGTTTGGAGCAGTTCCAGAGAATTATGTACTTCAAGTGGTGGTTGTGACTGCCAAATGATCACAAATTAATGAAATAGAAATTTGGCATCAAATTGCACTTAAGTTCATTTCATTTCAAAAATAATGAATTAATGGCAATGTAGTAGTAGTAGTAGTAGTAGTAAAGGGCCCTGTCTTACAAAGAGTTAAGATTGATCTGATCATCTTAAACTCAATGAAAATCCATCAGTGTCATAATTTGTCCTCCAGGTGATTTGCATGATGTCCTTTGTAAACAAAGAGAAGCACACTGAATTCTCAAGAAAGCAATGAATGTATTATACATCACATCTAGAATATATTTTGAACAAACATGCATTATAGATGTTGACGTTGCTGGCTTTCCATAGTTGTGGTTGATTGGATCAATCGTAACTCTTTGTATGACGGGGCCCTGGTTTTAAATCTGGTTTAGTCTTTGACTATGGGGATGTCTGATCGATTCATGAAATTGAAAAAATTGAGGGCGAGTTGAGAAGAAAAATGGGTTGGTGAGACTTTGGTCAGGACATATCCACATTAGATTTTTGACTTTCTTAATTAAAGGACATATGCACTCAAACAAATAGTGGATTTAAATAAAAAGAGAAAAATCCAACAAGCATAACACTGAAAATTTCATCAAAATCGGATGTAAAATAAAAAAGTTATGACATTTTAAAGTTTCGCTTATTTTTCACAAAACAGTGGTATGCACAACTCGGCGACATGCAAATGAGACAGTTGATGATGTCCCTCAATCACAATTTTTGTTTTTTCTTGTTTGAATGATACAATATTTCATTTTTTACAGATTTGACAATTAGGACCAACTTGACTGAACCATATAGTATTAAACATTGCTTATTCCACATGTTCAAGAGGTTAATCGTTGTCGAACATGACATTGAGGAGAAAATTAGAATATTTCGTATTTCATATAATAAAATACAAAAGAAATAGTAAGTGGATGACGTCATCAGTCTCCTCATTTGAATACCGAACAGGATGTGCATATAACTGTTTTGCGAAAAATGTTATAACTTGTTATTTTACATCCGATTTTGATGAAATTTTCAGTGTTATGCTCGTTGGATTTTTCTCTTTTTATTTAAATCCACTTTTTGTTGGGGTGGACTTGTCCTTTAAGTATAATATTCCTGTGATCAATTTATTCTCCACACCCAGAAACTGTTGAGTATGGTACCATCCGAAGAAGAGGTTGCTAGGATACAGGAAGCCATGGTAGCAAACCCTGATGTGCCTTTAGGATCAGCTGAGCAGTTCCTTCATATGTTATCAACCATCAGTGGTTTGGAAGCGAGACTCAATCTATGGCTCTTCAAAATGGACTATGATAACATGGAAGAGGTATGTAAATATGTAATACTTTGTCTTCAAGTAATATGCTGATAGTTGTTAGAATGGCATTACCTCATATCTCTTTTTGTGATAGAAAAAACACTTCCTTTTGACATTCGCAGGAGCAGATTATCTTATTAAGTAATATCTTGCCATAATCCTAGCTATTTAATATGAAGCTTCTACACCTTTGTCTCCTGGGTATAAAGTGGCAAATGTAAATTAAGACTTTTTCATAGCTCATTAGTACTATGTCAGGGACTAATCCCAAGACCTATGTAATGTCTTATACCATATAGGTCATTATACCATTACATATGTCAGGGGCCAATCCCAAGACCTATGTAATGTCTTATACCATATAGGTCATTATACCATTACATATGTCAGGGACCAATATGAAGACCTATGTAATGTCTTATTCCATATAGGTCATTATATCATTACATAGTTTGAAAGGTTTAAGCATTTAGAATAAAGGAATATAGATACTTGATTCGATCTGCATTAGCTTTTAGAAAATTCTTTAATTGTTCTCCTTTCTTTTGATTACGCTGTGGTTTACAGGAAGTTGCAGAACCAATGGCTGACCTGAAGAAAGGCATAGAAGACCTGAGAGAATCCAAAACATTCAAGAAGATCTTATCAACATTGCTTGCCATTGGAAACTTCTTGAACGGCGGAAGAGTAAGTCATTTGTTCATTATTCGATTCTTTATCTTCTAGCGCTTTTTTTTCTGTGTAATTTACAGACTGGTATTTACTGTGAATATTAGTATGATAACAAAGGATACTGATATAACCTTTTCCCTCTCTCCTTTTTAAGGGGGGGGGGGGCAGACAGGGTAGTAATTGCTACCACTTTGAATAATCAATATTGTTTTTAATAAGGGTATGCTCTTTTTCTTTGACATTTGTTATAGAAAGTAACCAAAGTTAAGACATTGACACTTTTATTCTGAATCTGAATATTTCACTTGTATCAATGCCAAAACGTTTGGTAGTTTCATTCTTAGTTGGTTTGAATGAAAGGAAGCATCATTACTACGCTTCATACACTTGCTACTTTTGTGCATGAAACAAGTGAAATTTCTTGTGGTTTTTGTATTTGCTAAGTACTTCAGCTCTCACAATATTCTCCTGTTATTATCGGCAATTTTCAGGAGCTTGCTTACCTTGCCGATAATAGTCAAATATTTTACCAATTGTTTGTGTTGCTATTGATAGAATCAAATTTTTAAAAGTATTATTAATGATGATAGATGTTCCATATCACTCAAAACAATTTCCTCCCCCTCATCCATTTGTTATTTTCAGACTGTACGTGATAACAAGTTCTTTAAGTATAAAGACCTGATATCAGGAAGCATGCAATGTACAACAGGGCTTTATACTAGCTGGGGGCTCACTTAGTGGTTTGGAATCATCAAATGACCCCGAATATCAGCGATGTTGAGCCCTGTGTACATTTCAGTTTGTTTATAAATATATAAACCGTACATATAAATAAATATACTTTCCGTATAATGATGAAATGATTAAGTGTACACGTCAAGCATGAGATTTCAGTTTGCTTCTTAGTTTTGATGAGACAACATGTAAAATTACATTTAAAATGCCTTTATTCTTCAACCAATTATGATCATCTGGCATTGATTTTGACTGTAGACATAAAAATAATACTTGTAAACTAAATTATTTTGTATTTTTAAGTGTTATCAAAGAAATAATTGAATATATGGTATATTTTCCCTGAATACCATTTTTCAACAAAGAATTAATGTACAGAAGTCTTTTTAAAAATTATTTCCCACCATTTCTTAGTTGTTCTACATGAAAATCTTTTTATGCAAATCGCTTTGAATATCTAAAATCATAGAGCCATATGTGTTTATTAAATTGTAATGGTTTCCAGCTTGTTCTAGAATTTTGAACCATTGCAAGTATACAATGGATTCTCGTAAACAATTTAATAAGATTTAATCATAAAGTTCTATTTTCAATTTTGCTTTAACTAGTTAGATTAAGCATGAATTTAATAAGAGTGCTGTGTGTTTCCAAAGTTCATTTCCTAACCATTTAGTACAATGATATTCATGTGAAGTGTACATTTACATGTGTATAGATGATAGTGTTCATTGAATGAATTCTGATCCTTTCCCAGTGGGAGCATGAAGTATCTAATGAATTTTTCCAACAGTAAATAAATTATTACAGGAATGTAAGAAGTAAGATGTATTTTTTTATCATGGCATATTTGAATTGTTTGAAATGAAAACAAAACTTATTTCACTGATCCAACTCTCATATTTTGATTGATTTTTTTATTAATTGATTTATTTTTACTTCCAATAGATAATGGGATATTTAGGTCCATTGTTTAAAAGTAGTCTGAAAAGTCTCCTTATTTTTCAGAAAGCAAAATCGTGAAGAAGATTCAATCATAATTTTTATACAAGATACCTCATACAAGTGTTCCCAAATCTTAGAGTACCAGGGGGACACAAGCTATTCATTAATACCTGCAGATTTACAGGAGGTTCATCACTTTATAACTCTTTGAGAGTTTTGTAAGATTGTCTGGTTATTCATGATGATCTGTAAGTTTGAATAATTTATCTATATTGGGTACCTATGTGATAATTGCTGCAGATAAGTTCAGAAAATTACCTTACTCAGGATTCTCCCACAAAGAATTTTCAATTATTACTTTTATTTCGCAAATAAAAGCATCTCCAGACTGACAAGCACTATTATATTATTTCCAGTGACATATCAATGGCTGGTTTTGACTTGGTCTTGTTGGTGCGGATGTAGCATTGATATATGTACATGTCTTGCAATGTCACCTCCATATGGTTGAGTCCTAAGCAATTTTTCCTTTGGTTTGATTTAGGCTGCTGGTTTTAACCTAGAGTACTTGAGTAAGGTTCCTGAAGTCAAAGACACAGTCCACAAACAATCGCTCCTTCATCATCTTTGTTCAACGGTCATGGAACAGTTCCCGGATAGCTCGGACTTCTTCTCAGAGGTTGGAACTATCTCAAGATGTGCAAAGGTTAGTGGAGTTGTGACCTTTGATGGCGATGGTGATGGTGGTCATGGTAGTGAATGTTCTGGTGGTGATGAGCGAGATGATGCTAGTGGTGGTGATGGTCATTGTGCTGGTCTGTTGGTGGTGGAGATTATGATGGTGATGTGATGGTAAAGATGATGATGATGGTGGTGGTGATGATGATGATGGTGGTGATGGTGATGATCATTGTGCTGGTCTGTTGGTGGTGGAGATTATGATGGTGATGTGATGGTAATGATGATGGTGGTGGTGATGATGACGGTGATGGTGGTGGTGGTCATGATGATGATGAGGAGGAGGAGGAGGATGATGATGATGATGATGATGATGATGGTGGTGGTGGTGGTGGTGGTGGTGGTGGTGATGATGATGATGACGATGATGATGATGATGATGATGGTGATGGTGATGGTGATGGTGATGGTGATGGTGATGGTGATGGTGATGGTGATGGTGATGGTGATGGTGATGGTGATGGTGATGGTGATGGTGATGGTGATGGTGATGGTGGTGGTGATGTTGATAGTGGTGGTGGTGATGTTGGTGGTGGTGCTGATAGTGGGGATAGTGATGGCGATGATGTTGATCATGATCATGATGATCATCATCATCATGATCATGATGATGATAATGATGATGGGGATGATGATGATGATGACGAGGATGATAAGGATGATGGTGGAGGTGGTGGTTGAAATGGTGGTGATGATGATGACGACGACGATGACGATGCAGTGAGGATAACGATGAAGAAGAGTGTGATGATTGTGGTAGGGGAGAAAGTGACAAGGATGATGATGATCCGGTGATGGTGATAATGATTGATCTTGATCTATTTTGTAATTGACCACCATTTAACTAAATCTCCTTTGGATTTCCCATTCTTCTTCTTTCATTAAGGTTGACTTTGACCAACTAACAATCAATCTTGCCAAGTTAGAAGAACAGTGTAAGGTGTCATGGGACCATCTTCAAGTCATTACGCAACATGAGAAAACATCACAGAATAAAAACAAGTAAGTATATTCCTAGTTGGAGCAACCAAATCCAATTTATATTCCAGCCGGTAACAGATGCATCTTTAATTCTGATGGTATGAAAATGAAATATCAACAGCAATGTAGATTGATAATCAAGCTTGACCATTATGGTCTGTAAGTGCATTTCATGAAATATTCTCATTGTCATTAGTTGAATGAATTCATGCTGTATATATTCCTCATTCTGGGTGGGAATGTTACAAAATCGGTTTACTCTTACATATCTTGACAAATATCTACCAGTATCTTATGATGTTTCAGTCACTACACTTGACCTGCCACTGTGATTCAAACCTTTGACTAAAGCCACTTATAAAATTGTGCAGTAATATGCATGTTAATGTCTGACTATTAGCTCTGTAATACAAGGACCCAGCATTATTTTTTTTTGGACAATTAAGCCTTTTTAAATTAGAACTTTCATTCAGTTTGACATTTTTTGTTTACATACTGTATCTCCTGAATAATACCTTTGTGAATATTTATTGGTTATGATTGGCTGATTTTTATATTTTTTATGAATAAATCAACTGCCTGTATCTTATGAATATGTCAAACAGGGGCTGTGGAACCGGGAAGGGTGGGGGGGGGGGACTGGGAGGGCTTCAACCCAAAAACCGTGTTAAAAAACATGAAAATTACCATCTGATTGTGATAGATTTTTTGCATGGTCTGCCAACCCCCCCCCCCTCCCTGACCCAGCATTATTGCTGCTGATAAATGTTGTTATAATCATTGATATTGTAGTTGTTATTGGTGTTTGTGATGTTTTTATCTTTCCTTTCTTGCCAGGTTACATGATTTTCTACAAGATTGTGCCAAGAGAATTATAGTACTCAAGATAGTTCACAGAAGAGTGAGCAATAGGTAAGCATGTTATTTTATTATTGCTAGTCTAGTTGACACTGTATGATATCTGTAAAAAGGGCATCATTTTATGAAGCATGTTAGCACGGACAAGTTGTTTTTCATGGACAATTGCAAGATAATAACAACCAGAGACCTGAGAAGCATTTCATGAAGCACATGGTTAGTGATTTGAACAGACAACTGTTATAAGCTACTGAAATCCTTGCATCTGATTGGCTCAGAATAAATTCATTGATGAAAATACCTGACCAACTGTTTCATGAAATGCTCCCCTTTGCCTCTCACCAAATCAATACCAAGAATTTCACTGAAATAGAGCAGATAGTTTTAGTCAGTGTTGACATTTTTTCATTTACTCTCGGACAAGTTTGATAAATGCATACAAAGACTTTGAATGAGGGAAATCCATTAAATAATCACCATTTTTTAGTCGGACCCCCTTCCCATTTTTGTCCGTTCTTACTTTATTTCATGAATAGCACAAGCCATTATAATTTGAGAGCATTACAACCATTTATATGAACTAGAAAACAAAGATGAATTTCTTTAGGAAGATTTGCTGCACTCAACTTAGGTGAGGTGAATGGGTACCCGGTAGGAAGAAATTCCTTGAATGCTTGAGCACCTAGGCAGCCCAGCTAAAGCCGGGGTAATAATAATAGCAGGGCCCACTGGGAGAACAGTTTTCAGAACTGAAGTGGCTTCCCTGGGTAAATATACCTATATTATTATTATTATCCCACATGGAGGATATCAGACTACATACTTTATTGAATCAACGTAGGGAAAACAAATTATATGTTGACAAATAAAATCCACAAATAGTTATCTGTTCTAAATTCTATGTTTTCTTTCATCAGCGTTCTTCTATTTGTTAGTTTTGAAGTCCTTCTTAATTTCCATAATGACTATTTTTCCCTTTATCAGATTTAACAAGTTCTTATTGTACCTGGGTATGAGTACGAGTGCAGCCAGGGAGGTCAAGATTAGTGATTTCTGTCGTATCATTAGTGAGTTTGCTCTGGAGTATCGTAGCGCTAGGGAACGCATCATAGAACAAGAGAAGAAGAAAGCCAACCATCGGAAGAGGAACAAGACAAGGGGCAAGATGATCACAGAGGTTAGATTTTTTGGTTGTTTGATGTAACATATTGGTTATTTAGAAGTTACTCTGGTGGTCAGTAATAATTAGTATTGATATTTCTATAGTGCCTTTCCACAAAATGCAAAACGCTTTGAGGTACCATCCCCAGTTGGCAATTGGAATAAATTTCCCGGGCAGTTACAGATTTGGTCTTAAACCCGGCTCACACTAAGCAATTCGTTGTGACGCAATTTTTCAAGAAATCGCATTTTGCATTAAATATGAAAGTTCCAAGAAGTAAAATTATTTTATTCAATGTTTGGCATAATGTAAGGAATACTAAAGCTATACTTTTACTTTGCGGCAAGCCCTGTTGTCGGAGTAAAGTACAAATCAGCTTCAAGTCGCAGCCGATGATGACATCATTACGATTTGGATTTGAATTTTTTTTAATTTCATTTAGGGAGGCTCAAACTGGACTGAATTTTGATTTCAGTAGTCCTACCACTATTCTGAACTCTGATAAGATTTCATTAGTTGGAATGTCCATATCAAATGTGATCACAATTTCTTTGAAATTAGGATCGCAACGAATCGGATAGTGTGAGCCGGGCTTTAGTCTAGTGCCTTATCTCATCAGTCTTGTATTTTCTGTGAAATCTTTCTCGCTTTTCAATATCCCATTGACTACCCGCACAATTAAGGGTCCCATAACAGAAATTGATCTTATACTTGATTTTCATGATTCTAAATTTTGGTCAGTGCACTCAAACATAATAATTTGTTCTACAAGTAATTCTTGTAAAGCATAGTGTTACAGGTCCGTCCCAGGTGATTTTTGTACAAAGGTTAGGGGAATTGCAGAATTCAGTCACAGTTAAACAATTATTTCTAATAAATTTGAATTCTATTTCTTGATACAAAAAAAACAACAGAACTTTTCAATTAGTAAAGACAGTGCAGAGGATGCCAAGTTAAAGGAACTACTTAGCACCCAGCAAGGAACAGCGCCGGGTGATGAGACGTTACAGAGCAGACAACGAGCTAGACCTTCAATGAGTACGTACATTCAAACCTACTTTAACTCTTTGCCCGCTTTGTTTGACTTGGAGTCGCATACAGCAGACTGCCAAGTTTGACTGAAATCACATTCTATTCGCAATACACACAGAGTGCATTATTAAGTCTATCGTTCATAGACATAATCACAATAGTAAAGTGTGCATCGCATTATACTGTGTTCACATAAAGCTTTTCGTTGCAATAAACCAATCAAAAGCTATCGGAGCGGAATTGGCATCGTCCATGCAAAACCCCTCTTCAGGTTGCGCCTTGAAATCAATGTGGCACAGGAGTGATTCTGTCCGTGGCAGGCAAAGAGTTAATCATCACCTTTGATCTTTCGGATTACTAAGCCATTGTTTATCTGCAACAATAACAATAGTTGTGGGAGTAAACTACCACTTTTCCAGTAATGTACTGTTCAAAATTTGTTTAAAATATTGATATTGGGAAAAAAATAATCTTGTTGATGTATGAAGGATTTGATAACAGAAATAATGATTCTATAATTTACAGTTGGATTTGGAGTTTTCATTTCATTATGTGCATGTTGAATGTGTTTTAATCATGTTCTGTTCAAAATGGAGCGTGCAAGTTTAAATGATGCATACGTATAAAAAAATAAGGAATATTGTTTGAACATAAATATTGAATTTTCATATCGTAAACGTGCATTAAATTCTTGAAAGGTGATATGTTTGTATGCTTATATTAGTATGCAGGCATGATAATATTACTGATACATGGTTGAATGAAAACAAATTAAACAAATACATATTTGAGTTAAGTATTTATTCAAATGATACTGCTTGTATCTGTGTTGTGTAATAAAAATGATATTAAATTTCTGCATTTTGTGTGCATATTACAAAAATGTACTAGTTGTGCACTATTTATCACCACAAGGCTACTGCATATATATGAATTTAATTGCACAAATTTCTTGTAAAATTTACATGTGTTTAGATAAAAGTAATACTCAACTGTTAATTTTCTTAATAGTGATATGCAAGGTTTTTATATTTTAGAAAAAAAAATTATTTTCCAAGGTGGTTCATTATCTTTGGATTAATATCTCGAATAGTGCACTTTTGGCTGGATCGTATCTTAGAATGCTATTATTTTACCAATTAATGAAAAGTTTGAAATCATATACTCATTACCATATTTTGATCGTGCATCTTTTTTTTTTTTTTATAATCTTATTTGCATGACCTCTTGCATGATCTTTCTCCAACCATCTGCAACCTTGGTCACTTCAACCTGCGCATCTTGAATGACTGGTGCGCCCTTGTAGGCGGCCGTCTGAACATGAGCATGACGGCCGATGAAGAAGTGGCCGATGAACAAACTGACGAAATGATCCAAATTCTTGTCAACACAGCCAAAAATACCAGCTCACGATCGGCCCCGCGAGAGCGTAAACGCACTCGCAACACCAACCGGAAATCTCGTAAGTAACGAAGTGCATCCGTACGTGGTGCATTGTGGGTATGGAACCATGACGCATACTTCCAGTAGGGTTTTTTTTTTTTTAAAGTGCAATGGAAAATTCAAATTTCCATCATGTTGTAGAGTAAATAGAAGAGGTATATCATGAAGCATATCACTGGTGGGCTGATATAACCTTGTATCTCAAAATTTAAATATTTCTATGACAACTCAGAATGAGGTAGATTCTAGAGTTTATAACATGGGTAGCAACCTTCTTTACCTCAGGAGACTGTTTTCAGATTACAAGACTGCCACCATTGGTATGATTTTAAAATACAGCCTTTTTTAAGCTGACCTCAAAATTTTTAAATTTTGAGATTTTTTCAGCCTGGCCATGATATGCGATATTACTCTTGTGTATGATATCCTTGAAGAATCAAATCTACATATATTTATTTCATACATGAGCAAAAATCAGTTTAATTATGACTGCATGGTATATAGTGCATTAAAACAGGTTCTTAATTATATTCCATGTATTTTCAAGCATTAGAGTTGGCATGTATACAATGGCATCTTGATTTAATAGAAAGATAATTCTCGTTACAACTGACATCGTGTTTATGACCGAAATACCTGTTTATTCATAATTCACTAGTCAATAATTTTTCAACTTCAGATGTCCAGGCAATGAATACAATTATTTCCATTAATACAGGGAAACTTAATATAATTTCAGAACAGGAACAATACTTGCAAAATATCTTTAAATACCGGAAAAACTGACCTTTTGTGATTAAAAAAAATCCCTTCACTTTTCAGACTGGATGTTGGCAGATATTAATTCAAGGAAGTTCACATAGTCAATAAGTTTGAAAATAATTCGATGAATGCATTAAGTTTTCTTAGAAAAATTGAGTTTATCTATGTTTCACTTTTTTGGTTATTTAAAAAAAAAAAAATATGACCATTTTATGACCCAGCGGGAATCATGGTATGATTGAATGAATAATGCATGCATCAAATGCAATTTTCAATATATGGGCATACAAATGAGAATGTATTGCGTTTGATCAAATTGATAGGTTACAAGTCAACAGGTTGATCCAAATGATAGTCAAATCTTTAGCCTTTATTTTTATTCTACTCTATCTAGTATCTCATTGATGATTGGATTTATTTGCAGGGTAAAGGACAATCAAACTAAAAAAAAAAGTTTTTTTTATCGGAAGAAGAAAAATCAGACAAGTACATGGGTGAAAGTTTGCACAAAATCGGACAAACAATAAGAAAGTTATGAATATTTTAAAGTTGCAAAAATTGGTAATTGCTATAAGCATGAATACTTTGAATTATCCACATTGGTGATGTCATAGTGATGTAAGGCAAGGACTACTCTCCCATTTACTCCAATACATAAAATTGTTAAATTGTCGTTTTTTCAAAAGTTTTATTTTTAACTATATTTTTCTTTCATGAGGATATAATGCATTATACTACATTGAATATAGTTGGATTACTGCCCCAGGGGAATAGGTACTTGAGAGAAAACCACAAATTCTTTACAATTAATTTCAGGCCTATTGGGGAAAGATGTCCTTCCAATTGTCATAATTTACTTATCCAGTTGCCAATTTGAAATTTACATAGTTTTAGGATCTTAATTCTAAAATAGTCATAACTTTCTTGTTGCTTTCCGATTTCTTTCAAACTTTCACCATTTGGTTTAACTTATTTTTTCTCCTTTCCCACACAACATTTTATGACCAAGGTTGAATTCCCCTTTAAATCTACACCTTGTACATCTTCTTATTGGCAATGAATACGCTGCTCTGATTTTTTTTTATATTAATCTTATGAAAACATATATCAGGCAATATGTGCATGAGAAAGTTTGAAAAATTGGGGGGGGGGGAGGAGATGGAATTCACACCAATAGCTGTTTAATATGACACCCTTTCCTTACTATTACAAAGACCTGCACACACTGCCCAACCTGATTGGGCCATTCTAAACAAAAGTTATTGATTTTTCCAAGATTTTCTTATTCCAGTCATGTATAGCTGATTGTTTCTTTGTGATCACTTTCAAATCTTCTCACTCAAATTGGTAAAAATATCTTTTAATGTCTATTGGTAACTGTCTAGTAAATTTATTACCTGGAAATAGTATAACAATACTGTACAATACAATACGAAGTTAAAAACCTTGTAGGAATGTTGAAGAAAAAAAAAACCAGATGAAATGCCATTAATAATTGGTAAATAGTCAAATTTCACTACAAGTACAATTAATACCTTTTTATATGATTATAATTGACAATTGACTGGTTGCACATTAAACCAAAATCTGTGTGCTGTTTTCATATTTTTGTGATTTATTTTGATCCCTATTTACAGTCAGGAGAACATTGAAGAGTGGATTGACAGACGCGGAGAGACAAGCATTGGGTCTCTTACACGCCAAGTCCTCGGAAGTCCACGTATGATGACCAACTGCCTCTGTTCCTATGCTAAAGACTGGTATACCCCCTTCTATCCACTGCCGATAGCACATTGCATTATTGGAGAAAGACCTTGGGCGCGTTTCATCAACATTTTCATCCAACAAGTTGTCAAATCTGACATCTTTCCCTGATGTTGATTGGCTGAGAGGCACTGTTATTATGGTAACTGTCGGATAAAATGGGACTTGTCAGATAAAAAGTCCAACAAGTCCTCTTTCATGAAATGCCGGTTTGACTGTGAGATGAGGTTGTTGAGTGCATTATAGGTCACACGCACCAGATTCTTCAAGTTTGCATTATCATCTTCTCAATGTCTGTTCGGGCCAGAAGGCTGTTAATCAGTCACCTAATGTAACTATGTGGTCCCTGTGCAAAGTCTGTGGAAATTATGGAATTCCAGTCGTCGGGTTAATATCTCAGATGTGCCCTTCGAATACTGGGCTTTGTGAATATGTCTTTATCCGGGGACCATAGAGTATGGATTAAAATCCCTACAGGTTCCATAGGGATAATCTTGTTGCAACGACGCTCAGAATCCTGAAAGAGAGGATATGAAATGATTGAAATGCACTGCAGGATCGCCTTGGGTGATTCAAGTTTGGTGTTGGGTGTCAGTGTCATTGTCAGAGCATGAATCAGGGTTGCGAACAACACTGACTGTGATTCTGCAAGACTGATACCAACCATGCCATTGAGAGCCGAACACCAAGTGACATTGATCCAAACACCAAACTCACCCAAGTTTGATGTTATGGTTATTGCTGTAACATCTTCTAACACTAACTCCAACTTTTAACACTAAACTTTAAAACACCCAGTGGATATTTCTTGTGCATCTTATACATTTGTGTTATGCTACCCATTTGGTAATGGGACTCCTACTCCGACAATAATATTTAACTTATCTTTTGATGTATGTAAATATTCAAAAGTTGTGCTCAACTAATTATTGCAAAGCTTTATCCTATGTCAAAGCTTTGCTGTTAACATATCAGGATAAATGTCCTTTTATAAGAAAATATTGTAATATTGAGCTATTTTTAATCCAAATAAACCGTTTCTCTGCTTGGAGAACAATAAACGTGGCCTTAGAAGCAATCTCTATCAGTATTTTCTTGAATGAGGGCAAGTCATAATGTGAAAATGTGTGATGTGATATGAAGGGGGATATCATGCTATTGTGGCATTATAGATACTGAAATTGTTTTATGCAATCATGTGATTTGATTAAGAGGATAATGGATCAAATCGCAATGATAATCATCACTTTGATACCAGCTGAGAATGCACAAAACTAACAATGGATATTTATGAAAGAAAAAATATTGTGAACCAGGAAGTTGAGCTTTCTTTTCATCTATTATTTGGAAAAATTGTGATGTTTCATTGTCTTTATTTCACAAAGAGTTTTATATTTGCAAGTGGGTATAGTGGGTGGAAGAAGTAGTGTGCAATTTTGGTGTTTACCTTGTTCATTTTAATGTGTGTGTCTGTCTCATTTGAATTTACAAATCAGAGATATTTTGTACATTTTAAAGATATGTTAATCATCCTCTCTGCCATGCCCTATATGATTATGCTTGAGAAGCAAGGAATCGATACTGATTAAAATAGAACCTATATGTTCTTGCTCTTCGGCAGGAGTATTCAAACAGAATTATGATAAAAACCATCAGTGGTAAAATTTTCATAGTATCGTAGATGCATTTTATTCTGAAATTGAAAAGAAAAATAAATTTTACAGAAAATTACATATATAGATCTGCCACAAGTTGTATTCTGAGGGTTGTCTGAATGTATCTGTTGAAGAAAAAGGAGAAAATTATTAATATCATTTTGAAATATCATCATATATTTAAGACCTTTCCAGTGCAGTTTGAAAGTTGAATGATCTATAGTTTGACTTAAATTTTTTCTGGAATTCATTTTTGTTTTCTTTCTGTGCGTAATTGCACAAATTAAAAACAGTAAAACATATAAGAAATATTGAATAAAAAGTTTGAAAAGAAATAGAATGACAAAAAAAATTGATGAATTCTATTGTCATAAATATGTTGATAAAATATACTGTTTTTCTATGCAAGAAAATTATTGAAATTTGTCTATAGAGTTCTGTTCTTCTGTTATTCATATCAAAAATAAATATTCAAAAGCATGGGTTGTATATTTTCTACTTCGAAATGAATTTATAAATGTGATTGTAAAGAGATTTCTTTTTTGTAATGTAAATTATTGTACTTACGATATTTTATCTCATCTTTGCATTGCTTAGAAGGATTTTACCTAATTGCAAAATTTGCTGAAATCCGGAAATGTTGTCAATAAAAGACCCATGTGGTTGTGGCTTTCAAAGAAGGAAAGGAGGGAGAATAAGAAGTAGGAATTCATCATAAAGGTCTACAATTCATGATTTTGTGTTTATGTAACTCTTGTTACTATCTTATCTCGTGTTGTTATGATGAAACTCATTGCTATTTAAGATGATGTGGCATTTGTAATGATTTTACTTCCATATATTCATTACTGACTTTTATAGCAATTAACTATATGCAATTGATGAAATTTACAATTTAAATCAACTACATCCCACTTTTCTTTTTTTGGTATCAAGTTCTTATCAACTACATATCGATATCAATTTTAGCAGGGTGTTAATTAAGCAAAACAATTGTGAATTGAAGAAAATTCTCAGAAGTAAGATATCACTTCTTTACTTTTACCAATTACCATCACATCATCATGAATGGGAATGACTAAACAAACTTTCAAAGATTTCATCATCAAATATAATAATATGATAGCGTTGGAAGTATCGTGCTCAAAACATGAATGGTAGATCTTTTTAGAAGGATTTATCTACATCTCTTGTAAATGTTGAAAGTCTCTGAGTTTAAGGTGTGTTCTGATTGGGTATCAGTGTGTTGTCGTTTCTATTATTATATATAAACAAATCAGGATGTTTTATACATTTATGGAATATATATATGTTATTCATTACATGTAGAAAGCTTGCCTTAAATACATTTTGCAGGTGATAATGGTTTTGTTTTGTCCATGCATGGCACATACATTGTTTTATTTAGATCTATCAGATGTTCTTTTTTTTTGTTTTGCATTCCATTTCATTGTTCAGTACATCTGAAAGATTAGTTTTTACTCTTAAGTCACCCATATAGGATTAATTTGCTAGTACACTTCATTTATGATACAAAAATGATTTTATTGTATTCAATGAGAAATACACATAAACCATCATTGGCCTGCATCCATTTCATCCTGTTTATGACAACCGCTACTCTGCATTTTACCATCAAAGCTAATTTCATTTAATTCATACCATGAAAACCATTACATGGCTCTAGCCTTTTGTGATAGCCCATGCCACAGATCCCCATAAGGTGATGCTTCAAAAGTATTGTCCTATAAACATGTATTTGATTAGCTGTACCTAGATAGTTGCCAGAAATGTTTTATTTATTTATACTCCACGTGCATGAACAATTTCTTTCTTAGAGTACAATTTTGTGTAGATTGTGTGCAATTTTGATGTGCAAAACATGTGCCTGCAAATTTTTACTCTATATTTCATAATAAAAAAACCACAATTCTAAGGGTTAAAACGGTCTTCTGTTAGTCCCAATTTCTTTTGATGCTTCTGGGGTTTCTTTCGCTTCAAGATTGTAATCTCCTAGACGCTCATATTTGTTATTGTCACAATCATTTTGCAAAGATGTAGATGAAGATGTCACATTTTAGAAGAAAAACATATGAATAATAATAAAATAAAAAAATGTGCTTCCATTTTTTTCCTTGAATAACGTTTCTGTTTCATTTTTGTTTTCTAAAATTTTCTTCCAATAGTTTTTCATGATAATGAAAGTATTAGGAAGTTATTGATAGAAGAGAGAGAGAGCTTTTTTATCGATGACAAATACAACAACCTCTTGCAAGCCAGTTGGATCCTACAATGTGATTGGGTCAGAGCAACTTGCAATTGATTTATATAGCATTTGTTATTGATAGGAAGTTTTGTGAATCAGAGCCCTGAGTAATATGAGGAAGAGGAATTTGTAGTGGTAGGAGAGAGAGAGAGAGAGAGGGAAACTGACATAGTTTGTATAAGAATATAGACATATTTAATTTTCCGATCTAAAGTTGTAAATACCGTTGTCCCAAGCGGTGGCACAGCATATGCTCCAGCAACAATTGCTCCGGGCTTTATTTTGTCTAAGATGTAGGGTTAGCATTTAGGTTGCAATAGGGTTTTATATTAGGTTCAGGATAGGATAGTGCTAAATCCAGGGTTGAATTTGGTCATTTCGTTAGTGTTTGGTATTTAAATCGGAGCAATTGTCGCCGGAGCAAATGTCATGGAACCCTCTCGGGCTGCCATGTAGATTGAGACGTCTGCACTTACAAAGTTATGCGCTATATATGAGAACTGGGGAAAAGGGAAAGAGCGAGAAGAGAGAACAAAATATAATTGCAGATATGTATTTTAGAGGACTTGAAGATTGTAAATTACATTAATGTATATTATTAGGTGGTTGAAGTAGACAGGGAAATAAAGAAAAACGGGGAAAGTGAAGAGGAAGAAGCCGATTTATTATAACTTTTTTAAATCATTTATTCACTTTCATTTCCGAAATCGTACTTGGGGTGCAATAACCTCAAACAATATGAGACGATTTAAAGAAAATGTCTAGTCCAATTGACAAAAATATTAATTAAAATTCCATTTTCAATTTCCAAAAGGATGGTTTTAAAATACAGACTGATCTCATTAATGATATTTTATCATCATGCGTGTATTGGTATGGCCATCTTTTTGTTAGAATGATAGGCAAAGGATAGAAAGATAAGAGGGGGATTATAATAGAGGAGAGTGAGTGAGGGGGCACATTTTAATTCTGTTGGTTTCTTCGCTCTATACGGTAAGACTTTACTATCGTCTGCTCATTTGTTGTCATGGGCGTGTTTCATAGCAATTCTCGATAATGAAGGATACAGCGTAAATTATGACGTATAAATAAGGCAGAATAGTACAGTAATTTGCTTGGTCAATTCCTGATAATCATTACATTCAAATGTAAAAAAATCAAATAGTCAAAATACATCCTTTTTAATAACAGGGATATGTTATTGGGAGGGGGTATCTTCCAGTTTCGAAAGATTAAAGTAGGCAAAAAATATAGACATTTTTTAAAATATTATACATCCTTTAATAATTCACCTAGTGAAAAAAATCGTAGCAATAGTTACGCTAACAGAACTTAATAAATGGGTTTCAGCATAAGCGCGAACGCTCCTGTAAAGAATTAGAAGAAACTCTTAAGATACTTTATTAAACTTAAATACAATATTCGACAATTGAAATACCAAGACGGATAGAAAAGTAAATAAATAAAACAGTAAACAAAATTTGAAAATTCGAATTATGAATGAATAAATTATTTCTATTAATGATTAATGAATATTGTAAATTAATAAACAGAAAGAAATGATTATTTAATGAAAAAATCAATAAAAACAAAATTAATCGACGCCTTGTATTATAAATCACTCACTAATAGATTTCAAGTGATACTATTTGGAGCTCGGGCAGCTGGCTCTGCTCCCTGTGTAACATCTTGAATGTGACTTTCACCTCGTACTGTTTACATCACGTGACATCATAGGTTCAGGTGAAAATAGGTCAGTTCTGACGCGATGTGCTCATGCGCATTGCACTCACTCCTTGCGCGGAAGTCAACAGTGCAATAACTGATGACGTCATAAAGAGCTACGCGCTCGTGGTGCAGCATTTTACATAAAGATTTAGCTATTTACACCTTACGACTGTTCGCGATCCGATTTTGGAACAAATGGCATTTTGCTCATTTTCTGAAAATGTGAATGGAACATATCATCGAAAGAATACTAATGTAACCATTTTGAAAGATTGCAAGCCTTCATTTAGGAGAAAAGACCAAATTAGTTTCAAATCGTAGCCAATTGTACGACTGCTATGACGTCATTACGACTAGAAATTAGATTCCCTTTTATTAAAAGAAGGATGAGAGCATAAGTCACAGATTTGAACATAGGTATTCGTACGATGATTTAGAACATTACACAGTAAGATATTCCAAGTCTCAATATTAGCATCATATTCTACTACATTTTATTCTGAAATCGGGTCGCAGACCAATCGTAAGGTGTGCAGTCGCCTTTACACCGACTGCGTTTCGCTGTGTCTCTTGTTGCAATCATGAGATTTAAGCCGTGAGTAGATAACTTACGTACATGTACTTAGATTTAATACTTTCTACATAAACACCTAAAATCATATAGTTAGCACGAGTATTCTGAGTACTGATCAGAAGTCATCCTACTTCTACAACATCAATGCTCATATTCTCAAACACATTTCCCAAGAGAGTACCTTGGAGTCATGCTGTCTGAAGACCGTAAATGGACCCCTCACATCAGCATGACAACGAAGAAAGCGAACTTCATCCTGTGACTTCTTCGGCGAAATCTCCAGTTATGCCCTGAGAAGTGTATACGTACAGCCTACATCTCTCTTGTACTGTCTCGTCTCTCGAGTACGGAGCCTGTATGTGGGATCCATACCTTCAGAAAGATATCCAAAGCCTTGAAAGGGTTCAACGCAGAGCTGTGAGGTTCATCACAGGAGACTACACATCTCGCAACCCAGGCAAAACTAGCGTACCTAAGGGGGGACAGGGGGGCAGATTGCCCCCCTGACGAGTCACAAGCAAAAAAAAGAAGCGAAAAAAAAGGGGGGGGGGGAAGAAAAGAGGAAAAGAGAGAAAAAAAGGGGGAAGTGAAAAGAAGAAAGAGTTTAAGAGAAAGGGGAAAACAAAAAACTGGACCGCAGACTGTCGGAAAAAAATTATAAACTGTCAGGCACACGGGGCTGTTCCAACTGATTCGGTTTGTTAGTTCCACCATCTTTGTCGGTAAATGTCAATTAAACTGTACACTTTTATCGGTAAATTGTGATTTTTACGCATTGCGACTTTTAGAGCTCTCTGTACCGATAGTGAGGACGGACTGGGCTGACCAGGGACAGGAAAAAGTTAGAGAACAACTTTTAGGTAATATAATTATAACAATAAAAATTTCGCGCGTAGCGCTCGCATCAATTGTTTAGTTGGATACCTATGATAAATGTCTAGTTTTCAGGTTGAAATATAAAAAATGTTCAGCTCGCACTTCGCGCTAGCGTCAATTGATTAGTTAGAATCCAATTTGTTGACGGTTACAAAAGTGCTTATAATATCCAGTTCTTAGGCCGGAATATCAAAAATTTCAGCTCGTACTTCGTGCTCATATATACTGTTTAGATATATCCATCCTGTTCATAGTTAAATGGAGTGCTTAGAATGTCCGGTTTTCAGGTAGGAATATGAAAAATCAAAAATATATCATTAAAAACCAATTTGTTCACGGTTACAAAAATTGCTTAGAATATCAAGTTCTTAGGTCGGAATATCAAAAAATTCAGCTCGAGCTTCGCACTCGCATAAAATTCCATCCTGTTCATAATTAAATGAAGTGCTCAGAATGTAAAGTTTTCATTTTAATATAAACATTGCAATTACCACTTGATTAGAAATACATCGATCACGATCCAATACATTTCATTTCTGGAATGATATACAAAATAAAAATAATTAATTTCGACAATAAAGTGCAATCGCCCAATAGCAAAAATCAGTAGTAGCAAGATCCCAACTGTTTTATTGGGCACCCCCTGGGTAACCTTTTCCATCTTCAGTGCCACTGCCAGACCTGACCTACACATTAAAACGTGTAAGGGGGGTTGGCTGCAAAATGCAGGGCAACGAGGACTGCGAGGTGCCCAAATACCCTCGTGTATTGGTAATTTTATGACCGAATGTATAATTTCTGCACGTTTCACATCATGTAAAAAGGCTAAATAATAATTTAAAAAAATTTTCGCTCGCTTCGCTCGCTCGAAAATTAAAAACTGTGAAGTTGATATTTGGGCAATGATTATCAGCCTCCCCTCTTGAAAAAATTGTGCCTACATACGTCCATGCCTATACAACCCCCCCCCCCCACCTTGCTCATCCTTGTCGCTTGCCCCCCTGACGAAATATGCCAGGTACGCCACTGCCACCATTACCAGCATGAGAGAAAAGCTAAATCTGCCAACACTATCCTCAAGCTATCAAGTCCTGAAGCTATCTTTCTTCTTCAAGGTGGTCGAGGGGTTGGTCCCAGCCCTTTCTATTGATGATTTCTTGCTTAAACCAAGACCAAAACGACAAGTCAAAACTAAACAATTTAAAGACTTTCAAGCACAGAATATCTTAGAAAGACAAGAAGTGAACCACAATAAAGGTTACACTATCCACCCAACAAACACTGAGCAATTAAAACAATCATTTTTTTTTTGTGAGTACCCCGTTGGCTTGGAACCATCTCTCACCTGACATAGTGAACAGCACATCACTAAAGGTGTTCAAGTCAAAGATCGAAAAGAGCCACCTATACGATACGACTAGATATCACCGCGCCCTCTCTCACCCGCTGCATTTGTACCATTTGCTCCAATATCCAGATCTAGATCTTGCCCTTATTTCACTTTGTTCAGTATTTATTCATCTATTTTATTTTCTTACAGCAAGGTATATCAGTAGTTGAAATATAAGGCCCTGCATAACATAGAAAACCTTTATGAAAATACATGCACATTGCATTAGGAACCCTAAAAATACAAAACTTCCAAAAACAAACTCCATCAGTAAAAATATGGAGAAAATAATTATTCTTGATAATTTTTTTTGACAAAACAGATCCTTGTATCACACTGAACAGAATATGTTGACGTAAAATATGTCATTATTTTGCCATCTGTAGGGTAACAAAAAATAATCAAACCACTATCAAATTAGGAAATACACACGTGTATGACCTTTATATTAGAAAAAAATAACGATTAGTTTGCGCGAGCTGAATATCAACAATTTTAAGTTACATTTGCTGATTTGAAATATTCACTTTAATATCTTATGCCTAAAGACTTCAACGCCTTATTGTTATGCAATTATCTAATCTAATATTCTTCTTCTTATTATTATTATCATTATTATTATTATTAAGTCTTGTTGTTATACAGGGTAGCCTCATCAGTGACGCACACTGTTCTCCCAGAGGGCCCTGTTACATGACTGTAAACACATACAAATACAAAATCGAAACAACAAAGAATACAAAGACACGAAAAGAATAAAGTTTGCCGAGTTGTGTCTTAAAAACGTGTGCTGTCTGCGGGTTCTCCAATAGGTTGAAATGAAGGACTGCCTTTCTTAATACAGTTGGAATATTATTTCAGAGAACGATACCGTGTACTGATAACCTTTTCTTCCCCTTCTCTGTCCATAGGCGGATCCAGCTTTTGGCGAATGGGGGGGGGGGGGGGAGGGCGTACTGCCGAGCGGCGCACACATTTTTGCACTTCACCGACGCCATAAAAGAAAACGTTGAAAAAGGGGTAAAGTCTTTGCTGAGGGATAGTCTTTCCTTTAATGTTGCTAATAGTATATCAGTGTATAAGTTTTTTAAGCGGCGCCGTTTCTTTTCTTTCCTTTATTTTTATTTTTTAAACTGCGCCTTTTCTTTCTTTTACTTTTCTTTTATTTTGTTTGAGCCGCTCAAATATTAGGGGGGCGTGCGCCCCCTGTGCCCCCCTGGATCCGCCACTGCTGTCTTACATGTTTGTATAATGACCCCATAAATTATCAGCATTTCCATACGGTATGAGTGGGTGTTTTTCTTTATATGAAATATGAAATAGTCTAATTTTCTCCTCATTGTCAAATGAAACAGCAATTAATTCATTCCTGAACATGTGGTATTGGCATTGTTTAATACTATATGGTTCAGTCAAGTTGGTCCTTATTGTCAAATCTGAAATGAAATATTGTATAATTCAAACAATAAAAAACAAAAGAAGTAGTGAGTAAGGGACATCATCAATTGTCTCATATGCATGTCACGGAATTTTGCATTCCACTGTTTTGTGAAAAATAGCGAAACTTTAAAATGGCATAACTTTCTTATTTTACATCCGATCTTGATTAAATTTTCAGCGTTATGCTAGTTTGATTTTTCTCTGTTTATTCAAATCAACACTTTTCTGGGGTGGACTTGACCTTTAATAATTGTGTCTTTCACGTTCAAATTATAATTGGACCAGGCAGGACTACAATAGTCAAAACGGGGCATAGTTAATGCATTGGCAAGACAAGTCTAGAACTAACATTGGTGTACATTCCTTTTTGTACAGTCGGTGACATTTTAAAACCGATAGTTTGTAGCGCAAGTTGACTTTTAAATAATAATAATAATAATAATAATAATTAACATTTATATAGCGCTTAATACAACAGTTTCTAAGCGCGTTGGAAAGAGAGGAAAAAAAAGAAGTAACAAAATACAGTGAGAGAGAACAGGATATGCATGGAATTAAGAGGACTGCTTAATGAGGTAAGATTTGAGGAGTGTTTTGAAAATCTATTTATCGTTTTGTTTGTTTGCTTTTTTTATTCCAAGAGAGAGATTTTGTATTTGCATTACTATACTCCATACCTTCCTTATTCAAATTATGTATTGTTTAATATAACATAGTTAAGTATGGAGAGGGGTGTGATGTTGTGTGAATTGGAATATTTGTAAATTGAAGAAGATTTTTTTCTACAAATTTTGGGAAATCGGGTTTGATTTAATGAACTATGCATTGAATGAGGATTATTGTGTACAGTGTATTTAAGGTTAGAGTATATGAGAAATTTAATGACCCTTTCCACGATATTTCTTCGATTGGGGAAGCTGGCCATATAGATAGACAGAAATAAGCAGCACCAAATATTTTGATTTCAATGAAATGATTGTTTATTATCATATTCAATGAAATGATTGTTTATTGTCATATCGTGTCAGACAGTAAAAAGAATTTTATCAATAGATGAGTTAGTATCGAAAAATGTTATGCCAATTTTTTTACAAAATGTAACTTCGCAATACCTGATGTTTTTGAAAGGTTAAAGAACAAGTATAGTTTTTCTTGTGAAAAGATTGAACACATTTTTATGAGACAAAGACATTGTACTCTGAACCCTGAACAGCAGATAAAGAGAGTTTCAATTTAAAATGTTGCACGGCATTGCTTATACAAATCACCACTTGTTTCCGTTTTTAAATCTCGCAAAAATAACCCTTGTTGTTATTGTAAAAAAAAGAGGAGGATCTATTTTGGGAATGTGAATATCCTTATTTGGTTTGGAATAATTATTGGAAGGAGATGTTTGGTTTTATTGATAAAAAGTTAGCAGTAATAAGTTTTCCATAAATCAAATTGGCATAACTCATTCGCATATATAAGTGCTTGAAAGCAAAAAATACGCCGAGAACCCCTTTACATTTAGGTATGTAGTGATTGAGCCATGCACGAGAGAGCAAGCACTAGGGGTGAAATTATCACTTTTCAAAGGTCACAGAAAAACATCAATGTGCCATATTGTAAAGATATTAGCAGTTACTCAACCTTCACATGAAAATTAAACTTGTGTTTACTCAATATTTGATCTTTATTTTCTTCAATAAAATCACAAGAATCATGCTCATTAAACCTTTCAGAACACAATAAGTGTCATGATTGGTGAAAATCAGTTTAGCGATGGATGATAAATGATCTCATCCATTGAACATAAACAGAGAAAATAACTAACCAAAATACCCCCCCAAAAAAAAAAATTAGTGTGTCCACTCAATCATAACTCAACTCAATCCACCATTCAAGCATTCAAAGATCATCCAATTCAATCTTGTTTTAGGTACTGAAAATATCATAGGAAATTCATGGTCCATTAAAGTTTGCAGCTGTCAATCAAACTTAAATCAAATATTCAAATCATATGTATTCTCTGCATACTAAGTAGGTGTTTTTGTTGTTTCATCTATTATCTTTGATTTTCTTCTTCTCCTCCTCCTCCTCCTTCTACTTCTTCCTCTTCTTCTTCTTCTTCTACTTCTTCTCCTTCTTCTTCTTCCTCTTCTTCTTTTTCTTCTTCTTTTTCTTCACCTTCTCTTTTCCCTCCTTCTTGCACCTTTTCTTGACAGTATCTTGCTAGTGTTCCACTAAAGACACTGAATCATTGGTCTTTTGGTGGGATCAGGGAACACTTCCCTGGTGGGATGATATCACACGTATAACATCTCTACTTCCTGAACATCAACTTTTCATTATTGGTTTACCTTTTTTATTATCATAATTGCATTTCCCCAGAAAACACGACTATTTGTGACACTATACAGTGCGTCCCACAAAAAACGAAACCGAGATTTATCAATGATTTTTCATAGCTTAATCACAAATACAATAGACAAATGACCTCCCATTTTAAAGCTTAGAATCTCCTCTTTCATCTGACAGTACTAAGACTATTTCTCATTCACGCATGAGTGAGCAAAAACAATTTGAAAAGGTGATCCCAAAAAGTCACTTGGCGGGCCGTATCTGGGTTTTAAAAAGAAAACCACATTTCTATAAAGTTCAATATCTGCTCTTTAATTTGGTACCTCAATTACAGAAAATGGTCAAGAAATAACAAAGTTCTGGTTATTTGAAATAAGGCTTGAATTTCAATAATTTCATAAAATGAAGAGGTTTTACAGGCTAGCGTTCAAACTCACTCGACGCTCCGTTTTGTTGACGATCAGCCATGCATTAAGTCTTTTTTTTACCGTGCAATAGCTTCTGTGGGAAACCGGTGAAAACACGTTTATTTAATGAAATTGTGGAAATACAAGCATTGTTTCGAGGGATCATAACTTTTTTACTTCTTGACCATTTTCTGTGATTAAGGTATCAAACAAAAGAGCAGATATTGAACTGTTTAGTCATGTGATTTTCTTTTTGAAATTCAGATACCCCCCGCCAAATGAGTTTTTGGCATCCTTTCTTCGAATTGTTTTTGCTCACTCATGCGTGAATGAGGATTAATCTAAGTAATATCAGATGAAAGAGGAGATTCTAAGCTTTAGATTGGTAGGTCATTTGTCTATTTTATTTATGATTAAGTTATGATAAATCATCGCTAAATCTCGGTTTCGTTTTTTCTGGGACGCACTGTATATTATGTTCTTAACTCAACGAAACTTCCATACCGTCCAATAATACATTTTGAAAATACGTAACAACTTTATTCGCTCTGCGTTTGGTTTCGTTAATTAGTGCATGTGACTATGACAGTAAGTAGGATTATATCAATTGAAAAAATAGTGAAGAATAAGCAATAACAGTGTTTCTTTTTGTGTGTGTAAGTTACTTTCCTTAAATTCTCCAGGTATAACAATTTGATTACTCATGTAATGAAGTATATTTGTGCTCCCGCCAATTTATTTTGTATTTTAAATGAGATGTTACAAGATTCCAGCCATAAGAGGTTAATTTCAATGGCTCCAACAATCTTGTTGAAATATTGTAAGACTATCTTAATAAGGCACCATGTTAGTATGTTCCCGTATAAAAGTAAGATCCATG
Organism: Lytechinus pictus; assembly: GCF_037042905.1. NCBI lineage: Eukaryota > Metazoa > Echinodermata > Echinoidea > Temnopleuroida > Toxopneustidae > Lytechinus > Lytechinus pictus. Next base: position 50,995,728 of record NC_087246.1, read on the forward strand.
TAGGTCTACATAATGTATACGTGTCTGATCGGTGTCTAATACCTTGGTCACATTTGTTCTACGGCGGCCGTACGGCGAGTCGAGAACAGCCGTTTTAACATTTTTTTTGTACCAGCTACATATAGGTGGTTTGAATAAAAATGAATAAAACGACTGTTTTCGACTCGCCGTACGGCCGCCGTAGAACAATTGTGACCAAGGTAGAAAGAATGATTCTTAGAAATTTCTACCTATTTCAACATTTATCTTGTCATCTATGTTTTCAAAATGCTTTCTTTATAGCTGTCCTAATTGAAAGTAATCATATTAGAGCATTTTATTCCATGTACCGTACTCGGGTGATATTTTGACATTTCTACCTCTTTAAATATCTTAGTGTGGCAAATGTGGAGCGTTGTGGCCCAGTGGATTAGTCTCCGGACTTTGAAACAGAGGGTCGTGGGTTCGAATCCCAGCCATGGCGTAATTTCCTTCGGCAAGAAATTTATCCACATTGTGCTGCACTCGACCCAGGTGAGGTGAATGGGGACCCGGTAGGATTTATTCCTTGAATGCTTTAGCGGCTATTATGGCGGCTTAGCTACAGCCGAGGTAATAATATCATACCAGGTATCAAAGCGCAGTCGAGTATATGCACATATAAACTGTGCTATATAAATGGGCATATTATTTATTATTATGAAAAATGCTTGCTTTGTTGATTCAATTTGTAACTGTAATCTGTATGTTGATTCATGATTATTGAAAGTAAACATTGCAAAGAAAGATATATCATACACTGTCAGCAGATGCACGTATTTTGGAATGATACAGAACGTACAAACGCAATTTTTAGCTTGCCATAATCCATGTGCATGATATTGTTATTAATACTTTCTTTCTATTCATTAATTCGATTTACCTCCCAAAGAAGCTAAAATTATATTGTATTCTTGTCTGGGCAGATCCCTCTTATCATTCTGATTCTTGGACAGCCAGTCGGATTGATTACTTATTACATCGAATGTCAGTAAAATATCTATTTATCATTTTCAGTATTCACTTGTGTTGTATCATTGTACATATTCGTTTATTCATATCACAGAAATAAAAAAAATATAATGACAAAATCTTTGCGGATTTGTGTTCCATTATTTTGACTTATTTCGTTTGTATTTTCCTTTAAATTTAGAAACGCATTTTATAACAGAGATCGAAGTGTTTTTTTTAAACAAGTCCACACATTTTTATTCATAATGCATGTAACATTTTCTTTTATTTGATGTAAGATAAAACAGCAATGTGGATAACCTGCCTTGCTGAAGGGCATCAGGAAAGGAAAAAAAATGAATAGAAGTTATCAATGCTGACTTTCAGTAATGTAAAGCAGGCCCATATTTTCTTTAGAAATTAAAAACAAGGCAAAAGCAATTTTGTATCTCGCCCACTTATTGAAATAACCAGAAATATCGTGATTTGCGAGGGCACGCAAGAGAATTATATCGAAACTTCATTGTGAAATGACTGGGATGGAATAACACTTGTCATAAGAGCCTTGCACGTAAACTTTAATGTTGACCTGAAAAGACCTTTGACCTTACCATGTGACCTCCGACTGCAGCATAACATGCAGGTCGCCTAAGTACATCTACCATCCAAGTTTTGTTGAAAAGTAACTTACGGTTGCGGCGTTAGGTGTCATAAGAGAGTCTTGCATGTAAACTTTAACGTTGACCTCAAAATGACCTTTGACCTAACCATGTGACCTCCAACTGCAGCATAACATGCAGGTCCCCCAAGTTCATCTACCATCCAAGTTTGGTTGAAAAGTGACCTAAGGTTGCGGAGTTGGGTGTCATAAGAGAGTCTTGCATGTAAACTTTAATGTTGACCTGAAATTACCTTTGACCTTACCATGTGACCTCTGACTGCAGCATAACATGCACGTCCCCCAAGTCTATCTAATATCCAAGTTTGGTTGAAAAGTGACTTACGGTTGCGGAATTAGGTGTCATAAGAGAGTCTTGCATGTACACTTTAACGTTGACCTGAAAACGACCTTTGACCTTATCATGTGACCTCCAACTGCAGCATAACATGCAGGTCCCCCAAGTCCATCTACCATCCAAGTTTGGTTGAAAAACGACATACGGTTGCGGAGTTAGGTGTCATAAGAGAGTCTTGCATGTAAACTTTAACGTTGACCTGAAAACGACCTTTGACCTTATCATGTGACCTCCAACTGCAGCATAACATGCAGGTCCCCCAAGTCCATCTACCATCCAAGTTTGGTTGAAAAGCGACATACGGTTGCGGAGTTAGGTGTCATAAGAGAGTCTTGCATGTAAACTTTAACGTTGACCTGAAAATGACCTTTGACCTTACCATATGACCTCAGACTGCAGCATAACATGCAAGTCCCCCACGTCCATCTACCATCCAAGTTTGGTTGAAAAGCGACATACGGTTGTGGAGTTAGGTGTCATAAGAGAGTCTTGCATGTAAACTTTAACGTTGACCTGAAAATGACCTTTGACCTTACCATATGACCTCAGACTGCAGCATAACATGCAAGTCCCCCACGTCCATCTACCATCCAAGTTTGGTTGAAAAGCGACATACGGTTGTGGAGTTAGGTGTCATAAGAGAGTCTTGCATGTAAACTTTAACGTTGACCTGAAAATGACCTTTGACCTTACCATGTGACCTCAGACTGGAGCATAACATGCAGGTCCCCCAAGTCCCTCAACCATTCAAGTTTGGTTGAAAAGCGACTTACGGTTGTGGAGTTATGTGTCATTACAGGTTTGTGACGGACGGACGACGGACGGATGACGGACGACATTTGGATCCCTAAGTCTCGCCTTCACCTCTGGTGGGTGAGACAAAAAGAAGCAAAGACTGAGAACGAGTAGGTAATTACTAAGTGGTATAGGATATCGAAGAAATTGTGGGAAGAATAGGAGAATTTTTTATATAGAGAATGAAAAGGAAGATGTCGGTTGATTGTATACACTTCTTATATACAACTGTTAATGTGAAAGTTGTCAAACACTTTGAACGCTACCATTGGATGAATCATAACGATTATGAAAGACAATAAAGAAAGTTTTTACGTTCGCTAAATGATGGAATATTGGAATAAGTAAATGAATATGAGAAAATAATGAAACATTTTTCCGTGGTGTAGAGTACCATTGTAAAAAATCTTTGAACATATTTTTCTAAAATGGACAAGGCAGAACGTGTAGTCATTCCACATGAGATATTATACATTTACATGAACAACAAATTTGGCGCACTCCTTTTTATATTCATTTATATGTGTTGTAAAAGGAATGAGGAAAGATATATATATATATATATATATATATATATATATATATATATATATATATATATATATATTGTTACGATACTGCAACAAATAACAATGAAAATTTAGTTTTAAATTTGATTTCCTTTTTTTTTATTACAGGAAACATAACAATCATAAACTAACAAAACATATATAAATATTGATCTTACATCTCTTGAGGTGTCAGATGTGCAATCCAAAGTTATGATAGTATATCCAAATAAAATCCAAGTTGGTTGGCAAAGATTCGTTAAACTAAAGTTCATAATGATGGCGATGATGATTTTGATGTTGAAGCATGATGAATAACAAGAGTCACTGTAATGAGTTGAAATGTCTGTGAAGACGATGTTGATGATGATTAACAGTCAATCTCAGCAATCCATGGGTTGAAAAGCGTTTATTAAAACAGGTTGATCATCTCGATGAGAACTGAGAATTCCTCTCTCAAAGTCAAAGCAAACAGTTCATTGATGGCGTGCAAATAATTCCACAGAAGATAAATGTTATATTCCAGTTGGAAATAAACTATGCTCTGACATAAAGTCTGGCGTGAAACTCTAAGCTCTGATCTGATATGAGCAGTGATGTCCTTGAAGAAACTGTCAGCTTATATACAAAGTATTCGCTATTCTGGAAGCTTCTAGTGTTGTCTATACAAAAAGAACATTCTGCCAATTCCTAGAGCAGTCTAATTTTTAGAAGACTCTTGAATGACCTCAGTAAAATTAATAATGTAAACAACATAGCTAATCCTATTGTCCTTTTCACTGCCACTAGCAGTCTATTGTCTATTGTCTTTGGAAATTCCAGAAATAACAAAGATTATTCTATCTCATTAAAAAACATGCCTAACAAAGCTTTACTGAGACATTCTGGAATATTCTTAATCATATGCTATGAATATCCTTAAAGAGGAAATAACTAAATAAATGAATGTAATTGCTCCTACAATTCTACTTATATATAACAATATGTATTATATATATATATATATAACGAGATAAGGCGAGGCCAACTCAACAGATGACGCAGGACACCATTATTTGCTTTAGCTTTCGTCTTTTAATTGAGACTTCGTCAGAAGCGTCTGAAAAATATAAGGAGATACAACATCCAAGTTTGTTTTGCACATCAATGAATTATCACCAAGTTGAATATATTCCATAATGACAAATTAATGAATGAACAGATAAATAAATTAATGAATAATAAATAATTAATTCAATTAAAATAATTCATTGATGTGCAAAACAAACTTGGATGTTGTATCTCCTTATATTTTCAGACGCTTCTGACGAAGTCTCAATTAAAAGACGAAAGCTAAAGCAAATAATGGTGTCCTGCGTCATCTGTTGAGTTGGCCTCGCCTCATCTCATTATAATATTCACAACTCAACAGCGATTGGTAGAAGTAAACTTATCATCACACACTATATATATATATATATATATATATATATATTTATATATATATATATATATATATATATATATGCTTCAGTCACACCGGCAAAGCTGATTCCAGATCGACTGAATATTGATATACCATCGGTCGGTGTGGAGTCGGATTCATTGGTGTGGCCGTCGCATTTAACGGATAATGAGAATACGGGATGGGATAACACAAATACTGGCGATATATTATGATTATGTAGAGCGTTGTGGCCCAGTGGATTAGTCTTCGGATTTTGAAACAGAGGGTCGTGGGTTCGAATCCCAGCCATGGCGTAATTTCCTTCGGCAAGAAACTGATCCACAATGTGCTGCACTTAACCCAGGTGAGGTAAATGGGTACCGGTAGGAAGTAATTCCTTAAAAAGCTGTGTGCGCTATGAACGCCTAGCTTAGCCGGGTAATATTTATTTATTTATTTATTATTTATTTATTAAACAATATTTCAATAGGGTGCCCTTTCAGCAAAAGCTGGTATCAAAAGGGGCCCTAAAAGCATAAAAACAAGACATGTATATACAAGTGGTAAAACATACAAGGTAAAACAAGGTAAAAACATTATATAAATCATACATATTAGAACACAGAAAGGCATGCAAAATTGAGTTATTAAAATATTTATGGCACAGGAAACATTGACATTTTAACATTTGTTGGACATTATATATGATTTGAGTTCTTTTTTAAAACTAGAGAGGGTGGATAGGGTTTTTAAATGAAGGGGTAAGGAATTAAACATTGATATTGAGGAAATAATGAATGAGCATTTATAGTATTCAGTATTGCATTTTGGGACATCGAGCTGTAGATTGGAGGCGGATCTTGTATTTACGTTGTGTTTTTCGGATACTAATTTAAAATTTTCATTAAAAAAGTCGGAAGATAAATTATTTAAGCTCTTAAATATAAATATACATCGAAAATACATTACTCTTTGGGGATAGGAGAACCATTCAAGTTTTTTAAATAACTGATCAGACGGGGTGAGGAAGTTTGCTTTGAGTATTATTCTGGCAGCACGTTTCTGAAGTTTTATTATTTATTTTATTAACGGGAATATAGGAACGCCTTGAGCACCTAACAAGTTGGATATGTGCGCTATATAAATACCCTATATTATTAGTTCATTATGAGAATAATTTTTTTTAAAGCTTATCGATGTTAGTCTAAACAGTCTACATCGACTATAGCTTGAACATGAAGACAAACAGATCACGACGAACCCCCGAAGCTCATATTATTTTAAAAGTCGACAAATGTCAATACCGTATTGATCAGGGATCGTTTCCTAATGGCGTGGACTTTCTTATAGATCCCGTAATCCCATCAGCAGTGCTCGCAATTACCGTATCACGTGTACTTGGTCATTGCTAAAAACACCGCCAATGGTACCTTTCATTGCCCCCATTAGGCATTTTCGTTCGTGACTTTAGAGTCCGATGTTTGCTGTTATTCCTCCCCGGTCAACCTGACTCTGTGTTTTCTCATCCTGTCTCAAACGGGAATTTCTTTTTCCCTTTCTGTATTTTTGCTCCCCATTGACCCGTCAAAGAACAGTCGTTGGAGAGAGTTTGAAAGAAAAGGTAAAATATTTTGTTTTAAATCAGGTGAACACCTAAAGTATACAATCATCAGTCACCCTTCTTCTTTCTCTTTCGTACTTTTTTTTGGGGGGTACCCTTTTCGTTGATTTAGGATCTCCCTCTTTTCATATTTTTGTTTTGTTTGATAGTTCTTATATTTCGCTTCTTTTACTATTGAATGCTTTCATTTTTTCCATCTCCTTACTTTGCCAACCTATTTCTTTTACGGCATTTCATACTGTACTCGCTTTTTGTGTGGATTGTTGTGTGATATTATACAGTCCGTCCCACAAAAAACGAAACCGAGATTTATCGATGATTTATCATAACTTAATCACAAATAAAATAGACAAATGACCTACCATTGTAAAGCTTAGAATCTCTTCTTTCATCTGAAATTACTTAGATTATTTCTCATTCACGCATGAGTGAGCAAAAAAAATTTGAAGAGGGGATACCAAAAAGTCATTTGGCGGGCTGTATCTGAGTTTCAAAAAGAAAACCACATTTTTATAAAGTTCAATATCTGCTCTTTTATTTGATACCTTAATCACCGAAAATGGCCAAGAAGTAAAAAAGTTATGTTCCCTCGAAACAATGCTTGTATTTCCATAATTTCATTAAATAAACGTGTTTTCATCGGTTTCCCACAGAAGCTATATCGCACGGTTAACAAAAGACTTAATGCATGGCTGATCATCAACAAAAGGAGTGTCGAGTGAGTCTGGACGCTAGCCTGTAAAACCTCTTCATTTTATGAAATAATTGAAATTCAAGCCTTATTTCAAATAACCAGAACTTTGTTATTTCTTAACCATTTTCTGTAATTGAGGTATCAAATTAAAGAGCAGATATTGAACTTTTTAAGAATATGGTTTTCTTTTTTAAACCCAGATACAGCCCGCCAAGTGACTTTTTGGTATCCTCTCTTCAAATTATTTTTGCTCAGTCATGCGTGAATGAGAAATAATCTAAGTAATTTCAGATAAAAGAAGAGATTCTAAGCTTTACAATGGTAGGTCATTTGTCTATTGTATTTGTGATTGAGTTATGATAAATCATCGATAAATCTCGGTTTCGTTTTTTGTGGGACGCACTGTATAATTATGCTGAGGTAAAAGTGATCTTGGTTTATATTTGTCATGGAAATGAAAATAATTTTCTTGAATCTTGAATGTTCTTGAATCTTGTTTAGTTTAGTTTACTCCAACGATGTTGTAGGACTAAGCCAGTTCATCGATCAAAACACGACTTTTTGGCGCCACTGAAAATCCAAAAATTAGAAAGTAAGAGAATTTAAAAGTTTGTTCCCCAAATTCTTATTTTCATGAATTTTATTATATTGTTTTACTTAAGGACCTAGATGCCACGAGGTCACCTCTAAATCAGACACCGTCTTTTATCAATTGATAAAAAATTACAAGAATTATAAATCAATAATTATGATTAATCATAATTATTGATGATGATGCACAGCATTTGTATAGCGCCATATATCTGTCAAAGACATTCAAAGGCGCTTTTTGGAGGAGCTTTTCTGGGTCGCCAAGAAGGGCGCGCACACAGAACTGTGACCCGCAGGTCTCTCCTCCCGATATGATTGGGGGACTGCAGGTGGACCACTACACCGCGGTTTCCCCCTACTCTTATTCGAATAGTGCAGTGGGTTCTTAACGTGCAAAGTTGTTGACTCTCCTCTACACGGGGCCTCCATTTAATGTCCTATCCGAGGGACGGAGTGTTTTCCACTGTAACATAGCCTGCATCTATGAAACTGGGGAGAGACGTTTACACACAACGCACTGGCTTTAGTCATCCGCCCGGGGTGGACTCGATCTTTGGTTCGACGGGCAGACACTTTACCGACTGAGCCAACTTCGCTCTCATAATTATTGATTTATAATTCTTGTTACATGTCAAATGTGTGACGAAGAGGTGTGTGTGAAACTTCCACAGGTCGTAACAATATGTAACGTACACTACAAAAACTGCGGTGTTAATTTAACACCAGTCCGGAATCTATTATGACCACACAGGAGAAGTGTTAAAACAACACCGGTTTGGTTTTGGACTAATTACAGATAGGCGTTTATACAACACCAATTAGTGTTAAAACAGCATCCCTGGTGTGGTCATATAATTATATAGATTCCGACCTGTGTTAACACCGCAGTTTTCGCAGTGTACCTACACACCCTTACACTCACACATGATATAGTATACAGATACTGTTCAAGTCATTATCTCAATAATTTCTCAACCTTGCCAAAACGGAGAGACTTTATACACCTACACCCTCCCTGATCACCCTCATAAACAATGGCACGTACTATCCAACCATGACGTACTGGTCTAATACACAATCATTGTTATATTTTCTGCCTATACATTTACTATCTGTTAGAAAGTTATAACTTATTCTCTATATCTAACTTATACAATTAGAAGGCAAAAGAAAATTGAATAGATACAAAGTATTAGTCCTATACAGATTGAGTCAGTCAACATCTGAGATTTTACGACCTTTTTTTAGATAGATCCACACGAAATTGGTAGTAGATCAATAAATCAATAGAGCAATAATTTTATAAATGATTAAATCTTCATACAATTTTTCTGACTCACTCTGTATACAGAGTAAAGAATTCAAATTCAAAATTCAAATTCATAATTTCACATTTGTTAAAAACAGAGCAGTATACTTGCTAATGCGAAAATAAAATTTTCCTGAGAACTATAAATTTGCAAAGCCATATCAGGCTTTTCCAAGTGTTCTCATTTCCCAGCACCATATTGTAAATGAACATTCTTTATGCATTACTGCTTACAATTCAGTAGTATATTGGACATTGTTCGTCATAATTGTGTGAATATTTTAATGAGAATGGAATAAGTAAATGATCAATCAATCAATCAATCAACATAGTCCCTATTCACACATGCCCCCCTCAAATATATATATATATATATATTAAACACTTACTTTAAAAAAATCTGAAATAATATATTAGACTATTATCACCACATTATTCTCGCACGGTGAAGCTTATAATACAATTGACATTATTAACGATGAAGTCGTATATTTAGATTTTTATTCATATAGTCCACTGCATGGTTCGCGGTGTTTTTTATTGTACATATATATCCAATCTGTATCATAATGGAATAAATATTCAATATTTGGTAGTGTAATTTATGCAGCGCGCGGCTTTTTGATTGGTCCTTCTTAGCTGATCACACAAAACACACTGTTTGGCGCACGCAACCATGCACCCGGGACCATTTACAATATTGACGCCAGTTTATCCACCACTGACTTAAACTTTGACACTCGTCACAAGCAAAGACCCTAAACGTTAGCTTTTTGTATGACAGAGATTTCAATCTATTCGCTTCATGGAATTATCCCCATTTGACTGAAAAACTTATTTTCGTTTCACAAGTCATGTTCGAGGTAAATTGTTGATCCTCGAGGTCCGGAGTTTATGATATCGAATAATTCTTTATCTTTGATCAGCATTTGAAAGCATCATATCAAATTGAACGCAGAACAATGATTCACGACTTGATGGATTAGTTGGTAAATCTTAGCTGAGAGGATTTCTCGTAACCTGAATGCAAGTGGAAGCAAATCTGTAAGTAACACTTGACAGTCTGAGTTTTGGTTTGTTTTCTTGACCGTGCACTATACATCGATTATCCCTATATAACCACAAACTTCTTCACCCTCCTTATCTTTATTTTCCTCTCTCAACCATTACACCTACATCTCCCCTTCACCTTCTTCTCATCCTCCTCTTCTCCCCATCCTCCTTCTGTTGGTTCTACTTCTCATCTTCTTCCTTCTCAGTCTCTTCAATCTCTTCCTCCTCGAAAGTAAACTAGTATATAGGCGACATCGCAGGACTATAAAGCCGGATAAGATTTACCTTAATTATTATTGCATTAAATTAATTGAAATGGATACGACTTCTGTTAACTAGAATTGCTATTTAGAGCGAAGAATTCGACTAGTAATAAAAAATAAAAACAATAATAAACGTAGTCGTGTCGACGTCCAAATTCTATTTTTCTGTTCTTTAGTCGAGAAATCTGGGGATTTATTGATAGTGATTTGACATTTAGATCCTTAAAAAGATTATACTCAATTACCTAAAGTGTTTTAATGTATTTGACGATTCTTCAAGAATCTTTAATAACGGCATTCAGAATTTTCAATAGATTTTTGTAAACGGATTGTAGTTGTGATTTTTTTTCTTTCTATATTATTTAAAATCGTAATAACGGACAAATCCTTTGATAACGCTCTTGACATCCGATATAGGTGTTGTGAACCGAAGATTGTTAATTTTGGTTTGTTTGGGGCTTTTTGACGTCAGCCTTCGTTCATGTCGAGTCGATTACTTTCGCGGAAATGATCTCGCTTCCATATACCAAACACGACACTCGTACCTTAACATTAACCGGCATTGGATAAATTGACCTTGTCAAATAAAAATTAGCTTAATCCAGCTAGCTGACATAGATTTTGCATGGAGAGGGTATAGGAGTGGGGGATAGGTATATAGGTATAGTGGAAGGAGAGGGTGGGGGGGGCAGGTAGGTATATTTTGTTGATATGAATAACTTCATTTAGTCCCATAGCCAACTTATTTGTTTTTTGTTTGAGGTACATAATGAATCAGCGAATGCGACTGGATGCGGGCGATCGATCGCACACCAGACGTATCGAACTACTGCATCAGTTTTTGCCCAATGCTAAAGACATTTGGTACACACGATGTGCTTGAAGTGAAGATAATATATTTTCCAAATATGGTACTGGGTGACCAAAGTAACAACATATTGTGGCAATAGTATCGGGGAATGCGGAATGAACTACTTCCTCAGATTTTGCCCAATACTGTAAGTTTTGATACACACATTAGTCTTGTAGTGACGACGTGCAAGATTTTTTTTAATGAGTCGGGTACTTCATTGCCAATCATTCATTGGTAATCATGGTAATGACATTATCATTACAATAAATCAGGGATAATGTAAAACCTTCACTCATATTCCTAGTTTCTTTTTGTCAAGATACACAATCATTGCCATCTTCGTATTATTCACTAGTAGTCTGCACTTTACAGGCGATGCCTTTTAACAACTCCCCTCTAAAATGACTCACAACCTGTTACTTATTTGTCGTGGGTTCGAATCCCAGCCATGGCGTAATTTCCTTCAGCAAGAAACTGATCCACAGTGTGCTGCACTCAACCCAGGTGAGGTAAATGGGTACCGGTAGGAAGTAATTCCTTAAAAAGCTGTGTGCGCTATAAACGCCTAGCTTAGCCGGGTAATATAGGAGCGCCTTGAGCACCTAACAAGGTGGATATGTGCGCAATATAAATACCCTATATTATTATTATTATTATTATTTCATATCTGGAAATAAACGAATTAAATCAGTTATAGAAAAAAAATATATGCTATTCATATTGAATGATATTTTAATATTGTTGCAGTGAGAGTGAGAAAGAGAGAGAGAGAGAGAGAGAGAGAGAGAGAGAGAGAGAAGGGGGTGGGGGCTGAATGTGGCACTTGACTGGGGTTTTTTTAATTTTTTTTTAGTAATGTTTTATTTTTCTCCAAAATCAATAAACATATATTATAGTACAATCAACAAAACATTTTCATTTTTCATATAAAAAGTAATACATCATTGATAATTGTTTGAACATAATGAACATGCAACATAATTTAACTGAAGGTCTGAGAGAAGTTTAATCTGTCTTCAAAACACCCCCCCCCCCCGACATCTAAAGCACCAGCACAAACAAAACACAATCGGACACACATACACTGGTGTCTTTTTATTCGATTATCACATAATCCCCAGAAATGTGGCGCTGCACTCATTCTCACTGACCCATCAACATGCAATCAATAATGATAATAAAATCTGAATTTTTTTTATTTGTTTTGATTTTATTGCTTTCTTCTTTCTTCATTCAGAGCATTCATTAAACCATAGAGCTATTGAATCGTATAGAAAAAAATGATAACAGAATATAATTCTGAACAAATATGACTATCAAATTATAACAAACACAACTTGCAGGAGAATGATTGTCATCATAAGCAGTTTGCTTGAAAGAAAAATGACAACCCCAGATTTAAAACTCATTAAAATCAATAATACCTTCACTGTAAAAACGCTATTTGAAATCTAAAGCACGTTGTTTAAGCCCGTTACTCTAACAACTATTGTTTAAACTGTTTAAACAACTGTTTACACTTTTTAAACAACTGTTTAACATTTTTAAACAAGTTGTTTGAAAAGTTTAAACAATTAAAAAAAAAATTGAACAACTTGTTGTTAGAGTAACAGGCTTAAACAACGTGCTATTTTTATTTTATTTTTTTGCTGTGTTTATTCTACAGAATGGTAATATCAGTTCAAAATTGAATAATGAATATGGAGATGATACGGATGATGATGATGATGGTGACATTGGTGAAGATGGAGATGATACGGACGATGATGATGATGGTGACACTGGTGAAGATGGAGATGATACGGATGATGATGATGATGGTGACATTGGTGAAGATGGAGATGATACGGATGATGATGATGATGGTGACATTGGTGAAGATGGAGATGATACGGATGATGATGATGATGGTGACATTGGTGAAGATGGAGATGATACGGATGATGATGATGATGATGGTGACACTGGTGAAGATGGAGATGATACGGATGATGATGATGATGATGGTGACACTGGTGAAGATGGAGATGATACGGATGATGATGATGATGGTGACATTGGTGAAGATGGAGATGATACGGATGATGATGATGATGGTGACACTGGTGAAGATGGAGATGATACGGATGATGATGATGATGGTGACATTGGTGAAGATGGAGATGATACGGATGATGATGATGATGGTGACACTGGTGAAGATGGAGATGATACGGATGATGATGATGATGGTGACATTGGTGAAGATGGAGATGATACGGATGATGATGATGATGGTGACATTGGTGAAGATGGAGATGATACGGATGATGATGATGATGGTGACACTGGTGAAGATGGGGTGAAGGTGAATACCATGGGGATGATAATGGTGATGGAGGAACTAATGGTGATGATTATGTAAAAGGAAGAACAACTACGTGATAAACTAAAAGATTGACACAGAAATTTACTTCAAATATTCTGATAATAACATGGATTGAACGTTTGCCTTAAAGGGGAAGTTCAGCCTGAAGAAAAGTTTGTTGCAATAACAGAAAGAAAAAAAAATCCGAAGTTTTGAAAAAAAATCCATCGGAGAATAAAAAAAGTTAATAGGATTTTAATTATTTGATTTGCGACGTCATATGCGAGCAGTTTTCCTACGTATCGAATGGTAAAAGAATTATTGAAATGTCATTTTCTCAGAAAGTCATAAATGGTTTTTACTGTACATACAGTATATCAATAGACATATCATTTCATACCCGTTCCTGAAAAGAAAACCAAAATAAGTCATCACGAGCCATTAAAAAATTGAATTTATGCATTTTATTTTACGTAACATATGGGGCAACAGCTCGTTATGACGTCACAGATCCAAAACTTAAAATTGGCAAAAAGAAGCTGCTGAAAACTGCTTATCTAATAAAAGAGAGCCAATGGAGTAAATTAGAAAGTCAAAAAGGGGCCTAAGCTTTCGATCCTAGCAGAATCTTCGTCGGAGGCAAAATGACAAACATATAAAGTGGAACAACCATAATATAGACCACAAACAAGCTACAGCAACACTAGAAACAAGGAGACAAAAGGGGCATTAGTGAGTAGAGAAGACCAATCAGGTTAGTGAAGGGGATGAAAGAAAAGGAGTAGGCA